>NC_134399.1:178742025-179342025 GCF_050003625.1 Haematobia irritans
AATACCAACATTTTCGTTGCTAAATCGCCACTGCTTAGTCGAATAGTTGTAAAAATGACTTTAATTTTCCTAAAATTCTAATACATATATATCGAGCGATAAATCATAAATAAACTTTTGCGAAGTTTCCTTAAAATTGCTTCAGATTTAAATGTTTCCCATATTTTTTTATACTAAAATTGTGTTCCACCCTAGTGCGTTAGCCAATTTAAATTTGAGTCTATAGATTTTGTAAAAGTCTATCAAATTCTGTCCAAATCGAGTGATATTTAAATGTATGTATTTGGGGCAAACCGTTATATATAGCACCCAACACATTTGACGGATGTGATATGGTATCGAAAATTTAGATCTACAAAGTGGTGCAGGGTATAATATAGTCGGCCGCGCCCTACTTTAGACTTTCCTTACTTGTTTAATAATGGACTCAATATCAGAATCAACTTGTTATAACTCCTTATATCAGGCATTTTTTTAAGATTGTGATAAAACTCCCATGTACCCCTTAATGCTCTTAAATATGGAAATGTGGTTTTCCCCAAATTTTGGAAATTTGCGTCCCTCCGTTAAAGTCGTATGTCTTTTAACTAAGGCAAATTTTCCTTAGAGTAAACACCGAAAAAAAAGTGAATTATAGGAAGAATAAACTACCTCGCACGAAAATTTAACTAAATTTTGCTCCACATTTTGAAATTACATCATCTCATAGAAGAAAAAATTAACTAAAAGTAAAAAAGAAATTCATTGGCACCAAATCATTACAATTTTAACCGTACAGTAGTTCATTCTTACTATTTTTGGGAATCGTACGAAAATCTTCTTTTGCTTTAGTTCGTATTGAACTTATGTGAACGGTCATTGAACTTTATACTCACGTTTAGTTCATAAAATTTTTGAGACATACTTAACAAAAGTAGGATTTCATTAAGCTGTGGAAAATTTCGATAAAAATAATAAAATTTAACTACAAGCAAATACATTTTTCCAATAAAAATAAGTTAACTTTAGCGTTAGTTTAACTACGGAAATTTTTTTCTGTGTAGAAACATATTTTTGATTTAAAGAAATCGTTCTTAAATTAACTAAAATATTGAAGATTTAGATGTGTGATAAAAACGCTTCAAATATAGGCTAAGATTTATTAGAGAATTTTGCATCTTTGGTATAAAGTTTTTTTTTTTGTAATTAAGAAATAAATTTTATACCCTAAACCATGGGATGGGGATATATTAAATTTGTCATTCCATTTGTAACATATGGAAATATTTCTCCGATCCGGCTGATCCCCCGATTTGGCTTGCGGAGCCTCTAAGAGAAGCAAATTTCATCCGATCCGGCTGAAATTGGGTACATGGTGTTAGTATGTGGTTTCTAATGACCATGCAATAATTGGTCCACATCGGTTCATAATTATATATAGCCCCCATTTAAACCGATCACCAGATTTGACCTCCGGAGCCACTTGGAAGACCAAAATTCCTCTGATTAGTTGATGCAAAAATTGGTTGAAATCGGTCCATAATTATATATAGCCCCCCATATAAACCGATCCCCAGATTTGACCTCCGGTGACTTTTGGAGAAGCAAAATTCATCCGATCTGGTTGAAATTTGGTACGTGGTGGTAGTATATGATATTTAACAACCATGACAAAAGTGGTTCATATCAGTCCATAATCATATATAGCCCCCATATAAACCGATCCTGAGATTTGGTTTTGGAGCCTTTTGGAGAAGCAAAATTCATATGATCCAGTTGAAACTTTGTATCAATTTTGGTATGATTGGTCTTTAACAATCATGCCAAAATTGATACATATCGGTCAATAGTTATATATAGGCCTCAGTTAAGTCGACGTTCAATCACACAAAAATTGGTCCATTTCGGTTCATAATTGTATATAGCCCCCATGTAAAGCGACCCCCATATTTCAATTTTGGCTCTCTAATTACCGCGCAAAAGCCCATACCGATTCGTAATTATTTGTAGGTTTACTTATATATATATATATATATATATATATATATATATATATATATATATATATATATATATATATATATATATATATATATATATATATATATATATATATATATATATATATATATATATATATATATATATATATATATATATATATATATATAAGTAAACCTACAAATAATTACGAATCGGTATGGGCTTTTGCGCGGTAATTAGAGAGCCAAAATTGAAATATGGGGGTCGCTTTACATGGGGGCTATATACAATTATGAACCGAAATGGACCAATTTTTGTGTGATTGAACGTCGACTTAACTGAGGCCTATATATAACTATTGACCGATATGTATCAATTTTGGCATGATTGTTAAAGACCAATCATACCAAAATTGATACAAAGTTTCAACTGGATCATATGAATTTTGCTTCTCCAAAAGGCTCCAAAACCAAATCTCAGGATCGGTTTATATGGGGGCTATATATGATTATGGACTGATATGAACCACTTTTGTCATGGTTGTTAAATATCATATACTACCACCACGTACCAAATTTCAACCAGATCGGATGAATTTTGCTTCTCCAAAAGTCACCGGAGGTCAAATCTGGGGATCGGTTTATATGGGGGCTATATATAATTATGGACCGATTTCAACCAATTTTTGCATCAACTAATCAGAGGAATTTTGGTCTTCCAAGTGGCTCCGGAGGTCAAATCTGGTGATCGGTTTAAATGGGGGCTATATATAATTATGAACCGATGTGGACCAATTATTGCATGGTCATTAGAAACCACATACTAACACCATGTACCCAATTTCAGCCGGATCGGATGAAATTTGCTTCTCTTAGAGGCTCCGCAAGCCAAATCGGGGGATCAGCCGGATCGGAGAAATATTTCCATATGTTACAAATGGAATGACAAATTTAATATATCCCCATCCCATGGTTTAGGGTATAAAATTTATTTCTTAATTACAAAAAAAAAAACTTTATACCAAAGATGCAAAATTCTCTAATAAATCTTAGCCTATATTTGAAGCGTTTTTATCACACATCTAAATCTTCAATATTTTAGTTAATTTAAGAACGATTTCTTTAAATCAAAAATATGTTTCTACACAGAAAAAAATTTCCGTAGTTAAACTAACGCTAAAGTTAACTTATTTTTATTGGAAAAATGTATTTGCTTGTAGTTAAATTTTATTATTTTTATCGAAATTTTCCACAGCTTAATGAAATCCTACTTTTGTTAAGTATGTCTCAAAAATTTTATGAACTAAACGTGAGTATAAAGTTCAATGACCGTTCACATAAGTTCAATACGAACTAAAGCAAAAGAAGATTTTCGTACGATTCCCAAAAATAGTAAGAATGAACTACTGTACGGTTAAAATTGTAATGATTTGGTGCCAATGAATTTCTTTTTTACTTTTAGTTAATTTTTTCTTCTATGAGATGATGTAATTTCAAAATGTGGAGCAAAATTTAGTTAAATTTTCGTGCGAGGTAGTTTATTCTTCCTATAATTCACTTTTTTTTCGGTGTTTACTCTAAGGAAAATTTGCCTTAGTTAAAAGACATACGACTTTAACGGAGGGACGCAAATTTCCAAAATTTGGGGAAAACCACATTTCCATATTTAAGAGCATTAAGGGGTACATGGGAGTTTTATCACAATCTTAAAAAAATGCCTGATATAAGGAGTTATAACAAGTTGATTCTGATATTGAGTCCATTATTAAACAAGTAAGGAAAGTCTAAAGTAGGGCGCGGCCGACTATATTATACCCTGCACCACTTTGTAGATCTAAATTTTCGATACCATATCACATCCGTCAAATGTGTTGGGTGCTATATATAACGGTTTGCCCCAAATACATACATTTAAATATCACTCGATTTGGACAGAATTTGATAGACTTTTACAAAATCTATAGACTCAAAATTTAAATTGGCTAACGCACTAGGGTGGAACACAATTTTAGTATAAAAAAATATGGGAAACATTTAAATCTGAAGCAATTTTAAGGAAACTTCGCAAAAGTTTATTTATGATTTATCGCTCGATATATATGTATTAGAATTTTAGGAAAATTAAAGTCATTTTTACAACTATTCGACTAAGCAGTGGCGATTTAGCAACGAAAATGTTGGTATTTTGACCATTTTTGTCGAAATCAGAAAAACATATATATGGGAGCTATATCTAAATCTGAACCGATTTCAATCAAATTTGGCACACATGACTATATTACTAATTGTACTCCTAGTGCAAAATTTCAACCAAATTGGGCCAAAACTCTGGCTCCTGGGGCCATATAAGTCCATATCGGGCGAAAAATATATATGGAAGCTATATCTAAATCTGAACCGATTTTAACAAAATTTGACACACTTAAAGATACTATTAAACGTACCCCTTGTGCAAAATTTGAAGCAAATCGCGGCAAAACTCTGGCTTTTGTGGCCTAATAAGTTCAAATCGGACGAAAGATATATATGGGAGCTATATCTAAATTTGAACCGATTTCAATCAAATTTACCAAGCACTGGTAGAATGTCAATGCTACCCTCTGAGCAAAATTTCACGAAGATCGGTAGAAAACTTTGGTCTCTGGTGTCATATGATCTAAATCGGACGAAAGATATATATGGGAGCTATATCTAAATCTGAACCGATTTGGCTGATATTTTGCAAGATTTTCGAGACTCATAAAATATTTGGATGTACGGTATTTCAAGAAAATCGGTTGATAAACACGCTAACTATGACCACACAGGGAATAAATATATATGGCAGCTATAGCTAAATCTGAACCGATTTTTTCCAAAACCAATAGCGATTGTCTCTGTCCCAAGAAACGGCCCTATGCCAAATTTGAGGATGATCGGACTTCAATTGCGAGCTGTACTTTGTGCACAAAATTACATATACAGACAGACAGACGGACATCGCTAAATCGACTCAGAATTTAATTCTAAGCCGATCGGTATACTAAACGATGGGTCTCAGACTTTTCCTTCTTGGCGTTACATACAAATGCACAAACTTATTATACCCTGTACCACAGTAGTGGTGAAGGGTCTGTCTGTTGATGTATTTTTGTGTGCAAAGTACAGCTCGCAGTTTTAGTCCGATTATCCTAAAATTTGGTATAGGGTCCTGTTTCGGCTCAAAGACGATCCCTATTGATTTTGGAAAAAATCGGTTCAGATATAGATATAGCTGCCATATATATTTTTCACCGATCTGGTCATAATTGGCGTGTATATCAACCGATCTTCCTCAAATTCCGTACATCCGAATATTTTATGAGTCTCGAAAAACTTGCGAAATATCAGCCAAATCGGTTCAGATTTAGATATAGCTCCCATATATAGCTTTCGCCCGATTTACACTCATATGACCACAGAGGCCAATTTTTTGCTCCGATTTAGTTGAAATTTTGCACAGGGAGTAGAATTAGCATTGTATTTACACTCATATGACCACAGAGGCCAATTTTTTGCTCCGATTTAGTTGAAATTTTGCACAGGGAGTAGAATTAGCATTGTAGCTATGCGTGCCAAATTTGGTTGAAATCGGTTCAGATTTAGATATATCTCCCATATATAGCTTTCGCCCGATTTACACTCATATGACCACAGAGACCAATTTTTAACTCCGATTTAATTGAAATTTTGCACAGGCAGTAGAATTAGCATTGTTGCTATGCGTGCCAAATTTGGTTGAAATAGGTTCAGATTTAGATATATCTCCCATATATAGCTTTCGCCCGATTTACACTCATATGACCATAGAGGCCAATTTTTTGCTCCGATTTAGTTGACATTTTGCATAGGGATTAGAATTAGCATTGTAACAATGCGTGCCAAATTTGGTTGAAATCGGTTCAGATTTAGATATAGCTCCCATATATATGTTTTTCTGATTTCGACAAAAATGGTCAAAATACCAACATTTTTCTTGTAAAATCGCCACTGCTTACTCGAAAAGTTGTAAAAATGACTCTAATTTTCCTAAACTTCTAATACATATATATCGAGCGATAAATAATAAATAAACTTTTGCGAAGTTTCCTTAAAATTGCTTCAGATTTAAATGTTTCCCATATTATTATACCCACCACCATAGAATGGTGACAGGGGTATAATAAGTTTGTCATTCCGTTTGTAACACATCGAAATATTGATTTCCGACTATATAAAGTATATATATTCTTGATCAGGGAGAAATTCTAAGACGATATAACGATGTCCGTCTGTCCGTCTGTCCGTCTGTCTGTCTGTCTGTCTGTCTGTCTGTCTGTCTGTCTGTTGTAATCACGCTACAGTCTTCAATAATGAAGCGATCGTGCTGAAATTTTGCATATAATCGTCTTTTGTCTGCAGGCAGGTCAAGTTCGAAGATGGGCTATATCGGTCCAGGTTTTGATATAGTCCCCATATAAACCGACCTCTCGATTTGGGGTCTTGGGCTTATAGAAATCGTAGTTTTTATCCAATTTGCCTGAAATTGGAAATCTAGAGGTATTTTATGACCATAAAGAGGTGTGCCAAAAATGGTGAGTATCGGTCCATGTTTTGGTATAGCCCCCATATATACCGATCTCCCGATTTTACTTCTTGGGCTTATAGAAACCGCAGTTTTTATTAAATTTACCTGAAATTGGAAATCTAGAGGTATTGTAGGACCACAAATACGTGTGCCAAAAATTGTGAGTATCGGTCAATATTTTGGTATAGCCCCCATATATACCGATCTCCCGATTTTATTTCTTGGGCTTATAGAAACCGCAGTTTTTATTCAATTTACCTGAAATTGGAAATCTAGAGGTATTGTAGGACCACAAATACGGGAGCCAAAAATTGTGAGTATCGGTCCATGTTTTGGTATGGTCCCCATATAAAACGACCTCCCGATTTGGGGTCTTGGGCTTATAGAAACCGTAGTTTTTATCCAATTTGTCTGAAATTGGAAATCTAGAGGTATTTTAGGACCATAAAGAGGTGTGCCGAATATGGTGAGTATCGGTCCATATTTTGGTATAGCCCCTATATAGACCGATCTCCTGATTTTACTTCTTGGGCTTATATAAACCGCAGTTTTTATTCAATTTACCTGAAATTGGAAATCTAGAGGTATCGTAGGAACACAAATTCGTGTGCCAAAAATTGTGAGTATCGGTCCATATTTTTGTATAGCCCCCATATAGACCGATTTCCCGATTTTACTTCTTGGGCTTATAGAAACCGCAGTTTTTATTCAATTTACCTGAAATTGGAAATCTAGAGGTATTGTAGGACCACAAATGCGTGTGCCAAAAATTGTGAGTATCGGTCCATGTTTTGGTATAGTCTCCATATAAAACGATCTCCCGATTTGGGGTCTTGGGCTTATAGAAACCGTAGTTTTTATCCAATTTGTCTCAAATTAGAAATCTAGAGGTTTTTTAGGATCATAAAGAGGTGTGCCGAAAATGGTGAGTATCGGTCCATATTTTGGTAGTTTTTATCTGATTTGCCTGAAATTGTAAATATTCTGATAGTTTAGGCTCACAAAAACGTGTATCGGATTAAGCTGTTATCGGTCCATTTGGTAATGCCTCCATATAGACCGACTTCACTTCTTGAGGGTGAAGAAGGCGCTCTGATCATGAAAATTGCTTGAAACTCAATGTAAAATTTCCAGATTTTACTTCTACAGATTTAAGATTTCAAATCAAGACGTTATTTTATAATTTTCTTGCACACTTACAAGAGATGTTAATGATTCCTCTAAAACTCATACAAAAATGGCTCTTATAAATCCAGAATCTGATATAGTCCTCATAGGTGAAATCTTTAAATTTATCTTCGGGAAGTGTCCTCAAGTCCTCTAGCCCTCCTGAAATTTCAAAGGAAACCCTAACATTTGGTTCATGGTGGTGGGTATTTAAGATTCGGCCCTGCCGAACTTAGTGCTGTATATACTTGTTTTTTTACTAAAATTGTGTTCCACCCAAGTGCATTGGCCAACTTAAATTTTGAGTCTATAGATTTTGTAGAAGTCTATCAAATTCTTCCAGATCGAGTGATATTTAAATGTATGTATTTGGGACAAACCTTTATATATAGCCCCCAACACATTTGACGGATGTGATATGGTATTGAAAATTTAGATCTACAAAGTGGTGCAGGGTATAATATAGTCGGCCCCGCCCGACTTTAGACTTTCCTTACTGGTTTTTTTACTAACATTGTGTTCCACCCTAGTGCATTAGCCGACTTAAATTTTGAGTCTATAGATTTTGTAGAAGTCTATCAAATTCTTCCAGATCGAGCGATATTTAAATCTATGTATTTGGGACAAACCTTTATATATAGCCCCCAACACATTTGACGGATGTGATATGCTATCGAAAATTTAGATCTACAAAGTTTAGACTTTCCTTACTTGTTATACCCTGCGCCACACTGTGGAACAGGGTATTATAAGTTAGTGCATATGTTTGTAACACCCAGAAGGAGACGAGATAGACACATGGTGTCTTTGGCAATAATGCTCGGGGTTGTTCCCTGAGTCGATATAACCATGTCCGTCTGTCCGTCCGTCTGTCTGTGAACACATTTTTGTGATCAAAGTCTAGGTCGCAGTTTAGGTCCAATCGACTTCAAATTTGGCACATGTTCCTGCTTTGGGTCAGAATAGAACCCTATTGATTTTGGAAGAAATCGGTTCAGATTTAGATGTAGCTCCCATATATATCTTTCGCCCGATATGCACTTATATGGATCCAGAAGCCAGAGTTTTATCCCGATTTGCTTGAAATTTTGCACGAGGAGTACAATTGGTAGTATAGTCGAGTGTGTAAAATTTGATTGAAATCGGTTCAGATTTCGATATAGCTCCCATATATATCTTTTGTCCGATATGGACTTATATGGCCCCAGAAGCCAGAGTTTTATCCCGATTTGCTTGAAATTTTGCACGAGGAGTACAACTAGTAGTGTAGTCAAGTGTGCCAAATTTGATTGAAATCGGCTCAGATTTAGATATAGCTCCCATATATATCTTTCGCTCGATATTGACTAATATGGTCCTAGAAGCCAGAGTTTTGGCCCAATTTGGTTGAAATTTTGCACTAGAAGTACAATTAGTAGTGTAGTCAAGTGTGCCAAATTTGATTGAAATCGGTTCAGATTTAGATATAGATCCCATATATAGCTTTCGCCCGATTTACACTCATATGACCACAGAGGCCAATTTTTAACTCCGATTTTGTTGAAATTTTGCAAAGGGAGTATAATTAGCATTATAGCTATGCGTGCCACATTTGGTTGAAATCGGTTCAGATTTAGATATAGCTCCCATATAAAGGGTGATTCTTTTGAGGTTAGGATTTTCATGCATTAGTATTTGACAGATCACGTGGGATTTCAGACATGGTGTCAAAGAGAAAGATGCTCAGTATGCTTTGACATTTCATCATGAATAGACTTACTAACGAGCCACAACGTCGAATTTTCAGTGAATGGGCCCTAGAAAAGTTGGCAGAAAATCCGCTTTTTTATCGACAAATTTTGTTCAGCGATGAGGCTCATTTCTGGTTGAATGGCTACGTAAATAAGCAAAATTGCCGAATTTGGAGTGAAGAGCAACCAGAAGCCGTTCAAGAACTGCCCATGCATCCCGAAAAATGCACTGTTTGGTGTGGTTTGTACGCTGGTGGAATCATTGGACCGTATTTTTTCAATGATGCTGTTGGACGCAACGTTACGGTGAATGGCGATCGCTATCGTTCGATGCTAACAAACTTTTTGTTGCCAAAAATGGAAGAACTGAACTTGGTTGACATGTGGTTTCAACAAGATGGCGCTACATGCCACACAGCTCGCGATTCTATGGCCATTTTGAGGGAAAACTTCGGAGAACAATTCATCTCAAGAAATGGACCGGTAAGTTGGCCACCAAGATCATGCGATTTGACGCCTTTAGACTATTTTTTGTGGGGCTACGTCAAGTCTAAAGTCTACAGAAATAAGCCAGCAACTATTCCAGCTTTGGAAGACAACATTTCCGAAGAAATTCGGGCTATTCCGGCCGAAATGCTCGAAAAAGTTGCCCAAAATTGGACTTTCCGAATGGACCACCTAAGACGCAGCCGCGGTCAACATTTAAATGAAATTATCTTCAAAAAGTAAATGTCATGGACCAATCTAACGTTTCAAATAAAGAACCGATGAGATTTTGCAAATTTTATGCGTTTTTTTTAAACAAAAAGTTATCAAGCTCTTAACAAATCACCCTTTATATGTTTTTCTGATTTCGACAAAAATGGTCAAAATACACTTTCCTTTTAAAATCGCCTCTGTTTAGTCGAAAAGTTGTACAAATGACTCTAATTTTCCTAAACTTCTAATACATATATATCGAGCGATAAATCATAAATAAAAGGTTGTGAAGTTTTATTAAAATTGCTTCATATTTAAATCTTTCCCATATTTTTTCACCCTAGTGCATTAGCCGACTTAAATTTTGAGTCTATAGAATTTGTAGAAGTCTATAAAATTCTGTCCAAATCGAGTGATATCTAAATGTATGTATTTGGGACAAACCTTTATATATAGCACCCAACACATTTTACGGATGTGATATGGTATCGAAAATGTAGATCTACAAAGTGGTGCAGGGTATAATATAGTCGGCCCCGCCCGACTTTAGACTTTCCTTACTTGTTTATTGATAATTTTTTCAAAATTTTGTTTCTATAAGAAAAAAATTGTCAAATTTTATTTCTATAACAAATTTTCTCAAATTTGTTTTACTGATACTCATTGATACTCACTGCTATAAAGAGTGTATTCAAAATTTTATTACTATAGAAATATTTTTTTCTATATAAAATGTAGTCAAAATTTTATTTCTATAGAAAATTTAGTCAACATTTTATTTCTATAGAATATTTTGCAAAATTTTATTTCTATAGAAAATTTTGCAAAATTGTGTTTTTTACACAATTTTTGTTTTAAATTGTATTTCTGCTGATAATTTTTTCAAACTTTTATTTCTATAAAAAAATTTTCCCAAATTTTATTTCTATAAAAATTTTATTCAAAATTTTATTTCTATATATTTGGTCAAAATTTGATTTCTATAGAAAATTTTGTCAAAATTTTATTTCTATAGAAAATTTAGTCAAAATTTTGTTTCTGTAGAAAATTTTTTTCCAAAATTGTATGCTCACTGATACTCACTGCTAAGTCGAAAACTTGTAGAAATGACTCAAATTTTCAAATTTTTCAATGAATGAATCATAAATGCATTTTTGCGAAATTGTCTAAACAATTATAAATATTTCCCAAATATTGCCCGAGATTTTGTAGAAGTCTGATTTAAGATTTTATCAAAATATAGATCTAAATACAAAATTGTGCAGAGTATATTATAATCGGCCCGCCCGACTTTAGACTTTCCTTGCATTTTTATTTTTTGTTAAAATTGTGTTACGTCCCATAACTTTAGATTTAAATTTTAAGTACATAGATTTTGTAGAAGTATATACAATTTTGTCTAAATCGATTCAGATTCAAATTCATGCATATGGGAATATAAGCCTTTGTATAGCTCGCAACAAATTTAAAGGATTTGAGATAGTATCAATAATTTTGGTCCACAAATACATAACATATACTGTTGGTATCTTCTCATATTATGATGGGTACTTATATCATTATTTTATTTATTACACATTGCCCTAAATTTGAAATATAGAGTTCAATTGGCATCTAATGTGAAATTAAGACCTTTTTTTGCACACATAAATAAATACGATACTTTATATCGATTCACTTAGGGTACCCCCACAATAGAACTACAAATTAGTGGTATTAAAATGAGATTTAGTTATATTACCCGGAGTCGACTCCGGAGTCGGAGTCGAGCTGATGAAAAATGCTGGAGTCGGAGTCGGAGTCGAGCAAAATTGGCTCGACTCCACAGTAGCTGGTAGCTACATGTAAGTCTAAATATGATCGGCTAATACATGTACATTTGAAATTTGAGCAACACTGGATAACAAGCAAGAGTATTATGGCCAAATTTTTGAAAATCGGGAGACACATATATGTGGGAGCTACATATATCTAAATTTGAACCGATGTGGACATTTCGCACATAGAGTCAATGTAGATTAGAGTAAGCCAAATTTGAGTAAGATCAGTTGATAAATAAGGCTGTTATGGCCAAATTTGTGAAAATCGGGCGATACACATATATGTGAGCTATAGCTAAATCTGTACCGATTTCTATGATTTTTTGCACATATAGTAAGTGATATAGAAAATTAGATTTGAGTCAGTTTGGTTGATAAAAAAGGGACTTATGGCCAAATTTGGAAAACTCGGGTGATACATATATATGGAAGCCATATCTAAATCTGAACCGATTTCGATGAAAATTGGCACACTTTAAGGGTGGTCAATTGGATTACCTTGTGACAAATTTGATGCCGATCGGTTAGTAAATGAAGGCAATCTGACCCCATTTATCGAAATCGGGCGATACATATAACAGGTTGGCTGATAAGTCCCCGGTCTGACACATAGATGGCGTCGCTAGTATTAAATGCATTTTATTTTTATATAGTACCAACCTTCAAATGATTCATGTCAAAATTTGACGTCTGTAAGTCCATTAGTTTGTGAGGTAGAGCGTCTTTTGTGAAGCAACTTTTGTTATTGTGAAAAAAATGGAAAAAAGGAATTTCGTGTTTTGATAAAATACTGTTTTCTGAAGAGAAAAAATACGGTGGAAGCAAAAACTTGGCTTGATAATGAGTTTCCGGACTCTGCCCCAGGGAAATCAACAATAATTGATTGGTATGCAAAATTCAAGAGTAGTGAAATGAGCACGGAGGACGATGAACGCAGTGGACGCCCGAAAGAGGTGGTTACCGACGAAAACATCAAAAAAATCCACAAAATGATTTTGAATGACCGTAAAATGAAGTTGATCGAGATAGCAGAGGCCTTAAAGATATCAAAGGAACGTGTTGGTCATATCATTCATCAATATTTGGATATGCGGAAGCTCTGTGCAAAATGGGTGCCGCGCGAGCTCACATTTGACCAAAAACAACAACGTGTTGATGATTCTGAGCGGTGTTTGCAGCTGTTAACTATGTAATACACCCGAGCAAAGTAATGGCCTATGTTTTTTGGGATGCGCATGGAATAATTTTTATCGATTATCTTGAGAAGAGAAAACCCATCAACAGTGACTAGTATATAGCGTTATTGGAGCGTTTGAAGGTCGAAATCGCGGCAAAACGGCCCCATATGAAGAAGAAAAAAGTGTTGTATGAATTGGGCTTCGAATTGCTTCCCCACCCACCGTATTCTCCAGATCTGGCCCCCAGCGACTTTTTCTTGTTCTCAGACCTCAAAAGGATGCTCGCAGGGGAAAAAAATTGGCTGCAATGAAGAGGCGATCGCCGGAACTGAGGCCTATTTTGAGGCAAAACCGAAGGAGTACTACCAAAATGGTATCAAAAAATTAGAAGGTCGTTATAATCGTTGTATAGCTCTTGAAGGGAACTATGTTGAATAATAAAAACGAATTTTGACAAAAAAATGTGTTTTTCTTTGTTAGACCGGGGACTTATCAACCAACCTGTTATATGGCAGCTATATCTAAATTTGATCCAATAACGTTCGTCTCTGTACCAAAAAAAAAAAACGCCACATACACCGAAAAAAAGTGAAGTGTTTTACAGGAAGAATGAACTACCACGCGCGAAAATTTAACTAAATTTTACCCTACATTTTGAGATTTCCATAAAGCGTTGTTAAAACCAGGAAATTTTAATGCCCTGTTGTACTTTTAAACTGCAGTTCACGAAATTACATCATTTCATAGAAGAAAATCATTAGCGCCAAATCATGACCATTTTAACCATACAGTAGTTTATTCTTACTATTTTTGGGAATCGTACGAAAATTTTCTTTTGTTTTAATTCATATTGAACTTATGTGTACGGTCATTGAACTTTATACTCACGTTTAGTTCATAAAATTTTTGAGACATACTTAAAACAAGTAAGATTTCATTAAGCTGTGGAAAATTTCGATAAAAATAATAAAATATAACTACAAGCAAATAATTTTTTTCCAATAAAAATAAGTTAAGTTTAGCGTTAGTTTTACTACGGAAATTTTTTCTGTGTACAAAATTTCATAAAAATCGGTTAATAATTGCGACCGGAATCCTTCAAACAACAAATACATGGACGAACGGACACCAAGCGCTAGATCGACTCAGGGCGTGATTCTGAGTCGATCAGTACTCGTATATATTTTATGGGGTCTAAAATCAATATTTCTTGTAGGCACATTTTTTGGTAGATCAAAGTTATTATAACCTGACCACTATGTTATGTGGTTTAAGATAAAAAATATTTGAAGCAAAGATAATAAACTTTATTTTATTTAAAACTTAATTATTTTAATGAAATTTACCCTTAATATTTTGTAAACTGCACATCCAAAAGTTTAGGCTACGTAATCTTTAACATCATATATAAATTCAGTGTAGGTACAAAATAAAAAAATCCTTCAAAGTGAAAAATGTTTTCTTAAACACAAAAAAAAATCTTTAAACGGAAGATATAAAATACTCAAAATAAATCATAGCCTATATTTGAAACGTATTTATTTTAAATTCAAGTATTCACTATATCAGTTAATTCAAAGACGATTTATTTAAATTAAAAATGTTATTCTGTACTTTAAAGAAAATTTGAAAACTACGACTTTGATGGAGGAACGCAAATTTCAATTTCATTGTATCTTAAATTTAATGAAAAAAATTTGAAAGAGAGATTAAAAGCTTTGTTTTTATTAAAATTTCATTATTTTAAAGAAATTTGCTCTTAATATTGTGTAAATTGCGTGTCCTAAAATTTAGGCTACATAATCTTCCATGTTAGGTCAATATTTTGTTCAGTGTCATTTCAACCACCGGTTGCAGTTCTATGCTTCCTATCTCTATATTAAATCACTTGTAGCATCTGCTACTTGAACATACCAACATTTTCGCTTCCATTATAAAAGCATTGCGTGGTCTTTGACAGATATGTCGTTTCAAAGCAATAAATGCATTACTTTTCTATCATCCGAACAGCTACAACTACGCTGAATATAAAATCCTCAGAACGATTAATAACATCTCAGTCAATCTATCACAACATCAGAGACCAGCTAAACACACAATCCTATGCCAACGAAGCAAAAAAGGTCATCATTTTGACAGCATAAATGCATCAAAGTCAAAGTCATAGCCTAGCGATGGATAGGAGTGATAGCAACTAAAATGGGCCACTTGAATAGTTTTTGCATTAATTGAATATGACGACACTAGCCGATTTTCATCACTACTCGAAATGTTCCATCGAAATGTGCAAGTGAAAATGATAACCAAAGAATGCAAGAAAGCAATGCAAAACGATGAGCGGGAATAGAACCACATGCCAGCCAGCTCCACTTGATTGTGCCTTTGTGACCAAATTAATTAAATTAAAAGTTTCCTGCTCGCTGTAGTAGAAGCAGACGAATACTTTTGCAGGGGCAAGAACCATGGCCGGGCAAAATTGCAAGAGGCGGCAGCACCATTAAGAATGTGAACAATGAATACCATGCGCAAAGCGATACTGTCAAGAACACATATCGCCGCAACCACACTATCAAACTTTGTCGTTATCATCGTAGTAACGAGGAACACACCTCTTTCATGTGCCTTTTGTGGTGTTGGTCAGTGGTCGTGCATTGCGCTTGCATAAAATTTCTCCGATGAGATGAATGTGACAACGGTACATATCATTTGTGTACATGTGCATTCGTTATATCAGTGTACATCTCTAGCCTAGTATAACAGTTCATATTCTCCTACAGGTATAATTTCATATGCACGGAGCAAGAGTTAGCACATTACACTAGCCAACAGCCATTTTGTGAATTGTTTCTAGCATATTTTTTCTTATTGATTATGACCTACTAAACACGAAAATGATTTTTAAAAAATCATGTCACGATTTTCTTATGGAAAAGAATTTTTGACAAAATTCTATATGAAATTAGTACTAGTAAAAAGGCCAATTTAGGTTTTTTTTACACAGTAGATTTGATTGTTAACACTAGGCAACAAATAACAAACTTTTCTCTGTGAATTGTTTCTAGCATATTTTTTCTTATTGATTATGACCTACTAAACACGAAAATGATTTTTAAAAAATTTTCTGTCGATTGGTTTTCGAGATACAAATTTTTTTTTTTAATTTTTGGAGGTACACTTCCAAGTTTGAGCATATCTTTCGTTTTCTTTAACCTTTTTGATCTTAATACTACTCAAATTAAATTGAGCCGTCTACAACTCATTCTCAGAAAATTTTCAAATCGGGTAAGTAGTTTGGGTGTTGGCGGCTTAAAAAGGTTAAAAAACGGCGTTTTTTTAGTAAAAATGTGGCAGAAAAAACCATATAAAGATTCATATAAAATATAAAAAAATTGCTAACAGCAATTTTGGTTTTTTACGTATAGCTGAAATTTTTACAAAGAAAATAAGCCCTTACTTAGCAAAATCGAACAACAAATAGCGGAGTTATAATTTTGGTAAAAGACCGAAAAGGCCAAATCAACGCCCAAAAAAACCAAATGAGTAGAAACAAAAATATAACTGTACATTTTATGCCATGTGGAAAACAGCGTTGATGCGTTGATTTGGTCTTTTCGGTCTTTTACCAAAAAAATTATATATAATTATTGCTGTTAGCAATTTTTTTATATTTTATATGAATCTTTATATGGTTTTTTCTGCCACATTTTTACTAAAAAAACGCCGTTTTTTAACCTTTTTAAGCCGCCAACATCCAAACTACTTACCCGATTTGAAAATTTTCTGAGAATGAGTTGTAGACGGCTCAATTTTCTTTAATTTGAGTAGTATTAAGATCAAAAAGGTTAAAGAAAACGAAAGATATGCTCAAAATTGGAAGTGTACCTCCAAAAATTAAAAAAAAAAAATTGTGTCTCGAAAACCAATCGACAGAAAATTTTTTAAAAATCATTTTCGTGTTTAGTAGGTCATAATCAATAAGAAAAAATATGCTAGAAACAATTCACAGAGAAAAGTTTGTTATTTGTTGCCTAGTGTTAACAATCAAATCTACTGTGTAAAAAAAACCTAAATTGGCCTTTTTACTTGTACAAATTTCATATAGAATTTTGTCAAAAATTCTTTTCCATAGGAAATCGTGACATTTATCTAGGAAAAATTTTTACAAAATTTAATTTCCATAGGACAATTTTACAAAATTTCATTTCTATAAAAAAAAAAAATTCACAAAACTCGACTTCCATAGGAAATTTTGCAAAAATTGCATTTTTATACCCACCACCATAGAATGGTGATGGGGGTACAATAAGTTTGTCATTCCATTTGTAACACATCGAAATATCGATTTCCGATTATATAAAGTATATATATTCTTGATCAGGGAGAAATTCTAAGACTATATAACCATGTCCGTCTGTCTGTTGCAATCACGCTACAGTCTTCAATAATGAAGCAATCTTGCTGAGATTTTGCACAAACTCGTCTCTTGTCTGCAGACAGGTCAAGTTCGAAGATGGGCTATATCGGTCCAGGTTTTGATATAGTCCCCATATAAACCGACCTCCCGATTTGGCGTGTTGGGCTTATAGTAATCGTAGTTTTTATCCAATTTGCCTGAAAATTGAAGTCTAGAGATATTTTATGACCGACCGTAAAGAGGTGTGCCAAAAATTGTGAGTATCGGCCCATGTTTTGGTATAGCCGCCATATACACAGAAAAAAAATTTCCGCAGTTAAACTAACGCTAGATTTAACTTATTTTTATTGGAAACATATTATATGGTTGTAGTTAAATTTTATTATTTTTATCGAAATTTTCCACTGCTTAATGAAATCTTACTTTTTTTAAGTATGTCTCAAAAATTTTATGAACTAAACGTGAGTATAAAGTTCAATGACTGAACTAAAGTACAATACGAACTAAAGTTCAATACGAATTAAAGCAAAACAAGATTTTCGTACGATTCCCAAAAATAATAAGAATGAACTACTGTATGGTTAAAATGTTCATTATTTGGCGGCAATGATTTGCTTCTTTACTTTTAGTTAATTTTTTCTTCTATGAGATGATGTAATTTCGTGAACTGCAGTTAAAAAGTACAACAGGGCATTAAAATTTTCTGGTTTTAACAACGCTTTGGGGAAATCTCAAAATGTGGAGTAAAATTTAGTTCAATTTTCGTGCGTGGTAGCTCATTCTTCCTATAAAACAATTCACTTTTTTTCGGTGTAGACCGATCTCCCGATTTTACTTCTTTGGCATCTAGAATCCGCAGTTTTTATTCAATTTACCTGAAATTGGAAATCTAGAGCTATTTTAGAACCATAAAGGGGTGTGCCGAAAATGGTGAGCATCGGTCCTTGTTTTGGTAGGGTCCCCATATAAACCGACCACTCGATTTGGGGTCTTGGGCTTATAGAAACCGTAGTTTTTATCCAATTTGCCTGTAATTGAAAATCTAGAGGTATTTTAGGACCATAAAGTGAGTATCGGTCTATGTTTTGGTATATCTCCCATAAGAACGATCTCCCGATTTAACTCCTTGGGTTTCTAGAAACCGTAGTTTTTATCCGATTTGCCTGAAATTGTATTTTAGGCTCACAAAAACGTGTATAGGATTAAGTTTTTACCGGTCCATTTGGTAATGCTTCTATGTAGATTTCACTTCTTGAGGGTATAGAAGGCGCACTGATTATGAAAATTGCTTGAAACTCAATGTAAAATTTCCAGATTTTACTTCTCGGGTCAACATCTACAGATTTAAGATTTTCAATCAAGACGTTATTTTATAATTTTCTTGCACACTTACAAGAGATGTTAATGATTCCTCTAAAACTCAAATGGTTCTTATAAATCCAGAATCTGATATAGTCTTCATAGGTAAAATCTTTAAATTTATCTTCGTGAAGTGTACTGGTTGAACTGCTCTACTTGACCTGTCCTCAAACCTCCCTGAAATTTCAAAGGAAACCCTAATATTTGATTCATGGTGGTGGGTATTTAAGATTCGGCCCGGCCGAACTTACTGCTGTATATACTTGTTATAGTAAATTTTGACAAAAATTTAATTTCTATAGAAAAATTTTACAAAATTTCATACAAATAGGAAAATTTAATAAAATTTTATCAAAATTTCCGAAAACAATTAAATTTTGGCAAAATTTCATTTCTATAGGAAATTTTGACAAAATATAATTTCTAGAGAAAATTTTGACGAAATTAATTTCTATAAGAAATATTGACAAAATTTCATTTCTATAGGAAATTTTACAAAATTTCATTTATATAAGAAATTTTGACAAAATTTAATTTCTATAGAAAATTGTGACAAAATCTCATTTAGATAAGAAATTTTGACAAAATTTCATTTCTATAGGAAATTTTGACAAAATTTAATTTCTACAGGATATTTTGATAAAATTTAAATTCTAAAGAAAATATTGACAACATTTCATTTCTATAACAAATTTTGACAAACTTTCATTTCTACACACAAATAAATATCAATTGTTAATACAATTAAAATTATGTTTAAATTTGAGTAACCACGTAATTTGTAATACAATTACGATTTTAGTAATATTTTGTCACATTAGCAACCAATTTTGTTATATCAAAAAAAAATTTTTTTGTTTAATATAAAAATTTTCTTTAATCATTGTTGTTTTTTTTTTTTTTTTGATTTCAGCTTAAAACCATGCATTGACTAAACTTCATGCATTGACTAGCTTAACCAACAGAGGAAAAGAATGTTTGTCAAATTTATTTGGGCAAAGCCCTATAGACTGCAAGATGGGTGGATGTACGCACTCATCAACATCCTCTACTTGCAGCAAAACTATCAACCAATTTTCAGAATAAATTCAGGCAGTTCACTAAACCCAAAAGTAAACCACACTTGAACCTTCCGAAAAAAGGTTTTATATGATAGCCGGCTTATGCCGAAATAAATTCGTACAAACATATCTCTTTTCCTTTGCTACCGTCAAATCATCGATTTGAGTGCAGTTGGCTGTGTTTATTTTGAGTATGCTTCTTCTTTTTTTCATTCGTTTTGTTTTGTTATTGTTGGTTTTTTTTTCTCTAATCATTGTTGTTGTTTTTTCATTTCAGCTTAAAACCATGCATTGACTAAACTACAAGTGTAGCTTAACCAACAGAGGAAAAGCTACACTTGTAGTTTAGTCAATGCATGGTTTTAAGCTGTAAAAAAAACAACAACAACAACAATGATTAAAGGAAAAAAAAAACCAACAATAACAAAACAAAACGAATGATCATAAAAATTTTCTTTAACAAAAATTTATTGTAAGTTCAAAAATTATAATATTATTTTGTGTGTATAAAAAATTTCGCCAAAATTTAATTTCTATTGGAAATTTTGAAAAAATCATTTCTACATTCATTTCTATTTTTACAAAAATTCGTTCCTTTTTGAAATTTTGATAAAATTTCATTTCTATAGAAAATTAAAAAAAAAATCATTTTTATAAGACACTTTTTCAAAATTTCAACAATATTTTAATTTTAATTATGGCAAAATTGACTTTCTATACGAAATCTTCACAAAATTTCATTTCTATAAAAGAAGGTAGCCAACATATAATGCTTGTGATTTTTCAGAATGTTTTGAAGATTCTCTAGATGATTTTGCCATAATATGAGACGCCAGAATTCGACTATAAGAATTGGTCTGATTAGTCTGGGTTTTTATAGCCGATGTATCGATCGGTTTAAAATGCAACTACATTTAAATACAGACCTATAGACCGAAGAAAATATTATCAGCAATATTGAAGTTCAAAAGTAACACTTCAGAGCGTTCAAATATCAAATGTGAACTTATATGGACTAAGTTATTTTCTCATTAGTAGAACGTATATCAAAAAATTAAAAAAGTTTTAATATTTCTTTGTTTTTCTTTAAATAATAAAACAGAAAATCTACATGCTAATTACATTTACCATTAAATTTAATTAAATATTATTTTACCAAACTGCGACACTTTGTGATCTATATATAAAAGATCAATAATAAACAGGTGTTTATTGTTTGTACTTAAATTTAAAATCAAAAACAAAGTTCCCATGAAAACAAATGATAATATTGTGGTATACTTTGGTCTAAATTTAAGTTTCGAAGCAATTGGATTAATTTTTGGTCTATAGAAATGTTATTCGTATAAACGGAACGATACATCACCACGCTTCAACAATTCATTGAACTTATTTAAATGGTGAAAACCTTAAAAATTCTGAATTTTGATGAGAATTGACTACCATATATCACCCCATATCCACCTCATTGGCAACACATTTACCTCTGGAACGAAATATTAGACAAACGAAACTGCTTTAAAGATTTTTTTTGAAAGACAGAAGAAAACTTTATTTATCTAAAATTTACGAAATTTTTGTTGAGAAGGCCATCCATCGTTAGAGAGTGGCCACAACTATTGGACATTACACTTTCGAAAATGAGGTTACGGTGAAAGAATTGCGCTGCAGGGAGGTGATACATTTTTTATGTTCCGAGTTGGATGGCATTAATCTGGCCACGGTTTACATTCAATAAGACTGTATATGCGACCCATAACCAATGAAGTCATTGCTTTTTATACCACGAATAACTCTGTGGAACATGGTATTATAATATTGCCAAAGACACATGGTAATATTGCTCAGAGACCGCCCCAGAGTCCATCTGTCAGAGAATAGATTTTTGTAATCAAAGTCTAGGTCGCAGTTTTAGTCCAATCGACTTCAATTTTGGCACAAGTATGTGTTTTGGCTCAGAATAGATCCCTATTGATTTTGAAGAAATCGGTTCAGATTTAGATATAGCTCCTATATATTTATTTCACCCTATATGGACTCATATGGACCAAAGTTTTAACCCAATTTGGTTGAAATTTTGCACTAGGAGTACAATTAGTACTATAGTCAAGTGTGTCAAATTTTATTGAAATCGGTTCAGATTTAGATATAGCTCCCATATATATCTTTCGCCCGATATGGACTAATACGGTCCCAGAAGCCAGAGTATTACCCCAACTTTGTTGAAATTTTGCGCAGGGAGTAGAATGAGCATTGTAGCTGCGTGCCAAATTTGGTTGAAATCGGTTCAGATTTAGATATATCTCCCATATACAGCTTTCGGCCGATTTACACATATATGACCACAGAGGCCAATTTTTTGCTCCGATTTAGTTGAAATTTGCACATGGAGTAGAATTAGCATTGTAGCTATGCGTGCCAAATTTGGTTGAAATCGGTTCAGATTTAGATATAGCTCCCATATATATGTTTTTCTGATTTCGACAAAAATGGTCCAAATTCCAACATTTTCCTGTAAAATCGCCACTGCTTAGTCGAAAAGTTCTAAAAATGGCTCTAATTTTCCTAAACTTCTAATACATATATATATATATATATATATATATATATATATATATATATATATATATATATATATATATATATATATATATATATATATATATATATATATATATATATATATATATATATATATATATATATATATATATATATATATATATATATATATCGAGCGATAAATCATAAATAAACTTTTGCGAAGTTTCCTTAACATTGCTTCAGATTTAAATGTTTCCCATATTTTTTATACCCTACACCACTACTGTGGTACAGGGTACAATAAGTTTGTGCATTTGTATGTAACGCCAAGAAGGAAATGTCTGAGACCCATCGTTTAGTATACCGATCGTCTTAGAATTAAATTCTGAGTCGATTTAGCGATGTCCGTCTGTCTGTCTGCCTGTCTGTCTGTCCGTCTGTCTGTTGATCTATTTTTGTGCGCAAAGTACAGCTCGCAGTTTTAGTCCGATTGTCCTAAAATTTGGTATACGGTCCTGTTTCGGCTCAAAGACGATCCCTATTGATTTTGGAAAAAATCGGTTCAGATTTAGATATAGCTCCCATATATATTTTTCACCGATCTGGTCATAATTGGCGTGTATATCAACCGATCTTCCTCAAATTCCGTAAATCCGAATATTTTATGAGTCTCGCAAAACTTGCAAAATATCATCCAAATCGGTTCAGATTTAGATATAGCTCCCATATATAGCTTTGGCCCGATTTACACTCATTTGCCCACAGAGGCCAATTTTTTGCTCCGATTTAGTTGAAATTTTGCACAGGGAGTAGAATTAGCATTATAGCTAGGCGTGTCAAATTTGGTGGAAATCGGTTCAGATTTAGATATAGCTCCCATATATAGCTTTCGCCCGATTTAAACTCATATGACCACAGAGGCCAATTTTTTGCTCCGATTTAGTTGAAATTTTGCACATGGAGTAGAATTAGCATTGTTGCTATGCGTGCCAAAATAGGTTGAAATCGGTTCTGATTTAGATATAGCTCCCATATATATGTTTTTCTGATTTGGACAAAAATTGTCAAAATACCAACATTTTCCTTATAAAATCGCCACTGCTTAGTCGAAAAGTTGTAAAAATGATTTTAATTTTCCTAAACTTCTATTACATATATATCGAGCAATAAATCATAAATAAACTTTTGCGAAGTTTCCTTAAAATTGCTTCAGATTTCAATGTTTCCCATATTTTTATACCCACCACCATAGGATGGGGGGTATATTAACTTTGTCATTCCGTTTGTAACACATCGAAATATTGCTCTAAGACCCCATAAAGTATATATATTCTGGGTCGTGGTGAAATTCTGAGTCGATCTGAGCATGTCCGTCCGTCCGTCCGTCCGTCCGTCCGTCCGTCCGTCCGTCCGTCCGTCTGTTGAAATCACGCTAACTTCCGAACGAAACAAGCTATCGACTTGAAACTTGGCACAAGTAGTTGTTATTGATGTAGGTCGGATGGTATTGCAAATGGGCCACATCGGTCCACTTTTACGTATAGCCCCCATATAAACGGACCCCAAAATTTGGCTTGCGAGGCCTCTAAGAGAAGCAAATTTCATCCGATCCGGCTGAAATTTGGTACATGGTGTTAGTATACGGTCTCTAACAACCATGCAAAAATTGGTCCACATCGGTCCATAATTATATATAGCCCCCATATAAACCGATCCCCCGATTTGGCTTGCGAGGCCTCTAAGAGAAGCAAATTTCATCCGATCCGGCTGAAATTTGGTACATGGTGTTAGTATATGGTCTCTAACAACCATGCAAAAATTGGTCGACATCGATCCATAATTATATATAGCCCCCATATAAACCGATCCCCCGATTTGGCTTGCGAGGCCTCTAAGAGAAGCAAATTTCATCCGATCCGGCTGAAATTTGGTACATGGTGTTAGTATGGGGTCTCTAACAACCATGCAAAAATTGGTCCACATCGGTCCATAATTATATATAGCCCCCATATAAACCGATCCCCCGATTTGGCTTGCGAGGCCTCTAAGAGAAGCAAATTTCATCCGAACCGGCTGAAATTTGGTACATGGTGTTAGTATATGGTCTCTAACAACCGTGCAAAAATTGGCCCACATCGGTGCATAATTATATATAGCCCCCATATAAACCCATCACCAATTTTGACCTCCAGAGCCCCTTGGAAGAGCAAAATTCTTGCCATTCGGTTGGAATTTGGTACGTGATGTTAGTATATGGTATCCAACAACCATGCAGGAATTGGTTCCTATCAGTCCATAATTATATATAGCTCCCATATAAACCGATCCCCAGATTTGACCTCCGGTGCCTTTTGGAGAAGCAAAATTCATCCGATCTGCTTGAAATTTGGTACGTGGTGGTAGTATATGATATTTAACAACCATGCCAAAAGTGGTCCATATCAGTCCATAATCGTACATCGAGATTTGGTTTTGGAACCTCTTGGAGGAGAAAATTTCATCCGAGTGAGTTGAAATTTGGTACATTGTGCTAGTATATGGTCGTTATCAACCATGCCTAACTAGGTCCATATCGGTCTATAGTTATATATGGCCCTCAGATAAATCGATCCCCAATCACACAAAAATTGGTCCATATCAAGTTCATAATTGTATATAGCCCCCATATAAGCGACCCCCATATTTCAATTCTGGCTCTCTACGTACAAAAAGTCCATATCGAGTCGTAATTATTTGTAGACTTAACTATACATAACTTTTTTGTCAAATATATACCATGTATGGACTAAATCACAATTTAGAAAACGATGTTAAGAAGTTTTAAGTTACCACAACCCAAGTAATTCGATTGTGGATGACAGTCTTTCGTAGAAGTTTCTACGCAATCCATGGTGGTGGGTACATAAGATTCGGCCTGGCCGAACTTGCGGCCGTATATACTTGTTTTTTACTAACATTGCGTTCCACCCTTGTCCATTAGCCGATTTTGTAGAAGTCTATCAAATTCTGTCCAGATCGAGTGATATTTAAATGTATGTATTTATATAGCCCCCAACACATTTGACGGATGTGATATGGTATCGAAAATTTAGATCTACAAAGTGGTGCAGGGTATAATATAGTCGGCCCCGCCCGACTTTAGACTTTCCTTCCTTTTTTTTTTTTTTTTTTTTTGGGTTAATTCATCTTGAACTAATGTATACAGTCATTATTCTTTATGTTTATAGTTATAAATAAAATTTAACTACAAACAAATAATTTTATTGAAAAAAAAAGTTCAATTTAGCGTTAGTTTAAGTACGGAATTTTTTTCAGTGTAAAACTCAAATGGATTAAGATATAAACTAAATTTTGATTCTCAGTTTCGCTGATGATGATGCAATTTATAGCCTCTTAAAATATACCGTAGACAAAATAATGAAGTATGACATTAGTGTACAAAAACTAAGGATGACTTCCCAGGGTTAAGTGAAGGTCAAAATATTCCTCCCAATCTTTAAGGGAAGGTGAAAATCTTTGTATCCAAGTACACTTTTTTTGAGTGTAGATTATAGAAAGGACGTCTCCAAGTGACTTCAGCTCTTTCGTACTTCTTTTACTAATACTAATTAGGATTAAAACCAACAACAAGATAAATAATATGATACATGATTTTCAATTGAGTTCCGATATTATATACAACTAGAATTCTTTACTCCATGGACTCATATGCTAATATACTCAGTTAATTGGATTGTTTTCGTGGGAAAAATTGTTTAATATTCCAACATCGTTCTCAATGTATATACTAATAACAATTTAGTTTTATATCTAAAATTTGAAAAATGTTGTTGTCGCTTTTGGGCTGCAGAATATACGCATATGCGTTTTGGTTCTCGTTCACGTACTCGTATCTGTAATAGGGTATTGTGGGAATGCCATTGATACTGATTGGATAGAGATTTGGGAATATTAACGCACAGAGGAAAATTCCAAAAAAGAGTTTCTCTTGGGAAGAAGTAGAATGTTTGTGACATATTATCCTCCACTTGGCTGGTGGCTGTCAACCCTTTGGCTATGAAACCTGGTACGAGTAAATGTATATCTCCCACCATATGGTAGATGTGGATTTACACACGATAAGCTGTCTCTGCTTAAATGTTATTTTAGTTTTGTTTCAATCGCTTGTCTTGTATTTAACATTTGGATTTTGACCCTTCTCCCTCCCACCACAATAAAAAAGAAAAAAACAGAAATTAGATAATAGGAATAGGTCTTGACAATATTGTGAAATATGAATTAAAATATATTCTGATTGTTACATTGTTTTCTTAAGTGATATATTTATAAACATAATACACAGAAACTAATTCTTTTATGGTAAAATGCTTCGTGCAAACAAATTGAATTAAAACAAGTATATACGGCCGTAAATTAGGCCGAAGCTTATATACCCTCCAACTTGGATTGCGTAGAAACTTCTACTAAAGACTGTCATCCACAATCGAATTACTTGGATTGCTGTAACTCTTGCTGATGGAAACGTATCTTAAAACTTCCTAACACTGTCTTCTAAACTGTAAATTAGTCCATACGTGGTATATATTAAACTAAACAAGTATATATGGCCATAAGTTCGGCCAGGCCGAATCTTATGTACCCTCCACCATGGACAGCGTAGAAACGTCTACGAAAGAATGTCATCCACAATCGAATTACTTGGGTTGTGGTATCTTAAATCGTTTTCTAAATTGTGAGTTAGTCCATACGTGGTATATATTAGACAAAAAAGGTGTGTGTAGGTAAGTCTACAAATAATTACGAATCCATATGGACTTTTGCACGGTACGTAGAGAGCCAGAATTGAAATATGGGGTCGCTTATATGGGGGCTATATACAATTATGAACTTGATATGGACCAATTTTTGTGTGATTGGGGATCGATTTATCTGAGGGCTATATAAATATAACTATAGACCGATATGGACCTATGGACCATGGTTGTTAGCGGCCATGTACTAGCACAATGTACCAAATTTCAACTGACTCGGATGAAATTTGCTCCTCCAAGATGCTCCAAAACAAAATCTCGGCATCGGTTTATATGATTATAGACTGATATGGACCACTTTTGGCATGGTTGTTAAATATCATATACTACCACCATGTACCAAATTTCAACCTGATCGGATGAATTTTGCTTCTCCAAAAGACACCGGAGGTCAAATCTGGGGATCGGTCTATATTTGGGCTATATATAATTATGCACCGATTTCGACCAATTTTTGCATGGGTGTTTCAGGTCATATATTAACACCACCTACCAAATATCAACTGATTCAGATGAATTTTGGTCTTCCAAGAGGCTCCGGAGGTCAAATCTGATGATTGGTTTATATGGAGGCTATATATAATTATGCACCGATGTGGACCAATTTTTGCATGGTCATTAAAAACAATATACTAACACCATGTACCAAATTTCAGCCGGATCGGATGAAGTTTGCTTCTCTTAGAGGCTCCGCAAACCGAATCGGGGGATTGGTTTATATGGGGGCTATATATAATTATTGACCGATGTAGACCAATTTTTGCGTAGTTGTTAGAGACTATATACTAACATCATGTACCAAATTTCAGCCAGATCGGATGAAATTTGCTTCTCTTAGAGGCTCCGCAAGCCAAATCTGGGGGCCGGTTTATATGGGGGCTACATATAATTATGGACCGATAAGGACCAATTTTTGCACGGTTTTTAAAGACCATATGCTAACACCATGTACCAAATTTCAGCCGGATCGGATGAAATTTGTTCCTCCAAGAGGCTCCGAAAACCAAATCGGGGGATCGGTTTAAATGGGGACTATATATAATTATGCACCGATGTGGACCAATTTTTGCATGGTTGTTAGAGACCATATACTAACACCGGATGAAATTTGTTTCTCTAAGAGGCTCCGCAAGCCAAATCTGGGGGTCGGTTTATATGCGGGCTATACGTAAAAGTGGTCCAATATGGCCAATTTGCAATAGCATCCGACCTACATCAATAACAACTACTTGTGCTAAGTTTCAAGTCGATAGCTTGTTTCGTTCGGAAGTTAGCGTGATTTCAACAGACGGACAGGTGGACAGACGAACGGATGGATCGACTAAGAATTTCACCACGACCCAGAATATATATACTTTATAGGGTCTTAGAACAATATTTCGATGTGTTACAAACGGTATGACAAAGTTAATATAACCCCATCCTACACGCAGAGAAGGAATGTGATCACCTCAAACATGTTTCAAGAGCAAAATGTTATTTTTGTATGGTGACCATGTAACATGTTTGTCACTAAAATGTTATTTTCTCGTCAAATATAACCTGCTTGCCGAAATCAGATACATGATTTTCGAGAAAATAACATGGTTGCGAAAACCATGTTACATGGTCACCACCCAAAAATAACATTTTGCTCTTAAAACATGTTTGAGGTGATCATATTCCTTCTCTGGGTGTATGGTGGAGGACAATGTAATAACCTGATATAGATTTAAAGGAAAAAAATAACTTAAAAACAAGTATATACAGCAGTAAATTCGGCCGGGCCGAATTTTAAATACCCACAACCATGAATCAAGTATAATAGTTTACTATGAAAACTCTTCGTCGTAGTGGGTTACTTGATAATATATAGAATTGTAGGGGGTTTGATGACAAATCTTCTCCCAAACGAGCCAGCTCCCGAAGACAAACTTTAAAGATTCTACCTATGAAGACCAGATAAGATTCAGGATTTATGAGAACCAATTTTGTTTGAGTTTTAGAGAAAATATAAACATATCGTGTATATGTTGAAATTACGCCTTGATTTAAAATCTTAAATCTGTAGATTTTCCGCATTTATTTAAATACGATGAGTAAAATCTGGAAGCAATTTTCATGAACGTAAACGTAATTTTAGACAAGCAAAGTTTTCTTTTGACACAAATTTTAGAGACAATCGTTGAATAAACGAAAACACTTTATAAGAAAAAGAAATTTTGTTTGTCTAAAATTTTATTATAGATTACTAATTTCCAGCAAATCGGATAAAAACTACGGATTCTAGAAGCCCAAGAAATAAAACCAAAACATGGACCGATAGGCACCATTTGCTACTCACATATTTGTGATCTTAAAATACCTCCAGATTTTCAATTTCAAACAAATCGGCCAGAAAATATGGAAGTAAAAAACGAGAGATCACTCTATATGGGGGTTATACCAAAAAATGGACCGATATACCTCAATTTCGGCACTCTTATTTGTGGTCTAAAAATACCTGTAGATTTCGAATTTCAGGCAAATCATGTAATAAATACAGTTTATTGTAGCTCAAGAATTTCAGGCAAAGCGGATGGTAAATATAGTTTCTAGAAGCCCAAGAAGCAAAATGGGAGATCGGTCTATATGGGGGCTATATCAAAAAATGGACCGATGGGCACCATTTTCGGCACACCTTTTTATGGTCCCAAAAGAACTCTAGATTTCCAATTTCAGGCAAATCGGATGATAAATATAGTTTCTAGAAGCCCTAAAAGCAAAATCAGGATATCGGTCTATATGGGGGCTATACCAAAACATGGACCGATGAGCACCGTTTTTGGCACACCTTTTTATGATCCTCAAATACCTCTATATTTCCAATTTCAGGCAAATTGGATAAAAACTACGGTTTTTATAGGCCCAAGACTCCAAATCGGGAGGTTGGTTTATATGGGGGCTATATCAAAACATGGACCGATGCGGACCATTGTCGACACACCTCTTTATGGTCCCAAAATACCTTCAGATTTTCAATTTCATACAAATCGGATAGAAAATATTGTTTCTAGACGCGTAAGAAGCAAAATCGGGAGAGCGGTCTATATGGGGGCTATACCAAAACATGGACCGATATGGACCATTTTCGAGACACCTCTTTATAGTCCCACAATACCTATAGATTTCAAATTTCAGGCCAATCGGATGGTAAATATATTTTCTAGACGCCCAAGAAGCAAAATCGGGAGATCGGTCTATATGGGGGCTATATCAAAACATGGACCGATACGAACGATTTTCGACACACCTCCTTATGGTCCGAAAATACCTCTAGATTTTCAATTTCAGACAAATCGGATAGAAAATACTGTTTCTAGACGCCTAAGAAGCAAAATCGGGAGATCGGTCTATATGGGGGCTATACTAAAACATGGACCGATACGGACCATTTTCGACGCAACTCTTTATGGTCCCAAAATACCTCTAGATTTCTAATTTCAGGCAAATCTGATAAAAACTACGGTTTTTATAGGCCCAAGACCCCAAATCGGGAGGACGGTTTATATGGGGACTATATCAAAACTTGGACCGATATAGCCCATCTTCGAACTTAACCTGCCTGCAAACAAAAAACTAATCTGTGCCAAATTTCGGGACGATAGCGCCATTATTGAAGGCAGTAGCGTGATTACAACAGACAGACAGACAGACAGACGGACAGACGGACATGCTTATATCGTCTTAGAATTTCTCCCTGATCAAGAATATATATACTTTATATAGTCGGAAATCGATATTTCGATGTGTTACAAACGGAATGACAAACTTATTATACCCCCGTCACCATTTTATGGTGGTGGGTATAAAAACAAAAGCTATTGTCAAATCCGTGCAATAAAAATAAGGCAAATTTAGCATCAGTACAACGATGGAGATTGTTCGGTGTACATCTTCCTATTTTATATCATGAGCTGGCATTAAGTGTTCGTGATGGATGATTCAGCATGAAGTAAAGCCCTATTTTAAAATTGTTTAAACTTTAGTTTGATAAGCCGAAATGTCGTAAATGAAATCAAATTTTATAATCAGTTTAGAATTGTCTACCTTTGGCGCGAATTGTGGGCTTCAGAGCATCGAAACACTGTACAAAAGAGGCGTTGTGGTATTTTGGATCATTCCCAGCGAGTTGCCGTATTGAGATGAGCGACATTTTTTTTTTTTTTTTTTTTTTTTTAATAAAAATATAAAATTGTTATTGAACATTATGTATATGTTATACAAAATGTTCGAGAAAATAACATGGTTGTCCGAGAAAGTATTAAGGTGGTACGATTTTCTTCAAATTTGGCACAGGGTCTTACTTGGGCTCATAGGCAATCATTATTGATTCATGTTCAGATTAAAATATAGCTGCTATATATATTTATTAACGATCTGACTTTTATTGACGTGTTTATCAACGATCTCCTTCAAATTCGTTCATTTAAATGTTTTGCAAGAATTTCAGTCCAATCAGTCTAAGTTTCGTCCAATATGAACTTATATAGCTTTTGAGCAAGGTCAACTTTTGTTGACATCGCTTCAGATTGTTATATAGCTTCCATACATATCAGAGCCCAAAATTTTACTGAGATTTATTTGCAATTTTGCAGAGTTAATAGAATTGCTATATGAATGTCAACTTTGGTGAAAATTGGTTCAGATTTAGATATAGCTCTCGTACATAAGCATAATTTGAGGAAATATGGTAGAAAATGTCATATTTTACTTCAATTGACGAGATATTTTATAAGGACAATAGACTTAGCGTTCATTTAAGTTTGTCGAATTTGATCCGAATCCGTTCAGATGTATATTTGCTTCCGATTTAGGCAAATATGTCCAGAATACCCACATTTTACACATAATTTCAGTGATGATTTCCCCATATTGTAGTCATATTCTAATGTAATGTTATGACAGACTTTCCACAGAATCGGTATAAGTCTCGGACTTGTGTAAATGGCGTCCGATTTATCCAAATATTGTCCCAAAACCCACAATTGATCACCAACCTTGGCGAGATCTAGCCCTTACCACTGTAGACTAGAAAAATTTTAAAAATTCCTCAAATTTACCTAAATGCATTTTTCGCAATTGAATAAAAATGGCTTAAGATATTTTTAGAATATAGTCGACCCCGCCCGACGTAAGACTCTCCTTACTTGTTATTGTATGGTAGGGTTTCCATATGGATGATTTTCAAAAGAGAACTTTCGCTTTAAAAAAAGAGAACATTTTAACTAAAAAAGAGTTTACAATAAAAAATTCTTTATTAAATAATTACAAGTATATACGGCCGCAAGTTCGGCCAGGCCGAATCTTATGTACCCACCACCATGGATTGCGTAGAAACTTCTACGAAAGACTGTCATCCACAATCGAATTACTTGGGTTGTGGTAACTTAAAACTTCTTAACATCGTTTTCTAAATTGTGATTTAGTCCATACATGGTATATATTTGACAAAAAAGTTATGTATAGTTAAGTCTACAAATAATTACGACTCGATATGGACTTTTTGTACGTAGAGAGCCAGAATTGAAATATGGGGGTCGCTTATATGGGGGCTATATACAATTATGAACTTGATATGGACCAATTTTTGTGTGATTGGGGATCGATTTATCTGAGGGCCATATATAACTATAGACCGATATGGACCTAGTTAGGCATGGTTGATAACGACCATATACTAGCACAATGTACCAAATTTCAACTCACTCGGATGAAATTTTCTCCTCCAAGAGGTTCCAAAACCAAATCTCGATGTACGATTATGGACTGATATGGACCACTTTTGGCATGGTTGTTAAATATCATATACTACCACCACGTACCAAATTTCAAGCAGATCGGATGAATTTTGCTTCTCCAAAAGGCACCGGAGGTCAAATCTGGGGATCGGTTTATATGGGAGCTATATATAATTATGGACTGATAGGAACCAATTCCTGCATGGTTGTTGGATACCATATACTAACATCACGTACCAAATTCCAACCGAATGGCAAGAATTTTGCTCTTCCAAGGGGCTCTGGAGGTCAAAATTGGTGATGGGTTTATATGGGGGCTATATATAATTATGCACCGATGTGGGCCAATTTTTGCACGGTTGTTAGAGACCATATACTAACACCATGTACCAAATTTCAGCCGGTTCGGATGAAATTTGCTTCTCTTAGAGGCCTCGCAAGCCAAATCGGGGGATCGGTTTATATGGGGGCTATATATAATTATGGACCGATGTGGACCAATTTTTGCATGGTTGTTAGAGACCCCATACTAACACCATGTACCAAATTTCAGCCGGATCGGATGAAATTTGCTTCTCTTAGAGGCCTCGCAAGCCAAATCGGGGGATCGGTTTATATGGGGGCTATATATAATTATGGATCGATGTCGACCAATTTTTGCATGGTTGTTAGAGACCATATACTAACACCATGTACCAAATTTCAGCCGGATCGGATGAAATTTGCTTCTCTTAGAGGCCTCGCAAGCCAAATCGGGGGATCGGTTTATATGGGGGCTATATATAATTATGGACCGATGTGGACCAATTTTTGCATGGTTGTTAGAGACCGTATACTAACACCATGTACCAAATTTCAGCCGGATCGGATGAAATTTGCTTCTCTTAGAGGCCTCGCAAGCCAAATTTTGGGGTCCGTTTATATGGGGGCTATACGTAAAAGTGGACCGATGTGGCCCATTTGCAATACCATCCGACCTACATCAATAACAACTACTTGTGCCAAGTTTCAAGTCGATAGCTTGTTTCGTTCGGAAGTTAGCGTGATTTCAACAGACGGACGGACGGACGGACGGACGGACGGACGGACGGACGGACGGACATGCTCAGATCGACTCAGAATTTCACCACGACCCAGAATATATATACTTTATGGGGTCTTAGAGCAATATTTCGATGTGTTACAAACGGAATGACAAAGTTAATATACCCCCCATCCTATGGTGGTGGGTATAAAAATAATAAAAGTTTCTAATGGTAGAAACAACGAAATAAATATATAATAAAACAATAAAAAAAAAGAATCACATTTTCTTAAAAAATAAACAAAATAAATTCAAAAATACGCTGTCAAAAATAAAACACACATGTTCCTATGATCTCGCCCACAATTGACGACGACAACGTATTGGCGTATTTACGTCGTACGTTCAATTACATCTATTTCTAATTTTTACGCAGTACGTCGAAACGTCGGAATTGTGTTCCGGACTTTAATTTGTCAACAGATTTAACCCAATCACAATTAGTGGCGAATTCCTACTAAATAAATAAAATTCCATCAATCTAGGATTTTTTTTTTTGAAATAGAGTACATAAAGAGCACTGTTGGACATAAAATTACGGCACCAAAAAAGAGAGTGAACAAAAAGATACGAACACAAAAAGAGAACATGTTCTCTTTAAAAGAGATGTAATGGACAGCCTATTGTATGGCAGAATGAAATTATTAAATTCATTAGTAAAAAAATGTTAGAACCATAAAATGAGATTTGTAATTTTCCGTCCAAACTGACATTTTTAGTTGTACACTAAAAAAAAAATATTTACGTAATATTAAAAAATTACCCAAACTAAATTTTAAGATGCGCAATTTACAAATTACTAAGGAAAAATTTTTAACATTTTAATTAAGATAAAGTTTATCATCTTTGCTTCAAAAAGTTTTTATTAAATTTAGGACACAAATTTTGGAAATTTGCGTCCCTCGGTTAAAGGACACATTTCTTTAAAATACTGAAATTTTAATTAAGATAATGTTTATAATCTTTGCTTCAAAAAATTTTTTATTAAATTTATTTATTTATCTTAAATAAATTTAAATAAATAAATTTATTTATTTATTTTAAATAAATAAATTTATTTATTTATATATTTAAATTTATTCAATATTTATTTATTTATTTATTTACATTTATTTAAAATAAATAAATAAATGTAATAAAAAAATTTTTGAAGCAAAGATTATAAACATTTAGGACACAAATTTTGGAAATTTGCGTCCCTCGGTTAAAGTCTTATATCTTTGAACTAAGGCGAATTTTCCTTAAAGTAAAGAAACACATTTTTTATTTAAAGAAATGGTTCTTAAATTAACTGAAATATTGAATCTTTAAATTTAAGATAAAATCGCTTCAAATATAGGCTAAGATTTATTTTGAGGATTTAGCATCTTTGGTTTAAAGTATTTTCTTGGAATTAAGAAAACACTTTGTACGTTGATGTATCCGTTCTTTGTTTGTACGTGAATAGCTTTATGAATATAAAGGGAAAAGAGAATGAAAGTTCGATAAATGGAATCTCTAACTTAATTTTAATTTTATTGATTCTACACTGAAAAAAATATTTACGTGATATTAAAGATTATGCAACCTAAATTTTGGGATGCGAAATTTACAAAATATTAAGGACAAATTTCTTTAAAATAATGGAATTTTAATTAAAATAAAGTTTATAATCTTTGCTTCAAAAATGTTTTCATTAAATTTAGGACACAAATTTTGTAAATTTGCGTCCCTCCGTTAAAGTCGCATGTCTTTGATGTAAGACTAATTTTCCTTAAAGTAAAGAAACACATTTTTGATTTAAAGAAATTGTCCTTAAATTAACTGAAATATTGAATCTTTAAATTTAAAATAAAAGCGCTTCAAATATAGACTAAGACTTATTTTGAGGATTTAACATCTTTGGTTTAAAGTATTTTTTTTTTTTTTGAATTAAGAAAACATTTTGTACGTTGATGTATCCGTTATAATTTGGATTTTTAAAGTGTTCTTTGTTTGTACGTGAATAGCTTTATGAATATAAAGGGAAAAGAGAATGAAAGTTCGATAAATGGAATCTCTAACTTAATTTTAATTTTATTGATCCTACACTTAAAAAAATATTTACGTGATATTAAAGATTATGCAACCTAAATTTTAGGTTGCAAAATTTACAAAATATTAAGGACAAATTTCTTTAAAATAATGGAATTTTAATTAAAATAAACTTTATTGTCTTTGCTTCAAAAATTTTTTTCATTAAAGTTAGGACACAATTTTTGTAAATTTGCATCCCTCCGTTAAAGTCGCATATCTTTGATGTAAGACTAATTTTCCTTAAAGTAAGGAAACACATTTTTGATTTAAAGAAGTTGTCTTTAAATTAACTGAAATATTGAAACTTTAGATTTAAGATAAAAACGCTTCAAATATAGACTAAGACTTATTTTGAGGATTTAGCGTTTTTTGTTTGAAGTTTTTTTGGAATTAAGAACACATTTTTTACTTTGAAGTGTCCGTTATAAGTTGGATTTTTAAAGTGGAATTTGTTTGTACGTGAGTACCTTTATTACCAAACCCCGAAAAGAGAATGAAAATTTGATAAATGAGAACTGTATCCTAATTTTAATTTTATTGGTCCTAGATTTAAAGTCAGATAGGTCGCTAAAAAATTTGTTTATTTTAAAGAAGCTGCATCTTTGGCTCGGAATAAATACCAAAATCCTTAAGGGAAGGTCAAAATATTGGAAGCAATGTAAACTTTTTTTTTTGAGTGTAGATTTAAAGCAACATAGGTCGTTAAAAATGTATTTGTTTTAAAGAAGTCGCATCTTTGGCTCGAAATCAATACCAAAATCCTAAGAGAAGGTCAAAAACTTCGGGTCGAAGTAAACTTTTTTTGAGTGTACGTAGATTCATTGTTATTGAGCTAAACATAGAATTAGGCAGCTTTCATCGATAAGAGAGAAGTTTATCACTTGTAATAACACAATGTACTGAATAGGCGAAGTGAGCCTGAAATTATTTATGGATTACCACAATACCTAACATACGAGTATCACTCTAAAAATATTATAAAATTTCCTAAAAAATTTCCACAAATTAGTTTTATAATCTCCTTGAAATGCGCCAAATAAAAATAATTATCTAAGATTGGTGCGGGATATCATGTTGTAGATTCCGCTGTGCTATAGCTTTTTGCCTTATATGGAAATGAATAGACTTGCAAATTAAATTAATGTACATTTTTTTTAATCCAATCTTTTGCTTAGCTGGATGATTCACGTTAGAGGGATTTAAAAATGTGGAACAATTTTGGTGGTATTTACTTATTTCATATATAACTCTTTTTATACAAATTTCTTAAATTGCCAAAAAATGTACTTGCTGCATAATGAGAAGATTTCTTTGAGAATAACCCAACCTTCTACGTTAATATTGACACACAAATGTTTTGATACGCATGAATTATTGAGTCATAAATATATTGACAATAATATTAATGTTCGCCAAATATAATACAAATCATTTAGATTTTGTGAAGAATGCGAAACAAAAACGACAAAAGGCAACCAAAAAAGTCATATCTGTGGAATATTTTCTCTAAAGATGTGAATAAACAAAGTGTCGAAGTGATAATTAGATTTACAAATAAAAATTAAATAGAAAACAAATCAAACTTACCGGGTTAAGCGTATGCAATTATGGGTAGTAAAATATCAATAACCGATATCAGATATACGAAATGGGAAAAACACCAAAACTGGTTTACAATTTTTTTCTTTGCTGCACTAATTTTATTTACTCGGTTTACATTAATCAAAAGCGGGGGAGAGGGACACTTAAAATTTTATTACATAATTTTTGTTTTGTTTAATTTTTTGTTGACAATGAATAACACTGACTTAGCACATTATTTATAAGTAAAATTTTGTATGGGTTTGAAATTTAATTTTTATTTATTTTTTCTGTGATTTAAGACCTTTAGCTAGGCTTGCATGCGGCATGAGAAATGGCAAATTTATTATTGTAACGTGCCACACGACAGTTTTTCATCGGTTCAAGTAATTTTCAATCCATAACAGTTGGTTGGTGATAAATCTTAGGAGGTTTCAATTCAATTTTATTGTTTTCACCTTCACTACTATTTTTGTTTTGGTATGAGATTTTTTTTTGCATATTTTAATAATTATTTTCCATTCATATTTGTTAATAAATCATTTTTAAATTCCTTCTCTTTCACCATTATTTTTTTACTGATATTTTTCACTGATTAATATCTAACGTTAGTTTTTTTTAATTAGTAATTATCATGGAAGTCATCACTGTTTTTTCCTCACAAACATTAATTGTTAATATAATTTTTTATTATGGTTGTTTTTGTTTAGCAGCGGCAATTTTAATTTACGGCAACTTAATTAGAAGCCACTTAACAGGTGGTTGTCATATCACATTCACTTTTACTCATTTTGAATTTTTGTAACGTTTCATTTGTGTAATTACTCAGCTCTTCTCTATAATCTATTACAATTTTCTATTGCTTGGAACGTTTTGCTCTCGACACAAAGCTCGAATAAATCGGAGTATACACGACGCGATGCTTACAGGCCAACGTTTCGCAGCAAAATGTTCATTTTCATACACAAAAATTTGCCAAATCATAAAAGTGTTCTCGTTGTCGTCGAATTCTTCTTCCTTTTCCATACATCGGTGTGGGGGCGGTGGGTGGTGTGTTGGTCGGCATTTGCCCATACACACACACACACACGAACCCTTGTTAAATCTTAGTGTATAACATGGCAAGAACAACAATAACAAGAGTGGCAGTAATAATGAACTTCATTATTATCATTAACCAATACCACCCTCACCTAGTGTGATTTTGTGGGCAAACAACAACCCTCCTCTCGTTTGAGTTGAGTGGGTCGTTTTTTATTTATTATCCGTGTGTTTTTGTTTTGTTCTTGGTTGTTTTGTTTTGCTCTTGATATTCGTTTTGGCCAGCCAAAGACTTGTTGTCTGGTTGGGAAAATTATGTTACCGCTGTTGTTGTTCTTTTCCTTTTCCGTTTGATGTGTTGGAATGTGGTGGATTTCTGAGTATTACACCGTATGAGGTTTTTGAATCGACTAAACTATTTTCTAAGACATACAAATGTCATTGCAATAGTAAAATGATGAATAGAAGCTGTAAGAACTTTGGTATTTTCACCAAAAATAAGCTTTTCAAAATGAGGAAATTGGAGAAATTGTATTAATTTGAAAAACAAGGCACGGAGTTTAAGCCGACAAACTAGGGTGTCCCAAACTAATTTTTGAAAAAAAAAAAAAAAAATGAATCCATCATGAAAGAAAATATAGGTTTATTTCAGAAAATTTTAACTAAAATGGTTTTCTAATTGCAACATGTTACAAATAAGTTTATACTTTTTGTCAAATTGAAGAAAATTTATTAAAAATAAAATTTTTTCTGTTTTTTAAAAAATTTCATATGTTGAAGAAAAAATTTAATGTAAAAATTGTTAAGGTGTCTTTAGCACTGTACAAAGTTTAAGACAGCTAAAATTTTTGGTAAAATATACTAATTTGAGAAAATTGTGAACTGAATAAAAATCTTTTTTTTCTTATTTTTAGTTAAGTTAAGAAAGAAAATAAGTTAGAAAAATTTACATAAGTAATATATGCTCATATTGGGCAAAATTTAACTAAAATCAACTAATCTTTTAAATGAAAATAAAGTTCAGAATTAAAGACCCGTTTTTTAATACGAAATCAACAAAAAGGTTTTATACATAAAATGTTTTATACATTTGAAAGGAAAAGTGTGCTCGAACTCGGGCGGACATCAGTGAAAACAAGGCCGTATTCAGGGGGGGGGGATGAGGGTGATCAAACCCCCCCGAAATGAATGAATATTTTTATATAAATAAATATATATTTTTAGCTGCATAGAAAAATCTTATCGAAGATGTTGAAGAAAAGCTGGAGGTTTTATTTTGAAAAACGCTTACCTATAAAACTTGCACAAATCATAGAATACTAGTTGAAAAGTCCGTCAAACGACGGCCGAAAAAACAAATTGTTTCTGTTCTCGCACCACAAATTTCATTTTTGGAAAATGTCTTTCTGCTTTTTATTTGTGTTTGTTGTTCTTTTTGTGAACATGACTCGCTTTGTTTAGCCATAGCAACAACAACGAAATAGCCAAACACACATGTGTAAATGATATGGCGCAAAACCTGCGAAAAGAACCTGCCTAATTCAGCGATGGAAGCACTTGGAGAGTGCAATAAAGAGATATTTCCAAACGTGCATATTCTTTTAAAAATGTTGGTCAATTTGCCAGTTACTCAGGGATGGAAAATACAATTTTTAAGAAAGTAAAAAAAAGGTATTTTTGAGCGGAAAAGTACTTTTTACAAAAATTTCACTGGAAAATTATTGTTAAGAGACTAAATTTTAAAGAAAATAAAATTTTGACAAAATTTTCTATAAAAATAAAATTTTGCAAAAATTTTCTATAGAAATAAAATTTTTACAAAATTTTCAATTGAAATAAAATGTTGACAACATTTTCTACCGAAATAAAAAATCGATAATATAGAATCGCATTCTTTTTTCGACTAAAACATTCTTGAAGATCAATAAAATCCTGTTTTTGACTATGTCTTTTGCAAAATCGAGATTTTCTTCCCACATGAACATGTCTGGTTTGCCATATTTGTAAAAGGCTATTAGCAAATAAGGTTGATAAAGACTTTCTCAAAATATTAAAATATTTTGTCAAAGATATTGTACCATAAATCTGATATCGACTCAAAAATGTCTACACAAAAGGTACTAAATCATTCGCGGGGGTACTACGGTACTGACCGGGGTGAAAAAGTATTGAAAAAAGTACTATAGTACTGAATTTTCCATCCCTGCAGTTACTACGTACTCATCCGAACTTTCATATTCAACAATGAAGAGATTAAAGACGTATCTTAAAAATTCGACTAGCGAGAGTAGACTCAATGAATTGGCATTAATGTCGGTTCATCGCCGAATAAATGTGCCGACTGAAGAAGTCATTGATTTATTTGCTGCCCAAAAAGCCCGTCGGCTCAATTTAATATTGTAAAAATATTGTATACATACCTATGCATAAATAAAATTTTCTACACATGAGATTATATGAATATTTTTTTTAAAGTTGAAACTTTTTCTAGAAATGAAATTTTGACAAATTAAATTTTTTACACAATTGTCTACAAAGTCAATATTGAGCCAACATCTTTAAAATTTTTAAATTACAATTTTTAAAAAATTGTCAATATTGAGCCAACATCTTTAAAATGTTTAATTCTTGTCATACTATCAAAGTCAATTGTGGCAAAGTTCTGCCTTTTTGTAGAAGAAGCAATTTTCCCTCGTTGGTGAAAGTGAAAAATATATACAAATTTCGAAAGATTTATAATTTAAGAAATCCCAGCAAAAAGAAAAAAATTTGAAGTTCTTCTTAAGGCATACATTTAAAAGCACTTCTAAAAATGTCCTCCCAAAGATGTTCTTTATTTTAACTGCGCAGGAAGTTCATTTAAGTTGATTTTTTATAACTCTTTCTTTTTATACCCTTAACCACATAGTGGTCAGGGTATAATAAGTTTGAAAAATGTGCCTACCAGAAATATTGATTTTAGACCCCATAAAATATATACCGATCGACTCAGAATGACCTCCTGAGTCGATCTAGCGCTTGGTGTCCGTCCGTCTGTCCATATATTTGTTGTTCACAGGATTCCGGTTGCAATTATTAACCGATTTTCATGAAATTTGGTACAGGGAGTTTTTTTGTGGGCACAAGGACGAATGCTATTGAATTTGGAAGAAATCCGAACAAATTTAGATATTGCTCCCATATATATGTATCGCCCGATTTCGACAAATGGGGTCAGATTTCGTTCATTTGCTAACCCATCGGCGTCAAATTTGCCACAAAGTAATCCGATGGACCACCCTTTAAGCCTGCCAAATTTCATCGCAATCGGTGCTTATTTAGAGATATAGCTCCCATATATATGTATAGCCCGATTTTCCCAAATTTGGCCATAGAACCCTTATTTATTAACAGATCTTAAAGTTGGCTAAATCCAGTCCTCTATATTACTAGCAGTATGTGCAAAATTTAATCTAAATCGGTTCAGATGTAGATATAACTCCAATATATGTTTCGGCCGATTTTGAAAAATTTGCCCCTAACAACCTTATGTTTGACCAAGAAGGCCTCATTTATTAACTGATCTTACTCAAATTGTGCACAAGGTAATCTTTTGTGGTATTAATAAAACCCGCAAAATATTAAGCAAATTGGTTCAGATTTACATATAGCTTCCATATATATGCATCGCTTGATTTTCCCAAATTTGGCCATAATACTTTTATTTATTAACCAATGCTACTCAAATTTCAAATTTTGATGTACTAGCCGATCGTATTTATACGTACTTGTAGCTCTTACATCTGAATTTTGCTCGATTTTTATAAATTTGGATTTATTACCCACTCTAATTGAGCGATTTTCTCTTTTTTAATAATGTGCTCAATATTAGTGGCATACTAATTTAATAATGGGCTCAATATTAGTGCCATACTAACCCCGTAGGTGCAATATCAACTACAGCCAGTGTTGCTAGAAGTAGGGGAAATTCCCTATATGTAGGGTTTTTCTAATATTTAGCGTCTTGTAGGACGTAGGGCCACAATGTAGGGACATTTTAAATCAACACAATTTGTAATAATTTTTACATTTTGGTGGCTCTAGAGGAGGAAACTAGAAGCTGGCAAGGCTTGAACTTTAACAATGGGTGGTAACAACAGTTACCACTCGTGCCAAAAAAAAATCTAACAAAATTTGAAGATTACCACAAATCTACCAAACAAATATTTCTATAGAAATTTTTGTTAAAACTTTATTCCTGTAGAAAATTTTGTCAACATTTTATTTCTATAGAAAATTTTGTCAAAATTGTATATCTATAGATTTTTTTTTCAAAATATTATTTCTATAAAAAATTTTCTCAAAATTTTATTTCTATAGAATTTGTTACCAAAATTTTATTTCTTAGAAAAATTTTTCAAAAAAAAATTGTTTATAGAAACTTTTTCCAAAATTTTATTTCTATAGATATTTAACAAAAAAAAAATACTATTTGTGGTAGAATTCTACCAACTGTGGCAACCGCGGTGGTAATACAAATTTATTTTCTAGGTTATATACGTTGCATTTTCATATTTTAAGATAATAAAGTACTAAGAACCATTTTTGTTGTTTGTAAAATTTGTTTAAATTTAACGAATATATTGTGGGGAAAATTGTTTGGGAATGTATGGGAAAGTAGGAAACTTTTTTTGTGCTTGTAGGGTAAACCGTTTTTCCCTGGCAACATTGACACTATTGACCATAAACATGTACCCCTTAATTTTCTTAAATATGCATCTGCGGTTAATCTCCCAGACCTATATCAACAAATGCTTAGTTGGCCCCGCCCGACTTTCTACTTTACTTACTTGTTTCATATTTTTATTGGGAAGTTTAAAATTTTATTGTTTCAAATTGGTTAAAAACAGATTAAAAATTATTAAAGTAGTGCAAATTATTTAAATTTTGCCGAAACATATTTGATATCAAACGTTCCAGACAAGTGTTATAATGCATTAAAAATCATAAAAAAATTTTAAAAATTATTTATTCGTCAAAATATTACAAAATTTCTTTATTCACATCCAAATCACTGGATTCGCATCACACTTTAAGAAGTGATGCAAATTCTGTGCAACGGCTGTTGAAATGGTGGACATCCGTCCTATGACAAGCCCATGTTAAAATCATCGCTTCTGCGCCAATTTTGCACCATTTCCGGATCAAAAGAGAAAAAGAACATTTTCACTACTTTTTTGGCGACGTTTTTTTTTGCTGGGATATTTATACACCCAAATAAATTTTTGCTATTTTAAAATAAAATAATAAATCATTTTTTCGAAGAAACATGTGTTTTTTTCATAATAACCACAAACAATTGATTAAGCATTGCAAAATAAGATTTTTTATTTGGTAGCTGTTTGGTAAAAATTTCTCCAAATTTTGGTAGATTATTTTTGGTTCGAATGGCAACCGTGCATGAAAGCTGCAATTTTCATCTGATATAGCTGCAATTTTGTTTTGGCATGCCAGGTCCTGTTGAAACCTAGTCCAAAATCGGTTCATAGCCATATATTTGATATTTAAATGTTACCTTTTATCAGGGCGGAGAATCGAACCACGGACCCTAGTGCATTGTAAGCCAACACACTATATACTGGACATTGTCTTTCATGGTGATACACAGTAAATACGAGAAATTATTTTGGTGCACTAAATTTGAGAAATAGAATGGAAATCATTCTCAGTAAAAATCAATTTGAGTGTAAGTGTCTGTCAAGAGTGTCCTTTTTGAAAAGCCCTCATAAGTAATATTCTTAAAAAGCTCTTGACTCTGTTCGTGGCTTCGCTATTTTTAATTTTCCCACCTATTTTGCGTGTTTAGAAATATATGAAAAGGTAACATTGGAACAGCTTTTCTGAGTCGTGTAGAAACTTCAAACATTTCGAAGTATTAACTGATGGGAAGTAATACGTAATACTCGTACTATCGTCGTCTTGGAAAAACTTAAATTTCTTTCAAATAAAAATTGTACCAATAATTTTATAACATTTATTGTACAATACTTAAATTTGTACTTTGGTTTATTATTGAAATAAACAAATTACACTATTTTATTGTAATATAAAATCTTACAATTTATATTACAGGGGATATGTTGAGTTGTAAAATACAACGATGTACTTTTTTCCATTTGGTGGTCAGTTTAATCGACCCGAATAACCGGGTTATTGTGACTAATTTTTGTACCAATAAATTGTTGGACATTAAACCACCAACAGGCTAACGTAGAGTGCGAACTGAAGAACATATCGAAGCTCTATCGACCATTAACCATAGATTCTTCGACGTTCGTAGCAATTGGTCCTCTGCTACTTAACAACGTGAAAAAATTTGCGGAAGGATTTAAGTGTGAAGCCAAGATTTGAGGAGGAACGACCTACTGCAGAACTTTTGAAGAGTGGACTGTTGGAGAGTTAGCCGAAGATCAATTTTTATACCCTGCGCCATACTGTGGAACAGGGTATTATAAGTTAGTGCATATGTTTGCAACACCCAGAAGGAGGCGAGATAGACACATGATGTGTTTGGCAAAAATGCTCAGGGTGGGCTCCGGAGTCGATATAGCCATGTCCGTCTGTCCGTGAACACATTTTTGTAATCAAAGTCTCGGTCGCAGTTTTAGTCCAATCGACTTCAAATTTGGCACAAGTATGTGTTTTGGCTCAGAATAGAACCCTATTGATTTGGGAAGAAATCGGTTCAGATTTAGTTATAGCTCCTATATATATATATATATTTCGCCCGATATGGACATATATGGCCCCAGAAGCCAGAGTTTTACCCTAATTTGCTTAAAATTTTGCACAAGATGAACAATTAGTACTATAGTCAAGAGTGCCAAATTTGATTGAAATCGGTTCAGATTTAGATATAGCCCCCATATATATCTTTCGCCCGATATGGACTAATACGGTCCCAGAAGCCAGGCTTTTAACCCAATTTGGTTGAAATTTTGCACTAGGAGTACAATTAGAAGTATAGTCAAATGTGCCAAATTTTATTGAAATCAGTTCAGATTTAGATATAGCTCCCATATATATCGTTCGCCCAATTTACACTCATATGACCACAGAGGCCAATTTTTACCTCCGATTTAGTTGAAATTTTGCACAGGGTGTAGAATTAGCATTGTAACTATGCGTGCCAAATTTGGTTGAAATCGGTTCAGATTTAGATATATCTCCCATATATAGCTTTCGCCCGATTTACACTCATATGACCACAGAGGCCAATTTTTAACTCCGATTTATTTGAAATTTTGCACAGGAAGTAGAATTAGCATTGTAGCTATGCGTGCCAAATTTCGACAAAAATGGTCAAAATACCAACATTTTCCTTGTAAAATCGCCACTGCTTAGTCGAAAAGTTGTAAAAATGACTCTAATTTTCCTAAACTTCTAATACATATATATCGAGTGATAAATCAAAAAAAAAAAAAAACTTTTGCGAAGTTTCCTTAAATATGCTTCAGATTTAAATGTTTCCCATATTTTATTTTACTAACATTGTGTTCCACCCTAGTGCATTAGCCGACTTAAATTTTGAGTCTATAGATTTTGTAAAAGTCTATCAAATTCTGTCCAGATCGAGTGATATTTAAATGCATGTATTTGGGACAAACCTTTATATATAGCCTCCAACACATTTGACGGATGTGAAGTGGTATCGAAAATTTAGATCTACAAAGTGGTGCAGGGTATAATAAAGTCGACCCCGCCCGACTTGAGACTTTCCTTACTTGTTTATCTAAAAATTGTGTTCAGCTCATATTTGGCTCAATGGATACGTAAATAAGCAAAATTGTCGATTTTGGAGTGAAGATCGTCATTTCAAAAGCTACAAATGCATCCAGAATATAAATCACAGTTTGGAGCGGTTGATGAGCAGGTCGCATCATTGGACCGCACTTTTTCAAAGATGATGCGAATCGTAAGTTAACTGAAAAGCACAAACTCAGAGTCGTTAGGTATCTACTCAACATATGGTGTATTTTTGTTCCTTTCAAAACTTTTCCCAGTGAAGTCATTCAATAAAAAGCCAAATAAATAAAAATTAAAAATGCAGACCTTTAGTTTTTAAGTAATATGATAAAATATGTAATATGATTAGTTTTTATTTTTCTTTTATTTGTTTAATGAACATTTTTTTTGGTGAAGGCTTTTGATGAATCGAGAATCCCTCAAAAAATTATTTAGACTTGGATTACCAACTATTTTTATACCCTCCATCATAGGACGAGGGTATATTAACTTTGTCATTCCGTTTGTAACACATCGAAATATTGCTCTAAGACCCCATAAAGTATATATTCTGGGTCGTGGTGAAATTCGATCTAAGCATGTCCGTCCGTCCGTCCGTCCGCCCGTCCGCCCGTCCGTCCGTTGAAATCACGCTAACTTCCGAACGAAACAAGCTATCGACTTGAAACTTGGCACAAGTAGTTGTTATCGATGTAGGTCGGCTGGTATTGAAAATGGGCCATATCGGTCCACTTTTACGTATAGCCCCCATATAAAGGGACCCTCAGATTTGGCTTGTGGAGCCTCTAACAGAAGCATATTTCATCCGATCCGGCTGAAATTTGGTATATTGTGTTGGTATATGGTCTCTAACAACCATGCAAAAATTGGTCCACATCGGTCCATAATTATATATAGCCCCCATATAAACCGATCTCCAGATTTGGCTTGCGGAGCCTAAAAGAGAAGAAAATTTCATCCGATCCGGCTAAAATTTGGTACATGGTGTTTGTATATGGTCTCTAACAACCATGCACAAATTGGTTCACATCGGTCCATAATTATATATAGCCCCCATATAAACCGATCCCCAGATTTGGCTTGCGGAGCCTCAAAGAGAAGAAAATTTCATCCGATCCGGCTGAAATTTGGTACATGATGTTGGTATATGGTCTCTAACAACCATGCAAAAATTGGTCCACATCGGTCCATAATTATATATAGACCCCATATAAACCGATCTCCAGATTTGGCTTGCGAAGCCTCAAAGAGGAGCAAATTGCATCCGATCCGGCTGAAATTTGATACATGGTATTGGTATATGGTCTCTAACAACCGTGCAAAAATTGGTCCACATCGGTCCATAATTATATATGGCGCCCATATAAACCGATCCCCAGATTTGGGTTGCGGATCCTCAAAGAGAAGCAAATTTCAACCGATCCGCCTGAAATTTGGTACATGATATTGCCATATGGTCTGTAACAACCATGCAAAAATTGGTCCACATCGGTTCATAATTATATATAGCCCCCATATAAACCGATCCCCAGATTTGGCTTGCGAAGTCTCCAAGAGAAGCAAATTTCATCCAATCCTGTTGTAATTTGGAACATGATGTTAGTATATGATCTTTAACAACCGTGCCAGAATTGGTCCATATCGGTCAATAATTATATATAGCCCGCATATAAAACATTCTCCAGATTTGACCTCCGGAGCCTCTTGGAAGAGCAAAATTCATCCGATCCGTTTCAAATTAGGCACGTGGTGTTAGTATACGGTCGCTAACAACCATACCAAAATTGGTCCAATCACACAAAAATTGGTCCATATCGGTTCATAATCATGGTTGCCACTAGAGCCAAAAATAATCTACCAAAATTTTATTTGTATAGAAATTTTTGTCAAAATTTTATTTCTAGAGAAAATTTTGTTAAAGTTTTATTCGGTTCATAATAAAATTTTCATCATTGTCAAAATTTTATTTCTATAGAAAATTTTGTCAAAATTTTATTTCTATAGAAAATTTTGTTCAAATTTTATTGGGTTCATAATGATGGTTGCCACTCGAGCCAAAAATAATCTACCAAGATTTTATTTCTATAGAAAATTTTGTCAAAAGTTTATTTCTATAGAAATTTTTGTTAAAATTTTATTTCTGTGGAAACTTTTGTCAAAATTTTCTTTCTATAGAAAATTTTGTCCAAATTTTTATTTCTATAGAAAATTTTGTCAAAATTTTATGTCTACTTTGTCAAACTGAATTATATACGTATTGGGTCGATCTTTTTTGATTTAATATATACCACGTATGGACTTACATACAATTTAGAAGATGGTGTTAGGAGGTTTTAAGATACCTTGCCATCGGCAAGCGTTACCGCAACTTAAGTAATTCGATTGTGGATGGAAGTGTTTAGATGAAGTTTCTACGCAATCCATGATGGAGGGTACATAAGTTTCGGCCTGGCCGAACTTACGGCCTTATATACTTGTTAATTTTCTTTTATTTGTTTAATGAACATTTTTTTTTGGTGAATGCTTTTGATGAATCGAGAATCCCTCAAAAAAGTATTTAGACTTGAATTACCAACTATTTTTAAATAATAACTAATTAAACAATAGAATTCCTTATTGATCGGTTGTTTATTGCATATTGAATTTTCACACCAAATAATTGGAAGACAATAAACTCCGAAGTCATATGCACTTGTAAACTTGAATTATATTTACATTTATAGCACCTCATTGTATACTAGCCCATAAAAAAAAAAACACAGTCACTGTCCCAAATATTCCAAATAGATCATCGAGGCAATTGCACTGAAATATGTGCCCAATCGAAATTGTAACAAATAATTTTGTCGAACATGTCTGGCCGCTCGTCATAATTAATAACATGAACAGAATTCCAAACACTGATGAATGGCGAGGGTCTTTGACACATTAATGACAAACGAAGAACAAACAAACAAAAACAATGGCCAATGTTTTGTTTCTGTCATTTTGGCATTCGTTTGTTTGGCGCCCATCAACATTTAAGGAAATTATTTTGGGAATTTATATGGAAAAAACTAAAGACAATATTATCTCTAGACATACTATGTGCGGGGGTATAGGGAATGTTCTGGTAGGTGATGTCTTGGAACGGCCTTGCCAAAACCAAAGTGCTAATTGAATGAAATGTGAAATTATCATTATCATTTAGAATATTTTGTAATATTCGACTCTGAAATACAATCATTATAAATATTGTATTCGGAAGTCTTGCCTCTGCTTTGTATGCCCTTTGCATGAGAATTCGATATTCTTTTCCAATCGTGTGAATGTTACAAATGGAAAAATTCTCGAATTATCACCTGAACTCTATTTAACGTTTTAGTAGTACCATGTCTCGGGTTTGTTATTACAAACATAAAATACATAAAATAATAATAATCAGGGAGAAATTCTAAAACGATGTAACTATGTCCGTCTTTCTGTATGTCTCTTTAAAAAATTTATAAAATTTGTATCATTTTATTAATTTTTACTCTTTTTTTGTCCTATTTAAAAATAAATTAACCATTATAAACCCAGCAAAAAAAGCGTCGCCAAAAAAGTACTCAAAATGTTCTTTTTGGATCCGGAAGTGGTGCAAAATTGGCGCAGAAGCGATGAATTTAACATGGGCTTATAATAGGACGAATGTCCACCATTTCAACACCCGTTCAGTATTATTGATGTTAATTTAAAAATTTAAATAAATAAACTTTTTTATGATTTCTAATGTTTGTATGAAACACTAGACCTCAAATATTTTCAAAAAGTCGAAAATTTTCTAGAATGGATTTGGCATTTTTTTCGACAAAATTTAAATAATTTGTACCATATTATTAATCCTTATTCTGTTTGTAACTTATTTGAAACCAAAAAAACCCTATAAAAGCGATTTTAAGAAAAATTGAGTTATGAGAACTTTGTGAGTAGTTAAAATAAAGAACATCGTTCGAAGGGCATTTTGGAAGTGCTTTTAAAGTTGTGCCTTTAGAAGTACTTCCATATTTTTTTGCTGTGAATATGAAAAAAACGAGTTATAAAAAAATTATTTAAAATAACTTCGTGAGTAGTTAAAATAAAGGGCATCTTGTGAATGACATTTTTGGAAGTGCTTTTAACGTCGTGTCTTTTTTGCAAAGACACGACGTTAAAACAAGTATATACGGCCGTAAGTTCGGTGAGGCCGACTCTTATGTATCATCCACCATGGATTGCGTAAAAACTTCTACGAAAGACTGTCATCCACAATCGAATTATTTGGGTTGTGGCATCTTAAAACTTCTTAACATCGTTTTCTAAATTGTGAGTACGATGTATATATATTAGACCTGTCCAGATTTCCAAAGTTCACATTTTTTAATGAGCACTTACAGTTTTATAATCTCTCAATGATTGTAATAAGAGCTGTGAAAAAAGATTTTGAAAAACTTTTGCCAAAAAGTTGCTCAACGCGGTTGAAGTCAGGATTTTTGTAATTTTCGAAAATTTTAAAGGTATAAAAAAAAAAATTATATACGTTTGCATATTTTTTATATATTCTTGGAACAATAAGGTATTTATAAAAAAATTTAGATTAAGAATTTTTGGATGTGTCATTAGTCGCAGAAAATTAATTTCTTTATGAAAGTCTCACTTAACCCATATGTGTTATTGTGAAATATCAGTCTATGAGCTAAAAGTCAAAGCAATAATAAGATAGATTAAAATTTTTAAAAAGTGCCACATATAACTAAAAGTAAAATATTTAAGTGAGACCTTTCATAAAGAAATTAATTTTTTAGCGACTAATAACACATCCAAAAATTCTTAATCTAAATTTTTTTTATACCTTATTGTTCCAAGAATATATAAAAAATATGCAAATTCTTTTTTTCGAAAAAATATAATGCATTGAAAAAAAAAAAATGCGGAAATTTTCTGCATTTTTTTATTTCCAGAGGCTACAGCAAGCAAACGGCTCAATAAATTTCACGTTTTGAATTTTTTATTATTTGCTTGAGCATTTAGTTCAAAGATTGCGCTTTTAGATATTTCTTATATTTACTAATAAATTATTTAAAATTTTGTTTGTACGTATACCTTTAAAATTTTCGAAAATTGCCAAAATCCTGACTTCAACCGCGTTGAGCAACTTTTTGGCAAAAGTTTTTCAAAATCTTTTTTCACAGTTTTTATTACAATCATTGAGAGATTCTAAAACTGTAAGTGCTCATTAAAAAATGTGTGTTTTGAAAAATCTCATACATTTCCTGGACAGGTCTAATATATATATTAGACAAAAAAGTTATGTATAGGTAAGTCTACAAATAATTACGAATCGATATGGACTTTTTTGCACGATACGTAGAGAGCCAGAATTGAAATATGGGGGTCGCTTATATGGGGGCTATATAAACCCAGCAAAAAAAATTGGAAGTTGTTCTACAAACATTTCTTTTAAAGCCCATCCAAGAATCCCACATCGAGTTTTTTCAACTTCCGATGCAGTCCTTTTGGACAACTTCACCAACATTTATTCTAAAGCGCATCGTGGGATCCCCCAATAATTTTTTCCCACTTCCGATGCAGTCCTTTTAGACAAGTGCACAAACACTTCTTCTAAAGCACATCTTGGGATCCCCCAATGATTTTTTTCTACTTCCGATGCAGTCCTTGTGGACGAGTATTAGAAAGAAAGCAATCAGGTTATTTTAATTGCAAATTTTGTACAATTAAATTTTACAAAAAAATAGAAAACTAATAAAAAAAACTAACAAAAATAGAAATTAATAAAAAAAGTAAAAAAAAAAACAATAAATTTCATCCCCGCTGGGATTTGAACCTGTGCCGTTTGACTTTTTCGCTTCCATGGAAGTTCTTTTGAGAAGGTTTTGCAAATTACGAGAATTTTTATTTTTTTTTTTGATTTTTAAAGGAAAAAATATATTTATACGAAAATATATGCCGAAAATAAAAAACAAAAACGATGCATGACATAAACAAAAATATTTTTTTAGAAAAATATTTGATAAAAAATTGCCGCTGGTGAGATTTGAACCTGCGTTTCTTATTTTTTCGTTCATACTAATAAAGAATATCTAGAGAAGCAATTATAATGTTATTCCTTGGTGTCGTATTACGATCATATCACAAACATTTGAATTGACCTTTCGACGCTTTATGTTCAATGGCTTTGGTGGCTGAGTGTGCTAAGGCGTTCTGTTATGGTGCCAGCAAACCCAGATTCAACTCCTGGTCGGAACGAACAAATCGATTTATCTGAGGGCTATATATAACTATAGACCGATAAGGACATGGTTGTTAACGGCCATATACTAGCACAATATACCAAATTTCAACTGACTCGCATGAAATTTGCTCCTCCAAGAGGCTCCAAAACCAAATCTCGGGATCGGTTTATATGGGGGCTATATATGATTATGGACTGATATGGACCACTTTTGGCATGGTTGTTAAATATGATATACTACCACCACATACCATATTTCAACCAGACCGCATGAATTTTGCTTTTCCAAAAAGCACCGGAGGTCAAATCTGGGTTCGGTTTATATGGGGGCTATATATAATTATGGACTGATATGAACCAATTCCTGCATGGTTGTTTGATACCATATACTAACATCACGTACTAAATTTCAACCGAATGGGAAGAATTTTGCTCTTCCAAGATGCTCCGCAGGTCAAATCTGGGGATCGGTTTATATGAGACCTATATATAATTATGGACCGATATCGACCAATTTTTGCATGGGTGTTTGAGGCCATATATTAACATCACGTACGAAATTTCAACTGAATCAGTTGAATTTTGGTCTTCCAAGAGGCTCCGGAGGTCAAATCTGGTGATCGCTTTATATGAGGGCTATATATAATTATGGACCGATATGGGCCAATTTTTGCATGGTCATTAGAGACCATATACTAACATCATGTACCAAATTTCAACCGGATCGGATGAAATTTTCTTCTCTTAGAGGCTCCGCAAGCCAAATCTGGGGATTGGTTTATATGGGGGCTATATATAATTATGGACCGATGTGGACCAATTTTTGCATGGTTGTTAGAGACCATATACTAACACCATGTACCAAATTTCAGCCGGATCGGATGAAATTTTCTTCTCTTAGAGGCTCCGCAAGCCAAATCTGGGGATTGGTTTATATGGGGGCTATATATAATTATGGACCGATGTGGACCAATTTTTGAGTGGTTGTTAGAGACCATATACTAACACCATGTATCAAATTTCAGCCGGATCGGATGAAATTTGCTTCTCTTAGAGACTCCGAAAGCCAAATCGGGGGATCGGCTTATATGGGAGCTATATATAATTATGGACCGATGCAGACCAATTTTTGCATGGTTGTTAGAGACCATATACTTACACCATGCACCAAATTTCAGACGGATCGGATGAAATTTGCTTCTCTTAGAGGGTCTGCAAGCCAAATTTGGGGGTCCGTTTATATGGGGGCTATACGTAAAAGTGGACCGATATGGCCCATTTGCAATACTATCCGACCTACATCATTAACAACTACTTGTGCCAAGTTTCAAGTCGATAGCTTGTTTCGTTGGGAACTTAGCGTGATTTCAACAGACGGACGGACGGACGGACATGCTCAGATCGACTCAGAATTTCACCACGACCCAGAATATATATACTTTATGGGATCTTAGAGCAATATTTCGATGTGTTACAAACGGAATGACAAAGTGGAGGCTATAAAAATACTTTCCGCAGGAACGAAATTTTAGAAAAAAGAAATTCCCTTTTGTTCACTGAAAACAAAAAATAATGTCGTGAAGCCAACGATTTCATGTCCTTAAAATACGAATGCAAATTTTGCTTAGCATAGAAGACGATTTTTTCTCTAAAATAAAGTTTTTTCCTTGTCCAAAAGTCGATAAACTTTTCAATGAAGTCGCATTGTTCTTATAATTGATTTGACTTAAAAATGGGTATCATAACATGAAAGAAAAAATGTTTGGGCTAAGGTCAACTTGACTTTAATTATTCAGAAAAATTCTTTAAATTTAATGAAATTGTCTTTAAATTTGTTGTCTTTTTGCATCTTGACTACAAAGCAAAAAATCGTTCAAATATAGGACATGTTTTTCAACACTTTATTTTAAAAACATTTTTAACATAATTTCTACTGGAAGTCGAGTCTTAATTTGGAAAATAAAGTTGTTGTTAACTCGATTTTAAAGGACTTTGATAGCATATGAAGAAAAAAAGCTGAAAAAGCGAAAAATTTAAATTTGCTGCCTAGAAGCAAGTACACAAAACCTAAATTTAAAAGAGAATTGTGTCTTAAAAGTATCCTTATTTGTATTTTCCGCTTCTTCGGCTCGGAATCAATACCAAAAATTTTAAAGTAAAGACAAAATCTTTGGAACAGGGCATGCCTTTTTTCAGTGCAGTTATCAAATTTGGTTTTCTCCGACGAGAAGCCATTTAAATTGAGCAATTTGTCAATACTGTAAATAATCGGGTTTACTTGCCAAAGATGTCAGCTGAAAATTACACTTTCGATTGTCTACTAGAACTCAAGTGTCAACGACAGTTATGGTGTGGTATGCCGTAACGACCGATGGCTATGGCATGTGTCGACATAAATGCCGGTTATTATGCGGAAAATATCCTAAAGATTGTATAAAGAAAAAATACTTTCCGCAGGAACGAAATTTTAGGAAAAAGAAATTCTCTTTTGTTCACTGAAGAAAACATATTGTCGTGAAGCCAACGATTTCATGTCCTTAAAATACAAATGCAAATTTTACTTAGCGTAGAAGACGCATTTCTCTAATATAATTTTTCCCCTTTGCCAAAAGTCGACAAACTTTTCAATGAAGCCATGTCCTTATAATTAAGTTATTTGTTTTAAAAATGGGTGTCATAACATGAAAGAAAAATTGTTTGGGATAAGGCCAACTTGACTTTAATAATTCAGAAAAATTCTTTAAAATTAATGAAATTATCTTTAAATTTGTGGTATTTTTGCATCCGGACTACAAAGCAAAAAATCGTTCAAAAATAAGACATGTTTTTTCCAACACTTTCTTTTAAAGACGTCTGTTGAAATGGTGGACATATGTTCTATGACAAGCCCATGTTAAATTCATCGCTTCTGCGCCAATTTTGCACCGCTTCCGGATCCAAAAAGAACATTTTCAAAACTTTTTTGGCGACGCTTGTTTTTTTGTTGGGTACATAAAAAGCAAATTATTCGTGATTGCGTCAAAAAAAAAAAAAAAATCCCACAAAAACTTATTTCATTAAATAAATTTAATTTAATAACACAAAATATAATTATATATAAGATATTGCATAAGATGACCCACTTAATTCATACTTCATTTGTTTTCAGTGTATGTCTCCCACAGAACTATTGTAAATTAAAACAATTAAGGAAAGTCTAAAGTCGGGCGGGGCCGACTATATTATACCCTGCACCACTTTGTAGATCTAAATTTTCGATACCATATCACATCCGTTAAATGTGTTGGGGGCTATATATAAAGGTTTGTCCCAAATACATACATTTAAATATCACTCTGGAAGAATTTGATAGACTTCTACAAAATCTATAGACTCAAAATTTAAGTCGGCTAATGCACTAGGGTGGAACACAATGTTAGTAAAAAAATATGGGAAACGTTTAAATCTGAAGCAATTTTAAGGAAACTTCGAAAAAGTTTATTTATGATTTATCTCTCGATATATATGTATTGGAAGTATAGGAAAATTAGAGTCATTTTTACAACTTTTCGATTAAGCAGTGGCGATTTTACAAGGAAAATGTTGGCATTTTGACCATGTTTGTCGAAATCAGAAAAACATATATATGGGAGCTATATGTAAATATGAACCGATTCCAACCAAATTAGGCACGCATAGCAACAATGCTAATTCTACTCCCTGTGCAAAATTTCAACTAAATCGGAGTTAAAAATTGGCCTCTGTGGTCATATGAGTGTAAATCGGGCGAAATCTATATATGGGAGCTATATCTAAATCTGAACCGATTTCAACCAAATTTGGCACGCATATCAACAATGCTAGTTCTACTCCCTGTGCAAAATTTCAACTAAATCGGAGCAAAAAATTGGCCTCTGTGGTCATATGAGTGTAAATCGGCCGAAAGCTATATATTGGAGCTATATCTAAATCTGAACCGATTTCAACCAAATTTGGCACGCATAGCTACAATGCTAATTCTACTCCCTGTGCAAAATTTCAACTAAATCGGAGCAAAAAATTGGCCTCTGTGGTCATATGAGTGTAAATCGGCCGAAAACTATATATGGGAGCTATATCTAAATGTGAACCGATTTCAACCAAATTTGGCATGCATAGCTACAATGCTAATTCTACTCCCTGTGCAAAAACTCTGGCTTCTGGGACCGTATTAGTCCATATCGGGCGAAAGATATATATGGGAGCTATATCTAAATCTGAACCGATTTCTTCCAAAATCAATAGGGATCTATTCTGAGCCAAAACACATACTTGTGCCAAATTTGAAGTCGATTGGACTAAAACTGCGACCTAGACTTTGATTACAAAAATGTGGTCACGGACAGACGGACATGGCTATATCGACTCAGGAGCCCACCCTGAGCATTTTTGCCAAAGACACCATGTGTCTATCTCGTCTCCTTCTGGGTGTTGCAAACATATGCACTAACTTAAAATACCCTGTTCCACAGTGTGGAGCAGGGTATAACAAAGGCACATTGATTTATTATAAAATGTCCAATTCAAATTTCTTGATAGTTGACGACTATCTGGCCACCTTCTGGGCCAGATAGTCGTTATTATATGTTCCACATATAATAATATGATTAGAAACCCCCCAAAATATATACGTGTACACTCTCTATGAATTCCACATATTCTTTGATATTCCAAATTCCGTAGTAACAATATGTTAATGCCTATAAGAAAGTTGGTTAAGGCATTTTCACAAGACTTGTTTTTAAATAAGTTATTATGCAAATCATATACGATGCGGGATCATTTAGATAAAAGAGTGAATATGTCAATCTCTACGACGCAATTCTCAAATGTAATCAAAAATATTACATAACCCCAATAATTTACTCTCCCCATAAATATTTTGTTATGTACTAAGGGTGTCAGCTCACAGAAAATATCAGGGAATAAATATTCACATATATTCAGTAGCCTTTCCTTTCCTTTATATTGTTTTTTTTTTTTTTTGGTATTCAATAAAGAAACCTGGGAACTGACCGATAACACTAAGTAACAGAGGACAAATGGTTGAATGACTTCCCTATGGGAATTTGCCACCAACAGACTTATCATAGAAGTGCAATCGAAATCTCAGTATATTGAAAATTTTTAGGTCAACACACATCAGTGACCATACCCGAGGGGTACTGGTACATACTGATGAGTGTCAAACTTTTTTCCAGGAACATTTTCGAAATATCTGGATACCGTTTATTTAAACACTGTTATCGTGATGTTATATATCCAATATGAGCTAAAAATGTTTGTTGATTCCGCTGCGGTGACGAATTCTTTTTTTGATTTCTGTCAAATGTCTAGTGTGACCGTACCGTTATAATCGTAGTGAATATAAAATGCTTCAGTTTATGATAAAGTAAAAGCTATAGAGTATGCCCGGACTCTTTAATTATTATTGAGTTTCTGACATTGTCCAATGGTTTCGATCGTTACAAACTAGTCCATGTTTGTATGCTTCAAAATTTCGTACCATCCTAATGTAAAATTTGAATTAATTTATATGAATGCGTAGATATATTGACACTAGAAATGTGAACGCCAGCCACAGTGTCTGTATAGCAATGTGGGTGGAAGAGGTGAAGGTAGACCAAAATATGTGGCACTAGAATGATTGTTTAATTTTTGTTTTTCGTGTTGACATTTTATTAGCAACAATTGACACGTGATGTGTTTACAAACAAACAATTTTATATGTCCAGAAAATATGTATGTTCATATTTTTTGTCCCGCATTTTGATAGATCTGCTAAGTGGTTATGAAATTATTTTCGGTGAAATCGCGCACGCACAAATATTGGCAGTCAATATTTTTTTCTAAAGTAGTCTTAATACAACAGATCATTGATAAATTCACAATGATTATATTATTCTTTCTTTTTTAATAATCTGGTATTTGACTGTCGTTGTTTTGTCACCCAGTAAACGAAGTGCAGTCAAAAAACCATTGAACATTTTTTTTTTGATCCAGAAAATCGCATCAGAAACAATGAATTTAATAAGGACTTGTCATTGGGCGGAAGTCAAATTTTTAAGAATCGGCTACATTATACTATGGGCTAAATGACCGAAATCTAACGCATAAAATCAATTTTTGTACTTGTGAAAATTAAACTTTTGGTGTTATAAAAACACATTACCAAAAACAAGTATATACAGTAGTAAGTTCGGCCGGGCCGAAACCCACCACCATGAATCAAATATAATAGTTTCCTTCGGGTTTGATGACAGATATTTTCCCAAGCAGAGCAGTTCAACCAACACGCTTCCCACAGATAAATGTAAAGATTTTACCTATGAAGACTACATCAGATTCTGAATTTATAAGAACCATTTTTTGTTAGAGTTTTAGAGGAATCATAAACATCTCTTGTAAGTGTGCAAGAAAATGATGAAATAACTGTGGATTTTCATCCCAATTATTTAAATGAATACGGGAAGTAAAATCTGGAAATTTAGCATTCAGTTTCAAGCAATTTTCATGATCAGTGCACCTCCTACACCCTCAATAAGTGAAATCGGTCTATATGGAGGCCTTACCAAATGGACCGATAAAACTAAATCATATACACTTTGTTATGGGTTAAAATGCCAGAATATTTTCAATTTGTGGCAAATCGGCTAAAAACTAAAATTTCTAGAAACCCTAGGAGTTAAATCGGGAGTTCGGTGTAATGGGGGCTATACCAAAACATGGAAAGTTACACACAGTATTCAGCACATTTAATTGTAGTTCTAGAATCGAGACCCCAAATCGGAGGGCCGGTTTATAAGGGGGCTATATTAAAAACTGTACCGATACTCAATATATTCGGCACACTCTTTATGGTCCTAGAACACCTCTAGATTTCCAATTTCAGGCAAATTGGATAAAAACTACGGAATCTAGAAGCACAAGAAACAAAATCGGGAGATCGGTCTATATGGGGACTATATCAAAACATGGTCTGATAATCACCATTTTCGGCACATCTCTTTATTTTCCTAGAATACATCTAAATTTCCAATTTCAGGCAAATTGGATAAAAACTACGGATTCTAGAAGCCCAAGAAGTAAAATCGGGAGATCGGTCTATATGGGGGCTATATCTAAACATGGACCGGTACTCACCATTTTCGACACACGTCTTCATGGTCCTAGAATACCTCTAGATTTCAAATCTCAGGCAAATTGGATAAAAACTATGGATTCTAGAAGCCCAAGAAATAAAATCGGGAGATCGGTCTATATGAGGGCTATACCAAAGCATTGAGCGACTCTCACCATTTTTGGCACACCAGTTTACAGTCCTAAAGTAACTCGGATTCTAGAAGCCAAAAAAAAAAAAATAATAAAATCGGGAGATCAGTCTATATGGGGGCTATATCAAAACATGGACCGATACTCACCATTTCCGGCACACCTCCTTAAGGTCCTAGAATACCTCTAGATTTCCGATTTGATGCAAATTGGGTATAAATTACGGATTCTAGAAGACCAAGAAATAAAATCTCGAGACCGGTCTATATGGCGGCTATATTAAAACATGGGCCAGTACTCACCATTTTCGACACACGTGTTTATCGTCCAAGAATACCTCTAGATTTCAAATTTCAGGCAAATTGGATAAAAACTACGGATTCTAGAAGCCCAAGAAATAAAATCGGGAGATCGGTCTATACACCCTCAAAAAAAATCGCCTCTCTAACATATGTTCCAAACATATTTTGCAGGAAGCACATATATTATTGGATACTGCCGAAACATTAATATGTTTGTTATATGAGAAAATATTATATGTTAGGAAGCATTTTGAGCCCAAAAATTTTATATGCTTGGAAGAATTTTCCCCAAAGAAGATTGTGCTCATTCCACGAAATTTTTTAGTTCTTGGCACCTTTTTCTGTAATACAAATAATGTTGAAGAAATTATTCAATTTTATAATTTTTTTTAAATTTTACCTTTCGCCTGGACGGAGAATCGAACCGAGGACCATACAGTTTGTAAGCCAACACACTACCACTGAGCTACGTAGCTGTTATAGTCACCAGAAGACAATTATCGTTATAAGTTACATATATATAGCATAGTTTGCAGCGCCCACGAGCCCATGCAAACATAACATTATTTAACAGAAACATACATGTGTTGGCAACGTGGAGCAGTGGTTAGCATGTCTGCCGTACATTCAAAGGGTCGTGGGTTCAATCCCTGCTCCGACCAAACACCAATTGTTCTTTTTTTTTTAATTTACATATTTATATTTATACTATAAATTTTTATAATGAAACTTCGAAATGTGGGTTATTAAAGATTTACAGTCAGAAACAGTGCTTGATATAAACGAAATGGACTGAGCTTTTGGATAAAATATAATTTTTTTATTGCAAAAATAACAATTTTGTAATAAAAAACTGGTTTTGGTATAAAAGTTTGATATTTTGGAAGGAATTCAAAAACTCTAACAAAGGAAGAACGTGGGGTCGAGTATAAACATACATAAATAATTTTATAATATACACAAATTAAATAATATTTAGACTTAAATTAAATAATATTTAGACTTAAGCGTATACAATTTTTGGCCTTATCATAAAGCAGTTTCCGAAACAACATATAAGCGGTTTCACAGAAATTGCTCTCTTTCGATTCTCTCGCTGTGTTAATTTGATATCTTTCGTCAACCCTCCCGGTTTTTATCTCTATTTCTTTATCTATACTCTCTCTCTCTCTCTCTCTCTCTCTGTCGCTCTCTGAATAAAATATCACAACATATATATGTTTACTCGAAATTTGTAAATTTATATATCTTTACATGCACACATATAATTTTTATGAAACATGCATGCCCCAAACATAATATATTCTAACATATTAACATACGTGTTCCAAACATTTAGTGTTAGTTTGAGAACATTAAATGTTTGCACTTAAATATATTGTGTTTAAAAATTGTGCCCGAAACACATTTTGTTTATATCGAAACATATGAAAAACATATTTTTCTAACAGTGTATGAGGGCTATACCAAAGCATTGAGCGACTCTCACCATTTTTGGCACACCAGTTTATAGTCTAGATATCCAAGAAGCCCAAGAAGTAAAATCGGGAGATCGGTCTATATGGTGGCTATATCAAAATCTGGACCGGTACTCACTATTTTTGGCACACGTCTTTAGGGTCCTAGAGTACCTAATTATACAATTAATCAATTGCCTAAAATATAATAGTCCTAAAGTACCTCTATATTTCCAATTTCAGGCAAATTGGATAGAAAATACACTTTCTGGACGCCGAAGAAGCAAAATTGGGAAATCGGTCCATGGACCGATAGGCACTATTTTCGGTACACTTTTTGGTGGTCCTAAAATACCTCTAGATTTCCAATTTCATGCAAATTGGATAAAAACTACAGTTTTTATAAGCCCAATACCCCAAATCGGTAGGTCGGTTTATATGGGGACTATATCAAAGCTTGGACCGATATAGCCCATCTTCGAACTTGACCTGCCTGCAAACAAAAGACGAATCTGTGCCAAATTTCAGGACGATAGCGCCATTATTGAAGGCTGTAGCGTGATTACAACAAATAGACAGACGGACAGATGGGCATGCTTATATCGTCTTAGAATTTCTCCCTGATCAAGAAAATATATACTTTATATAGTCGGAAATCGATATTTCGATGTTTTACAAACGGAATGACAAACTTATTAAACCCCCGTCACCATTTTATGGTGGTGGGTATAAAAAAATCCAAAATGGTAAAACAATATGGCAACCCGTTTGGCCGTTTTTTCTTGAATTCATAGTTTAATCCTAGATTTAAAGCAAAAAAATGTCTTTATTTTAAAGAAACCGCATCTTGTGCTCGGAATCAATACCAAAATCCTTAAGAAAATGTTAAAATCTTTGGATTCAAGTCAACTTTTTGTGAGTGTGTTTTCCAAATATATCAATAATATCGATATTAGTCAATTGGTCTCCATAAGCTTAGATATAAACTTGTTTGAATCATTCTTGTCAAATGTCCCTTCTACTTTAGGCTTTTCCTGTTTTATAGTTATGGTTTGAAAATTTGTTGCATTCTAATTATTTTCTAATATTGCGTAAAACATCATAATTAAATGTTGAAGGTTGCTGAACACACTATACCAAAAGTGAAGTCAATTGAAATTGGTACTAAATTTATACTATTTGAAACAACCATGGGTTTCACAATATTACTACACAGTGGTTGTTGAATGTGATAATTAGAATAATTGAATCTATTTACAAGAGATGGCGCCAGCGTATAAGCATACAAAGTTGTACTATGCAAATAAACATGCGAAAAATGGGGGTAAATCAATATACTTTAGAAGTTGGGAAATTGGCTGCTGAGAACATCAAACCATCGACGGCGCTAGGCAAAAACAATGGAAGATGAAGATAGGAAAATGGCAGCAGAGGGTATCAAATAGAGGTGTGCACGTGAGTAATAGTTTACTCACGCTCACGCACACTCACGACAGAAAAATCATACTCACGCGCACTCACGCACGATATTTTTTGGTAGGACTCACGCTCACGCACACTCACGAAAAGAAAATTTTATTCACGCACACTCACGTACGAAAACGTCGTGACTCACAAAAAATACCGTGAGTCACGAAAAATACCGTGAATCACGAAAAATATCGTGACTCACGAATAATTTTATAATTAATTTACCTTACCGAAGTGTCTGAAAACATGAGCATTATTAAAATCGAGAGTGTTATTAAACTCTTAACATCTCAGGTGTCACTAGAATTGTAATTGAATTTAACTCTTAAGCGTTTTATGTTGGTGAGCAGGAATATTGTCGTGAGTGTAATTCGTTACTCACGCACACTCACGAAGATATTATTTTCGTGACTCACGCTCACGCACGACATTTTGGTTTGTTAATCACGCTCACGCACACTCACGCTGTTGTCATGAGCGTGACTCACGACTCACGCACGAATCACGAAAATTTTCGTGAGTCACGACAATTTCGTGTCACGTGCACACCTCTAGTATCAAACCATTGACGGCGTTCGATGCAAACGTGTCGTTTATGATTTTTTGTTCCACAAATTAAACTAAGAATAAAAAGAAATTTATATCAGGGAATGACGTAGAACAATCGGTCAAAAGTTTCTTATTATTATTTACACAAAATTTAACATCATTTGTGAGTTTTTAACAAAAAATATTGCAAATTAAAAATGAACGAACGTGTATGTATCGAACACCGTAAATGCAACTTTTGGTATGACGTCGCCCATTTTCCCGTCTTCATCATCTATTGTTTTTGGCGCTATGTCTCTACTTGTTGTTTACACGTTTGGTTCGGCACATTAAAATGCAAATAAAAAGAAATTAATGGTGTTTTCTTTTCTGAAAAAAGTGCTTTGCCGTCATTTTGTCTGTACAGAATGCGCATTTTTAAAATGTTACCAGCAACCTAAAAAAATGCTATCATTTCAGCGGGCAGAAAAGAATTCAAAGAAGGAAACAGGGCAATCGCAGCACTCTCGTTTGTTGGCAGTGCTGACAATGCCCGTAATTTGCCTCTATGCGTGGCACTATTTTCACAACAGAATTCGAAGCCTTTTCGCACTTTTGCCTGTTTTTTTAGAAAAGAACCTAAAAAGTACATTTTCCGGCCAAAATGCAAAAAAAGTGCGCATTTTTCATAAGAAAAGAAAACGCCATAAGAGTTGGAAATATCTTGGAACAAATTTTTACATTGTTCAGTTCAGTTTTTCATTAAAAAAATGCAAATGCAAAAATTACAAACATGTATGGACCCAGCGCCGTCAATGCAACATTTGATATGACGCAAGCAAATTTCCCATCTTCTAAAGTTATTGTCTTTGGGGTAAATTGTCACAAACGGATTTACAACAGGACTAGTATGCACGGTTGCCACAGCTGGTAGAGTTAACAAAACATGTTTTTTACTGTTCTATTCTACCAATTGTTTATGTTTTCCATATATTTTCCATAATATTCCTTTCCAACTAAGAGGTATTCACATAGCTTCTATAGAAATAAAATTTTAACAACATTTTCTAAAAAAATAATTTTTTGACAAAATTTTCTATAAAAATAAAATGTTGAAAAAAACAAAAATTCTAAATAAATAAAATTTTGAATTTTTTTTTTTATAGAAATAAAATTTTGACAAAATTATCGTTAGAAATAAATGTTGACAAAATTGTCGATTAGAAATAAAATTTTAGCAAAATTTTCGATAGAAATAAAATTTTGACAAAATTATCTATAGAAATAAAATTTTGACAAAATTTTCTATAGAAATATAAATTTTACAAAACTAATAACCACAAAAATGTGAACAAACACTGCAAAAAAAATTTCTATTTGGTAGTTCTTTTTTTGTTAAAATTTTCTTACAAATTGGGAAGATTATTTTTCGCTCCAGGGGCAACCGTGCTAGTATGACCTTGTTCACTCCTAAGATCCTTAAAATTCCATACAAATATGTAAATTATATAGTTGCATGTTATCTTGATATTAAAAACTTGCACTTAAATATTATACAATTGTTAAAAAAAAAACGAAATGAAATGAAAACAATTATAATCAACGGATGTCAGAAAAAAAATGTATAGTTGTTTTAAACACACAGAGAAGAGGTTGGTGGGAAATCGGTTGAAGTAATGAAAATTCTACATTTATAATTAAATATCAATTACCCCAATATATGTACAATATTTGCAATCATACGTTGGTCTTTACTATAATGTTTCTACTATTTCAATGGATACACGTTTGTGATAGACGACAGACAGTTGTAGGAACTAAATATCTCTACTTTGAAAAATTATGCTTGAATTCGGGTGACACGACTTGCCGTAATTAATTGTCGTAACTCTTACTTAGTTATCACCACTTATGGACGGTTTTCACAACCGAATGACATTTGAATTATTTTACAAATGTCATTTCTATTAAAATATTAATTTCATATCTAAAGGAGACTTATTTTTTTGACTTCAAATTAAAACGGCAGAATTTTCAGCTGCGGTAATTCTTTAATCATCTAAGCATGCACCAAATTATCTGGAGAATTCGGTATGTACCAGATAGGATGATAAATACACTTCCTCAATGGACTCACTGAAGCCAGGTTATATTATATGTCAGAATAACATCACAAATTGAAACAGCAGCAGTGTAAAATGTACCTCCATGATTCTACAAAAACAACCTTAAAAATGGACACACCAGGTAGGTCCAGATTACATTATATGCTCCAAACCGGATTGGGATACACCCCAATTTCTAAATTCCTTTGCATGATAAAACGGATGCGTTGCTACATTTCAACAGGTATTTATCTCTAGCATCGTCCAGTCCATGATTTGACCAGTGAATCAAAATCGGTTTCTTTTGATTTATTAAAATACTGACCAGAGATGTTTATAACTGAAATCCATGCCGAAGGAAATATGAACTTTCGCGATATCTGGCGAAGTCGAAAAAATGTTTTGACGTATTTTGGACTACTTATTGACGTTCATATACATATTTATACAAAAGTTTCTATACTCTGATAAATGTATTTCAAATTTACTCCTGAACCATTTGAACCGACCTTTCTACGTTAAGATTATAGTAAGAATTAACATGATACGTCCACAAGTGGGGTGGTCCGTAAATGTTTATAATCTACTACAGTCCCAATAGTAACGATTTTCACCATTTTACGTCCAAATCAGCTAAATAGGTGCAGATGTTCAAGTCATATGTTACGTGATATTCGGGCCGGCCGACTTTTCTGTCGTATTTAGTTGTTTTTTATATGAATATATATATAAGAATCAATTTATTAATAAATTTTTATTTTATATGTAGTAAAAAAATCATAAAGTGCAATTTGCATCATTTGATATCAAATACATTGTATTTAGATTTATTTGCACCATTATACATATATTTAAATAAAATAAAATATAATATTTATTTGGGAAGGAATTGGTTTTTAATTTGGCTATGAGTATTATATCACAATGGACTGAATAGTCTAAGTGAGCCTGAATCTTAATCGGGCTTTAAACCTATGAGTATTATTAAGGTTGGGCAGCACAACCGAATGAAGAAGGTAGCTGTAACCGATGTCGTTGGCAGACCCAACCAATAACATATGAGATATTAGTTGTGTCGACCGAATCAGTCGGGTGACACAAATGCCAACTAATAGTTGCTACAACTGCCAAAAGGAGGTTGGCAATAAATTCGATTGTCACAACCAATCTGTATTCTCTGCACACAGAAAACAAATTTGTTGTGCCAACCAATTCTTTTGCCAACCAAATTATTTGGTCCCATCTACTACCAGAATATAACTGACAAAATTTGTCAAAGCAACCAACTTTTGTTCTGCACAACAGTATATCAAATTGTTTCGATAACTAAAATTTAGGCACATTATAAGTCTCATTGGTAATCCCAACCAATAAGATTTTATTCGTTTGTTGAAACAACTATTTATTATTTTCGGACAACCAATGCTTGAGAAATTAAAGAAACCATTTGGTGAATTTATTTTAGTCTGTATTTAATTAAATTATTAATTAATAATTAAAAACTGCATGGAAATGATGCAGATGCTGCTGATGCTCCACTCACAATTACCCGATCGTGACTCACGCATGGACCTTGACATGTTGTTATGTCTTTGCACCAGAATCTTTCTTCAGTTCTGATCGATTTTAAGTTCGATGGCGAGGTAGCCAATCTATATATTTACCATTCCCATCCTCAGAAATTGTCACATTTGTTAAAATATCTCTAGTTGGGAAGAACGTAAGTGAGTGAGTGGTATTAATTTCATTTGATGATTATGTTACTCACCAATTAAGAATGTAGCTACCGAATTAAAAAGAATATATACCTAATTCACAGCAAGTCTTTATGGCCAGAATTTTCTCTAATATTGGGTACTCGACATGAAAAATTTGAATTGTATTGAAATTTTGAAAATTTAGAGTTTATAATTAATGAAATCAAACAACAACTTATTTATTGTCATATTTATGTAGTCCATAGTAACAAATTCCTTTATAACTATAACATTTGTTAACACAACCAACTTATTGGCTAGGCGGACTTTCAGTTGGGTTTGGTGACACATTGGCAAAACAAATCGGTTATCACAACAGGGTGGAATAAATTGAAATGGTTAGTTACTTCAATGTATAAATAACGACCAATATTTGGTCGTGTGTACCAACTTTTGGTCACACCACCGTTATATTGTCGTAATCGAATTCCAACCAATCATTTCTCTGGGTGTGTGAAGACACAACTTTAAATCACTTTCAAACATGTCCTCCCATATATGTTCTTAATTTTAACTGCACAGCAAGTTCTTTTAATTCAATTTTTATACACGCAGAGAAGGAATATGATCACCTTAAACATGTTTCAACACACACACAGAGAACAGTTTGGTTGGAAATCGGTTCTGATAATGAAAATTCTACATTTAGAATTATATATTAGTTGTGTCAATCTATTTCCTTTAATGCAATCATTTTTTTATGCTAACTATCATTTGGCAATCATTTCAGTAGAATTCCGTTTGTGATACCAGACAAATGGTTGAAGCAACAAAATCTATGTATTTTGTAGCATTTGATTTAAATTCTGTTGGCACGACCAACTTTAAATAAATTTCGTAACCGTCATTTAGTAATCAGCACTGACAATCAGTATTCACAACCGAATCCTATTCGAAATATTTTCAAATGTCACTTAAATTTTTGTTAAATATTTGGTGCTCAAAGAAAATATTTTTTCTTTCAAATTAAGCATCACAACGGACGATTTTTAAGCATCTGCAAATTTTATTGGCATCCACAATGCCGTCTAAGATATTCTTTTGATGATGTCCGACTGAGAATAATGGACGTAAGTAAAAGATACACATGATATTGAAGTGGATAATTTATGTTGGGTATATTATAGGGCACAAAGAATCATGCGTACCACACCCCAATCGGATTTAATGATATATATCCAGGATTCATTGTCTACTGGGAACCTCAAAGAGATGTCGCAGTGAATAAAGTGGTAGATTCTTAACTGTTTTTATAAACATGAGTGCACCAAAATCTAACTAATATTATTTGATTTATTTTTAAACAATAATCCAATATGCCAACGATGTACAACGGACCCAAATGGATACTAAGGGTCGTGGGCCAGATTCGGCCGAACACTCAAAAGTTATTTTTTTTCATAATTCCTAACACACTATCGGGAGGCACTCAGCAATAAGAAGTTCATCACTTGTGGTTTCAAAATTGGCTAGCTTGTCCAAACGAGTCTGTACACAGAAAAAAATATCACCAAAATATTTCCAATTAAAAAGTTAATTGAAGTTGAAAATTTTTTCAATTAATAAATTAATTGATACAATTAACTTTTTAATCATGATAGAAACATTAAGTTAATTAAGTCAATGATTGAAATTTTTAAAATGTTTAATTAAAATATTAATTGATACAATTAACTTTTTAATCGAATTCGGAAGACTAATTCACTTAAAAAAAGTGCTGATTTTTTTTACTTTTTTAATTAAAAATGTATTTCAAACAATCATTTGTTAATCCAAATAAAAACTCTAAGCCAATCTAACTAAGTAATTAAAAATAGTTACCTTTTTAAAAATAGTTATCTTAATAAATTAAGATAACTATTTTTTTGCAATCAACATCAATTAAATTTTTAATTGAATCAATTAAAAAATTAATTGAATTTTGCTGAAAAAATCAATTAATTTTTTAATCAAGAATTTTTTCTATGCCCAATTAAAACAATGATTGATACTATCATTTTCGTGATTGAAGACATTTCAATTAAAAAATTAATTGGATCAATTAATTTGGTGATTGAATCAGAGAAAAAAATTTTTGTGTGTAGGAACAGACCAACATAACTTATAGCGACCATCCTACATCGACCAAAAATAACTTATATGCACAAACTGATAACACGGGTCCATTTTTATGCCTTTTAATATTTAAAACAAAAGTAGACTTTCAACTAAAGGTCATAATGGGCTGTGTATTAAATTTTGTGTGGCCAACAGCTAAAACATTTTAAGGACATTAATTTGTTATCATACATTGTATTTAGCTATACATCTTTAATACAAATATTTAAATGTTTTAAACTAAATATAAAAATAAAATAAAATTTAAATGTAATTAATTTTTTTTATTCGGTTATAGTGCTATTAAAGTTGGGTGACACAACCAAATGAAGAGGGGAACAAGGACCAATTCCATCGTCTGATACAACCAACTCCATTTATAGTATTAGTTGGATTTCCCACAATTCGATTGAGTCGACCGAATTTGTCGGGCGACACAACTGCCAACAGATAGTTGGTGCAACTGCCAAAAGGAGGTTGGCAATAAATTCGGTTATCACAACCAATCTGTATTCTCTGTGCACACACAGAAAACAAATTTGTTGTGCCAACCAATTTTTTTGCCAACCGATTTATTTGGTCCCATCTACCATTAGAATATAACCGACAATATTTGTTAGAGCAACCAATTCTTGACCAGCACAACAATACATAAATTGTTTGGATAACTAAAATTTGAGCACATTAACACTCTAATTGGTAATCCCAACCAATAAAATTTCATTCGTTTTTTAAAACAACTAATTATTTTTTCGGACAAACTTATGAAATTAAGAAACCATCCTTTGAATTAAATTTAATTTATATTTAATTTTATTACATATTAATATTTTTTGTATTGATTATTGAGCTAATAAAAAATCGTCATCTGTAGAACATTTTTGAACTGGAAAAGAAACAAAATAGCTAGTTGGGATGTTTGCAAACCAATCTGCATAATTTTCAGGCCCAAGGAGGTCCTCGGCCTATAAGAATTCTTCTAAACTTGTTATCTCCGATTTCATAAATCTTATTGGTGGACAGTTCTCCCTAACGAAATTTTTGCGTTAATATCCAATTTGGCATGGTCGTGGTCTGATGTCAAAATTTGTCTAAAAGTACACGCCTTGCATGATTACATATACCATTCGGTTTGAGTCGCAGAAGTAAAGCCAATGTATCCGAAACACCTACAGAGCTTAGAACTGAATGGAAATGTTTCAGTTGCGGTACTTATAATTACCGGATCGATTTTCAGCGTGACTCTGAACTCAGGCATGGATCATGAAATGTTATCGTTACATCGGAAGTCGTCACATTTGTTGAGATATCCCTAGAGGGAAGAAGGTAAAGAGTGAGGAGTATTAATTTAATTTGATGTTTAAGTTACTTACCACTTAAGAATACAGCTACCCAATTTAAAAATATACAAAAAATCTCTCAGACTTGGCCACTCTGAAAACCGGCACGTACCAAACGTGGACGGTTTTCTAATTAGGCAAAACACAATATATTTGTTGTTATATATGTATATGTAGTCCATAGCAACCAATTTCCTTTATAACTATCAAATCTGTTAACACAACCAACTTAGTTGTTAAACAGACCTTCAGTTGGGCATGGAAGCATATTGGCCAAAGAAAACAGTTAGCACAACGGGGTGAAATAAATTGAAATGGTTGCTTACTTCAATATATAAATAACGGCCAATATTTGGTCGTGTGTACCAACTTTCGGTCATACCGCTATTATATTGGTTATATAAACTATCTAACAAAAGAAATAACTAACAATTGTTCCACACAATTAAAAAATGTGAGTCTCCACTATCAAATTGTTGTCGTAATCGAATTCCAACCAATGATTTCTCTGGGTGCAGAGAATACAAATTGGTTGTGACAATCGAATTTATTGCCAACCTCCTTTTGGCAGTTGTAGCAACTACCAGTTGGCAGTTGTGACACCCAACAAATTCGGTCAACTCAATCGAATGATGGGAAACCCAACTAATACTATATATGGAGTTGGTTGTGTCAGACGATGAAATTGGTCGTTGCTCCCTTCTTCATTTGGTTGTATCTCCCAACTTTAAAGCACCATGACCGAATTGAATAACAAAATCCCACAAAATACTGCATTTTATTTATATTTTGTAGATGATAGGAAGGTACATAGACTTAAATACAATATATTAATACATTCTAAAAAATGTTCACCCTTAAAAGTATACCCTCCAGCATGAATAGGTTATGGAATCGACAGATAATGGAGCTCAATCTTTGGTACTCTTTGCATATTAGTATTTATAGATGGTGTCCGAACTGTCTATAGCCCGTCTAAAACACACAATAAATTAAGTAAAGAAATTAGTGTGGAGTTTTAAAAACGACATACGAACCTATCCCCGATGGTCACTTTCTTGGGGTTTCATATATATAAGGTAGATGTAGAGATGGATTGTTTCAGAGCCGCCGTGTTAAACACAATGAAATTATTCCATATTGAGGATGCGCACCGCAGCATTTAGTACCCTGAAGCTATTTGTTTGCAATATAGCCAATATTGCTGTGTATTATTTTAGTTTCACAGCCAATATAGTGTACCAAGGCCAGTTTCGCACGGCGCGAGTTGTTCACGACAATATTTTATAGGCAGCCTACGGATGAGGCAGATAAAATTCGAAACGAATAATAAATATATCGTTTTCAGTTGTAGTTATTTGAAATTAAAAAAACACACTATACTTGAACGTTGATGGTAATAATTTTATTGACATTTCAGAAATATGTTCAAAGGAATTCGGCTGTGAGTACCAAATGAAAGTGCTGACTACTAAATGTCAGTTACAAAGGCTTTATAAGGTTGGTTGTGCCTATCGAATTCGATCAAAATTTTTCAAAAGAGAGGCATTTAGTTTAGACAACTAATTGTCTTGTATTACAAACAACAAGTGGTAGAAGGAACGAAATAACGATTGTAAATAAAGTAAAATGAATGACACAACTGTGATTTGGTTGTAAATGTAGAATTTTCGTTACAATAATCGATTTTCAACCTATCTGTTTTCTGTGTGAAGAGCAAAATGTTTTTTTTTTGTGTGGTGACCACACAAATGGTGGTTAAATGAACTAAAAAGAGGAAAAACGTTATATACAAATGTTCGTATATCACAGAAAAAACTTCCGAGTTTCTTAAAATTTGTAAATTTTACCCCAAATGGCCAAAAGAACATTCTTGCAATTTTAACTTCCAATCTTTTCCTTCAAACAACGAAAAAAAGAAATTGTGTCTATTTTCGCATTAGTCGTGGTGTCAGCGTTTGATATTAATTTGATAATAAATGAATATTATCCTATTCCAAATAAATTCATATCAACAATAATACCTCCAGTACTCATTAAAAACCATTAAATATTGATGAAACATGCATTTACAGCGATAATTTTGGGGTAAATATATTTTTTAACAAGTATACACGGCCGTAAGTTCGGCCAGGCCGAAGCTTATGTACCCTCCATCATTGATTGCGTAGAAACTTCTTCTAAACACTGTCATCCACAATCGAATTACTTAAGTTGCGGTAACGCTTGCCGATGGCAAGGTATCTTAAAACCTCCTAACACCATCTTCTAAATTGTATGTAAGTCCATACGTGGTATATATTAAATCAAAAAAGATCGATCCAATACGTATATAATTCAGTTTGATAAAGTAGACATACAATTTTGACAAAATTTTCTACAGAAATAAAATTTTAACAAAATTTTCTATAGAAATAAAATTTTTACAAAATTTTCTATAGAAATAAAAATTTTGCCAAAATTTTCTATAGAAAGAAATTTTTGACAAAAATTTCTACAGAAATAAAATTTTCTATAGAAATAAAATTTTCACAAAATTTTCTATAGAAATAAAAATTTTCACAAAATTTTCTATAGAAAGAAAATTTTGACAAAAATTTCTGCAGCAATAAAATTGTAACAAAATTTTCTATAGAAATAAACTTTTGACAAAATTTTCTATAGAAATAAAATCTTGGTAGATTATTTTTGGCTCGAGCGGCAACCATGATTATGAACCGAATAAAATTTGAACAAAATTTTCTATAGAAATAAAATTTTGAAAAAAATTTCTATAGAAATAAAATTTTGACGATGATGAACATTTCGTTATGAACCGAATAAAATTTTGACAAAATTTTTGCACGGTTCTTAGAGACCATATACCAACACCATGTACCAAATTTCAGCCGGATCGGATGAAATTTGCTTCTCTTTGAGGCTCCGCAAGCCAAATCTGGGGATCGGTTTATATGGGGGCTATATATAATTATGGACCGATGTGGACCAATTTTTGCATGATTGTTAGAGACCATCTACCAACACCATGTACCAAATTTCAGCTGGATCGGATGAAATATGCTTCTGTTAGAGGCTCCACAAGCCAAATCTGAGGGTCCCTTTATATGGGGGCTATACGTAAAAGTGGACCGATATGGCCCATTTTCAATACCATCCGATCTACATCGATAACAACTACTTGTGCCAAGTTTCAAGTCGATAGCTTGTTTCGTTCGGAAGTTAGCGTGATTTCAACAGACGGACGGACGGACGGACATGCTTAGATCGACTCAGAATTTCACCACGACCCAGAATATATATACTTTATGGGGTCTTAGAGCAATATTTCGATGTGTTACAAATGGAATGACAAAGTTAATATACCCCCATCCTATGATGTAGGGTATAAAAACGTCAATTAATTAGTTTAGCAAGCGTTGTTTGAACGTTAGCTTCCAACGCTGTTACAATGCTCAATATTTAAAACCATCAGGAATTTCTGACTGGGATAGCATAATGTCTACTGGAAGTCGAGACTGAATTTGGAAAATAAAGTTGTCGTTAACTCGTTAAAGGACTTTGATAGCAGAAGCTGATGAAACGAAAAATTAAAATTTGCTTCCTAGAAGCAAGTACACAAAACCTAAGTTTAAATGAGAATTGTGTCTTAAAAGTATCCTTACTTGAATTCTCCGCTTCTTTGGCTCGGAATCAATATCAACATTTTTAAAGTAAAGTCAAAATCTTTAGAACCGGGTATGCTTTTTTTTCAGTGTACACACTATATACATTTTATTAAAATATATACTAAATCCAATCTGAAAAAATTGGCAATTTTTAAAAATATTTGATGTCAAACGTTACATACAAGCGTTACAATGCACTAAACATAATAAAAATTTATAAAAATTATTTATTTGGAAAAATATGACAAAAATTTTAATTTATATCCAAAACACATAATTCGGTTCACACCTTAAGAAGTGATGCAAATTCAGTGCAACGGCTGTTGAAATGATCCTATGACAAGCCCGTCTTAAATTCATCGCTTCTGTGCCAATTTTGCACCACCTCCGGTTCCAAAAAGAAAATTTTCACTACTTTTTTGGCGATGATTTCTTTCTTGTGTGGCATATAATAAGTTTGCCATTTCGTTTGTAACACATCGAAATATCGACTTCCGAATGAATATATATCCAGTTTCAATAATGCAGTTATTCTTCTTAAATTTGGCACATATTCGGTTTTTCTCTGCAAGTAGTTCAAGTTCAAAATTGGGTAATATCGCTTCAGGGGTTGAAATAATCATCGTATGAATTAACCTCCTGCTCCTTCTTGAGTAACTAGTGTTCTCTCAATTTATCCGATATGCCTGAAGATCCACAAATTACTGCCGAATATGATGTTTGTCGGTCCATGGTTTTGGTATAGCCTCTGGTATAGCATGCTTTTCAACACTTTTTTTTAAAGACGTTTTTTACTTGAAACATAACATTATATCTACTGGAAGTCGAGTCTGAATTTGGAAAATAAAGTTGTCGTTAACTCGTTTTTAAAGGTCTTTCATAGCATATGAAGAAAAAAAAAAACTGAAAAAGCGAAAATTAAAATTTGCTTCCTAGAAGCAAGTACACAAAACCCAAATTTAAAGAGAATTGTGTCTTAAAAGAAGCGGAGAATACAAGTAAGGATGTATTCTCCGCTTTTTTGGCTCGGAATTAAAACTAAAATGTTTAAAGTAAAGTCAAAATCTTTAGAACCGGGCATGCTTTTTTTTAGTGCAGATAGATCGAAATCCCGAGTGGGCTTCCACATACGACCATTTTGTGTATATTTTGGGCTAAAAAGTGCCATTTAAAGCTTTGATATCCATTTTCACTTCTTTCGAAAAATCATTTCACTTCAATAAAAAATCATTTTATTTTTAATCAAATTCCTTATAAACCTCAATATGTGCATATATTATTCATTATTGCCAGCAGATGTACAATTTACACCAAATCTATAGAGCACTTCTGGTGTCAATTCAATTCTCCACTTCATCGTGACAACTAGGTGCAATATCTACTGTTGTGGAATATGGAAGTTATTTTGAAAATATTTAAATTTGATTTCGTTTGACAAACCTCCAGCGTATGGGTTGCAAACTCAATCAATTTTTTTTAAAAATTGTTGATGTACATGTCACTAACTCATAACTAAAAATTTTCGAATATTTGAAATATTTTCTATGTCAGAAAATTGGGTGATTATATGTCACACAGTGCAATGAACTGATAGGAAAAAAAAGATGATATTGAAACACCAGTGATGAATTAGATCGTCGTGGTATTACATTTGAGTGTGATACCCAGCAATATATGGGAAAAGTCATAATGGTCATTCTGAAAAACCGAAATGGACCCTGTTTCCTATTGGATAATATATTAAAAAAAAAATTGGATATTTAACGGCCAAAATTTGGTCAAGGGAAAACGCGTGTAAATCGGTGAAATCGTTTATTTAAAAAATCAAATTAAATTTCTTTTTCAAGTTCAATTAGTATAAAATTCAGGAAAAATATTCAGTTAGGCTTTCGCTTTTCCAAATCCGAATTGCCGGGCCTCACGCTTGACACCTGCCATCAGATTTTGTACAGCCACCTTGTCCACCTTCTTCGCCGCAGAAAGCCAGTTTGCCTTGAACTGCTGCTCGTCCTTAGCAGTTTTTTTGGTCTTCTTTAGGTTCCGCTTGGCAATAGCCCAGTATTTCTCAATTGGGCGGAGCTCTGGCGTGTTGGGAGGGTTCTTGTCCTTGGGAACCACCTGCACGTTGTTGGCGGCGTACCACTCCATGGCCTTTTTACCGTAATGCCAAGATGCCAAATCCGGCCAAAACAGTACGGAACAACCGTGTTTCTTCAGGAAAGGCAGCAGACGTTTATTCAAACACTCTTTCACGTAAACTTCTTGGTTGACAGTCCCGGAAGCTATGAAAATGCTGCTTTTCAAGCCACAGGTACAGATGGCTTGCCAAACAAGATATTTCTTTGCGAACTTTGACAGTTTTATGTGCTTGAAAATATCTGCTACCTTTCCCCTTCCTTTTGCCGTATAAAACTACTGTCCCGGAAGCTGCTTGTAGACGGCTTTGACGTAGGTTTCGTCGTCCATTACCACGCAGTCAAACTTCGTCAGCATCGTCGTGTACAGCCTCCGGGATCGCGCTTTGGCCGTCGTATTTTATTTATCATCGCGATTTGGAGTCACTACCTTCTTGTAAGTCAATAGTCCGGCTCGTTTTTTGCCTCGATGCACGGTTGTAGATGATACACCCAGCTTATTTGCGGCATCTCGGAGAGAGATGTTAGGGTTTCGCTTGAAACTACTCTTTGTCGTCTCAGCGGCTTCCGGTTTTCGATTTCCCCCCGATCCAGATTTCCTGGCTGTCGACAAACGTTCCCCAAACACTTTAATTACATTTGTAACGGTTGATTTTGCAACTTTTAGCGATTTTGCCAGCTTTGCGTGCGAGTAGCTCGTATTTTCGCGATGCGCGAGCAAAATTGGCGATACGCTGCTCTTCTTGCTTGGACGGCATTTTGACTAGAGGTGTGCGCGTGACACGAAGTTTTCGTGACACGCGTGATTCACGCGTGAGTCACGTGATTCGTGAATGAAATTTTGACCAAATCACGTGAATGTGCGTGAATGGGACTGAACAAAAATGTGTCGTGCGTGATCGTGCGTGAACATCAAATTCTGTTCGTGAATGTGCGTGAGTAAATTTTTTTCAAAATCACACTCACGACAAAATTCACGTTCACGAAAAAATTCACATTTACGAAAAATTCACGCTCACGACAAAATTCACGCTCACGAAGAAATTCACGTTCACGAAGAAATTCACATTCACGAAAACTTCAAATTCACGATGACATTCACGTTCACGAAAAAATTCACGTTCACGAAAAATTCACTCTCACGAGAAAATTCACGTTCACGAAGAAACTCACATTCACGAAAAATTCACGCTCATGATGAAATTCACGTTCACGAAAAAATTCACATTCACGAATTAATTCAGCCTCACGAGAAATCACGAACCTATTCACGCTCACGACAAATTTTATATCTACAAAAATGTCTTGCTCACGATAAAAAGTATGTATGAAATATCTGTATTGGACTTCATACTAAATTTTATTAAAAACAACATTTTCATTATTCATGTTTCGCAGCTAAAATTTATTTTTTAATAATTAGCTTTAAAAAGTAAGATTTACTCAAGTATATTTTACTAAAATTTTTAACATGTACACAGTCTTACACAAGTTTACATACCCCTGAGTTTTTAACCTACTAACCAAACATCTTTCTTGTTGTTTTTTATAAACCACACTAAAAAAATATTGTTAAAAATTAACAAATACTATGTTTTCAAATTATTTTACAAAAATTAAAGCATGTATATGCATAGTGTTTCAATAAAATACAAATTCTTTAATCGTATGTAAACTTGTGTGAGACTGTGTAGTTTCATGGGGTTAAATTTTAAATCCTATGAACATAGTGTACTCAATGAACTATTTGAAATATATGACGCATATTAAGCAAAATGTCCAGTATCGATACTGCTTTCATTTTTATATCGAGAAATTCTGAATAATGTGTTGGGGTATAACTGACGTCGTCATTCCGGTTGTAACACATTGAAATACTGCTCTCATACAGAATAATATTCTGGGTCGTGGTGAAACTCGATCTAGCGATGCCGGTCCGCATGTTGAAACCTAATTTCCGAACGAAACAAGCTATCGATATAAAACTTGGTATAAGTAGTTGTTATTTATGTAGGTGGATGGTATTACAAATGGGCCCCCATATTTGGCTTCCGGAAGAGCAAATTTCCATATGGGTTCTTAGTTATATATAGCTCCCATTTAAACCGCACTAGTAATATGATCTGTTTTGAATGGTATAATTTAGGGAGAATGCAACAACACACACAATTTAACGTAATTTTGGGCCTGGTTTACTTGCTAGATATATCGAGGACAACCATTCGGACGAAAGATAGTTTTCTATGCATTCAAGACATTTTCTGCAGCAAAAAAAAAAACCGTATCTATCGCTGTTCTTTATAACGAAGTCAATTGTTTCATGTAGTATTATAATTTCATGTATCATATGATCTTTGACTACATTTTTAAACATAAGCAGCATTTTATTTTTAGATAATGCCACAGATTAGATATCAATCACAGAATTAATAAGAAACAAGAAGCCTTATTTGATTAAACAATAACAGATTTCTTCCGGCACTTTCAATGAATTACTTAATTGGTTGTGGTCGAAACTTAATTTTTTAATTGAGGTAATAATTATTTATTGTATTGTTTATTTATTTATAATTATTGGTTTCTTCGATGAAATAATTTATGGTAACTTTACAAGAGTTTACACTTTCTTATGTGCTTTCTGATTATATTATAGTTGGATTTTTTCTTTACACGAAAAAATATCAGTAAAATATTTCCAATTGAAAAGTTGATTGGAATTGAAAACGTAATCAATTAATTAATTAACTTATAAAATTAACTTGTTAATCAAAATAAATAATAAAGCCAACTAAGATAATGATTGAACATTTTTATATTTTTAAAGTGAAAACATACTTCCAAATATAAAATTAACAATTTTCGGAAATAATTGGTTTCATTGGTCCATTAAATTTTGGCTTAGATCTGAAAAAATAATTCTATATAGTATAATTATAATATATGTAATTATAATATAATAAAAAATAAAATAAGTAAACAATAACACTATAAATCATTGATTGCCTCAATTAAGAATTAATTAAGTTTTTCGGACAAAATCAATTCAAATTTTAATTGAGTTTATATTTTGATTTGATTAAAATGATAATTTTATCTGTTAATTTTTTAATTGAGTACGTTTTCAACTTCAGATTTTTAATTAGAAATATTTTGGCGAATTTGTGTGGGTAGCTCATTTGTATCACAAGCGAGAGTGAGTAAGTTTTTAAGTTCGTACTCATTCGTGAATTACATTTTTTCGTTTGTTTTGTAAGTATAATAGTCGTGAACGAGCGTGAGTTGATTTTACATCGTGAGCGTGCGTGAAGTTTTTATGAATCGTGAATGTGCGTGAGTTGCATTTTACATCGTGAGCGTGCGTGAATAGTTTTTATGAATCGTGAGAGTGCGTGAGTAAGTTTCGTATGTCGTGAACGTGCGTGAGTTGCATTTTACATCGTGAGCGTGAGTGAATAGTTTTTTATGAATCGTGGGTGTGTGGAAGTACGTTTCATTGTTCGTGAACGTGCGTGAGTAGTTTTTTTCGAATCGTGAGTGTGCGTGAATAAGTTTGTTTTTCGTGAGTTGGTATTTCCCGTCGTGAGCGTGCGGTCACTATTCTGCAATCGTGAGTGTTTATCTTTGCAGGATTTTGGTTCGTGAACGTGCGTGAGCGTGAATCAATAAAAACCTTCGTGCGTGAATGTTACGAATTCATTCGTGAGCATGCGTGAGTGTGAGCAATTCAAAAACGAGCGTGCGTGATCGTGCGTGAATGTTACGAATTCATTCGAGAGCGTGCGTGAGCGTGAGCAATTCTAAAAAAGGCGTGCGTGATCGTGCGTGAATGACATTTTGAATTTGTGAGCGTGCGTGAGCGTGCGTGAAAAATCCCTCACGCGCACACCTCTAATTTTGACAACTGAAGAGTGAATTGCAAAATCAAAATAAGAGCAACATTCTACACACACACCTTCAAATTGAGGGATGTGCAGGTTTTTTAAATGCAAAATTGAAAGAAATACGTCAAGTTTATATTGACCAAATTTTGACCGTATCACCCTTTACTATGTCTCGAGCATTTTATTAAATAAATATAGGTATAAAATGCAATCAACGTAAAAATAACTTGTATATAAACTAAAGCAGAAATTTTTTACGATTCCCAAAATCTAGCAAGAATGAATTATTGAACGTTTAGTATGGATGTGATTTGATATTTTAGTTCATTTTTATACCCTCCACCATAGGATGGGGGGTATATTATTATACCCTCCACCATAGGATGAGGGTATATTAACTTTGTCATTCCGTTTGTAACACTTTGAAATATTGCTCTAAGACCCCATAAAGTATATATATTCTGGGTCGTGGTGAAATTCTGAGCAGGGTTGGCCTGTCACAAACTGTGACTTTTGCGACATACGTTTGCGACATACGTTTGCGACGGTATAATACGTATGTCGCAAAAGTCGTAAACCTACTGTAGAAAACCAAATTTTGAATAGAAGAAATCCTGAACATTTTTTAATTTAGTTTGACAACATTTGCTGTGAGTTTCTGCAGAAATTTGTGAAAGTTTTCCCATGGTCAAGCCTATTTTCTTAGGTGGTATCGAAATTCCCGTTAGTGAGTGTGTAAAATACCTTGGAGTTATATTGGACAGGAGACTGAACTTAAAGCTAAGAAAGGACGAGGAAATCCACGGTTACCCTGTACTCGTGCAAAAAGCAATAGGGAAAATGTGGGGACTAAAACCGAAAATTGTGAACATTCCTAAGAATTGAAACTTCTTCGCACCTACCATCGTCTTGGATATCATCGAATTCGCTGCCTAGCCGACGCGACTAAAGTATTTTCAGTTTGCGACTTTTGTTACTTTTTTTACATTTACGACGCGTATGTGACGTTTACGACGTTTACAACTTTGCGACAGTCGCAAACCTAAAAAAGTTTGATACAGACCATCTCTGATTCTGAGTCGATCTGAGCATATCCGTCCGTCCGTCTGTTGAAATCACGCTAACTTCCGAACGAAACAAGCTATCGAGTTGAAACTTGGCACAAGTAGTTGTTATTGATGTAGGTCAGATGGTATTGCAAATAGGCCATATCGGTCCACTTTTACGTATAGCCCCCATATAAACGTACCCCCAAATTTGGCTTGCGAGGCCTCTAAGAGAAGCAAATTTCATCCGATCCGGCTGAAATTTGGCACATGGTATTAGAATATGGTCTCCAACAACCATGCAAAAATTGGTCCACATCGGTCCATAATTATATATAGCCCCATATAAACCGATCCCCCGATTTGGCTTGCGAGGCCTCTAAGAGAAGCAAATTTCATCCGATCCGGCTGAAATTTGGTACATGGTATTAGTATATGGTCTTCAACAACCATGCAAAAATTGGTCCACATCGGTCCATAATTATAAATAGCCCCCATATAAACCGATACCCCGATTTGGCTTGCGAGGCCTCTAAGAGAAGCAAATTTCATCCGAGCCGGCTGAAATTTGGTACATGGTGTTAGTATATGGTCTCTAATGACCATGCAAAAATTGGTCCACATCGGTCCATAATTATATATAGCCCCCATATAAACCGATCACAAGATTTGACCTCCGGAGCCTCTTGGAAGACCAAAATTCATCTGATTCAGTTGAAATTTGGTACATGGTATTAGAATATGGTCTCCAACAACCATGCAAAAATTGGTCCACATCGGTCCATAATTATATATAGCCCCCATATAAGCCGATACCCCGATTTGGCTTGCGAGGCCTCTAAGAGAAGCAAATTTCATCCGATCCGGCTGAAATTTGGTACATGGTGTTAGTATATGGTCTCTAATAACCATGCAAAAATTGGTCCACATCGGTCCATAATTATATATAGCCCCCATATAAACCGATCCCCCGATTTGGCTTGCGAGGCCTCTAAGAGAAACACATTTCATCCGATCCGGCTGAAATTTAGTACATGGTGTTAGTATATGGTCTCTAATGACCATGCAAAAATTGGTCCACATGGGTCCATAATTATATATAGCCCCCATATAAACCGATCACAAGATTTGACCTCCGGAGCCTCTTGGAAGACCAAAATTCATCTGATTCAGTTGAAATTTGGTACGTGGTGTTAATATATGGCCTCAAACTCCCATGCAAAAATTGGTCGAAATCGGTCCATAATTATATATAGGCCCCATATAAACCGATCCCCATATTTGACCTCCAGAACCCTTGCAAGAGCAAAATTCTTCCCATTCGGTTGAAATTTGGTACGTGATGTTAGTATATGGTATCCAACAACCATGCAGGAATTGGTTCCTATCAGCCCATAATTATATATAGCTCCCATATAAACCGATCCCCAGATTTGACCTCCGGTGCCTTTTGGAGAAGCAAAATTCATCCGATCTGCTTAAAATTTGGTACATGGTGGTAGTATATGATATTTAACAGCCATGCCAAAAGTGGTCCAAATCAGTCCATAATCATATATAGCCCCATATAAACCGATCCCGAGATTTGGTTTTGGAGCCTCTTGGAGGAGCAAATTTCATCCGAGTGAGTTGAAATTTCGTGCATTGTGCTAGAATACGGTCATTAACAACCATGCCTAACTAGGTCCATATCGGTCTATAGTTATATATATCCCTCAGATAAATCGATTTCCAATCACACAAAAATTGGTCCATATCAAGTTCATAATTGTATATAGCCCCCATATAAGCGACTCCCATATTTCAATTCTGGCTCTCTACGTACCGTGCAAACAGTCCATATCGATTCGTAATTATTTGTAGACTTAACTTTACATAACTTTTTTGTCTAATATATACCACGTATGGACTAACATGCAATTTAGAAAACGATGTTAAGAAGTTTTAAGATACCACAACCCAAGTATTTCGATTATGGATGACAGTCTTTCGTAGAAGTTTCTACGCAATCCATGGTGGAGGGTACACAAGATTCGGCCTGGCCGTACATACTTGTTTTTCCTTTTATGAGAAGGAGTAATTTCATAAATGGTTGTTAAGGCGAATCAGGACATTAGGATAGATGAAATATAGTGGTAGTCCATTATTTAGGATCACTTATTCAGTCCATTGTGATACCACAAGTGGTGAACTTCTCCCTTATCATTGAGTGTCAAGGGACGTCATTTTTGTAGCCGAATCCACTAACAGTGCATTGTACTGTTTGCAAGCTTATTCGTGATGTATTTCAATCGTCCTAGTGTGATTGCTTTATATTTGGCTGGAAAACTACAAGTGGCTAACTTCAGAACCCTTCAGCATTAATCTTTCATTTATCGTATCATGATACTAACTTTGCAAACCAATTTTTTACTGTTGCATATGAAGGAGCACTTTCACCTAACAGATTCACCATATCATTATGAATTTCTTGTCCCGATAAACCTTTTTTATGTAAATATTTAATGACAGCACGCAGTTCTAATTTTTCCATTGTAAAAAAATTGCGGATGCGTCTTTTTTGAACATCTGTTTCTATATGAAGGAGTTGCCAGATCGAAACAAAATTTAACGTGTGTTCATAACAGACATGGAAGTTTCCAAAACACCTAACTTTTTTCTGCTAATACCGCGCTTTTTGTGCTAGGCTAAGAAGTTTCCGAACTGCCCTCGTATATATATATATACATATATATGTTTCAGTATTGGCCACTACACATTTCCATAGTCTTTAGCGAGATCTGGCGGGGTGAAATTATTTAATTTGGTCTTTTATGTTAATTCCTTATGAAATTTATATACGAGAATTATTCCTTCCAAATTTAACCATTTTTTCACCACCACTGTGCATTATCTTTTTGTATAACTTACAATCCCTTAATTTGTTCGTTGAAATCATAATTTTTATATCAAAAAGTATTTTCTACTAAATAATATTGATAAAATACTCCTATAGTTTGCCGGTGATATCCCAACTTTTTTTATAAAATACAAAATCAATAAGGAAATTCAAACTGTCAAAGCCAAACTTGTGAGTAACTTTCTTAATAAATATTTTTTATCAAAATTTAACAAGGCATATTTTTTTCTCTGTATACTTGTTTAAAATTTTTTACTGAATACAAATTCGACAAAGAAATTCAATGTATTAGAACAAAACTATCAAATGATAAATATTTTTTTATATATAAAATTTTCACAATTTTCTGTGTAAATAACAAATTAATAAAAAATATTTCTGAACTCTTTGCTCTATGTTATACTCGCTATATTAGAATGAAATATTCGCAGAATGATAAAATAATGCAAAAAAGAAGTAGTCTACAAAGGCGACCAACATAAAAAGGCTTTCGAATCCAGAAAAAAAAGAACATGGAGGTTTAATTTAATTAACTCCGCAAAACAGGAAATGAACTGCTATGCACGAAAATTTGTATTTTTCGTTGCCCTTATTTAGAACTTTGATGGAAAAAAATTAGGCCATCTGTGAAACAAAAGGACAAAAACAAAGCGGAGACCAAATTCTCTTCAACTTCCTCTCTATCATCCTGTTTAGTAACTTCAACGGACAAAAGGATATTTACAAAAGATGCTGGCGGGTTTGGTTTTTTGTATCTTTTTTATACCCTCCACCATAGGATGGGGGTATATTAACTTTGTCATTCCGTTTGTAACACATCGAAATATTGCTCTAAGACCCCATAAAGTATATATATTCTGGGTCGTGGTGAAATTCTGAGTCGATCTAAGCATGTCCGTCCGTCCGTCCGTCTGTCCGTCTGTCCGTCCGTCTGTCCGTCTGTCCGTCTGTCCGGCTGTCCGTCCGTCTGTGGAAATCACGCTAACTTCCGAACGAAACAAGCTATCGACTTGAAACTTGGCACAAGTAGTTGTTATTGATGTAGGTCGGATGGTATTGAAAATGGGCCATATCGGACCACGTTTACGTATAGCCCCCATATAAACCGATCCCCAAATTTGGCTTGGGGAGCCTCCCGGAGCAGCAAAATTCATCCGATCCGGTTGAAATTTGGTAAGTGGTCTTAGCATACGGTCTCTAACAACCATGCAAAAAATGGTCCATATCGGTCCATAATTATATATAGCCCTCATATAAACCGATCCCCAGATATGACCTCCGGAGCCTCTTGGAGGGCCAAAATTCATCCGATCCGATTGAAATTTGGTACCTGATGTTAGTATATGGTCTCTAACAACCATGCAAAAATTGGTCCATATCGGTCCATAATTATATATAGCCCCAAATTAAACCGATCCCCAGATTTGACCTCCGGAGACTTTAGGAGGGGCAAAATTCATCCGATCCGGTTGAAATTTGGTACCTGATGTTAGTATACGGCCTCTAACAACCATGCAAAAATTGGTCCATATCGGTCCATAATTATATATAGCTCCCATATAAACCGATCCCCAGATTTGACCACCGGAGCCTCTTGGAGGAGCAAAATTCATCCGATGCGGTTGAAATTTAGTACGTGGTCTTAGTATACGGTTTTTAACATCCATGCAAAAATTGGTCCATATCGGTCCATAATTATATATAGCCCCCATATAAACCGATCCCCAGATTTGACCTCCGGAGCCTCTTGGAGGGGCAAAATTCATCCGATCCGGTTGAAATTTGGTACCTGATGTTAGTTTACGGCCTCTAATAACCATGCAAAAATTGGTCCATATCGGTCCATAATTATATATAGCCCCCATATACCGATCCCCAGATTTGACTCCGGAGCCTCTTGGAAGAGCAAAATTCATCCGATCCAGTTGAAATTTGGTACATGGTGTTAGTATATGGTCTCTAACAACCATGCAAAAATTGGTCCATATCGGTCCATAATTATATATAGTTCCCATATAAACCGTCCCCAGATTTGACGTCCGGAACCTCTTGGAGGAGCAAAAGTCATCCGATACGGTTGAAATTTGGTACATTTTGTCAATATATGGCCTCTAACAGCCATGTAAAAATTGGTCCATATCGGTCTTTAGTTATATATAGCCGATGACTTATTACACAAAAATTGGTCCATATCGCCAAAAATAATGTACCAAAACTTTATTTCCATAGAAAATTTTGTCAAATTTTATTACTATAGAAAGTTTTGTCAAAATTTCATTTCTATAGAAAGTTTTGTTAAAAGTTTATTTATATACAAATGTTTGTCAAAATTTTATTTCCATAGAAAATTTTGTCAAAATTTTATTTCTATAGAAAATTTTGTAATCTACCAAAACTTTATTTCCATAGAAAATTTTGTCAAATTTTATTACTATAGAAAGTTTTGTTTAAATTTCATTTCTATAGAAAGTTTTGTCAAAAGTTTTTTTCTATAGAAATGTTTGTCAAAATTTTATTTCTATAGAAAATTTTGTAAATAATTTATTTCTGTAGAAAATTTTGTCAACATTTTATTTCTATACAAAATTTTGTCAAAATTTTATTTCTATACAAAATTTTGTCAACATTTTATTTCTATAGAAATTTTTGTCAAAATTGTATTGCTATAGAAAATTTTGTCAACATTTTACTTCAAAAGAAAATTTTGTCAACATTTTATTTCTATAGAAAATTTTGTCAAGTTTATATTTCTATAGAAAATTTTGTCAAATTTTTATTTCTATAGAAAATTTTGTCAAAATTTTATTTCTATGGAAAATTTTGTCAAGGTTTCATTTCTATAGAAAATTTTGTCAAAATTTTATTTCTATAGAAAATTTTGTCAAACTAGATTTTATACGTATTTAATCGGCTTTTTATACCCTCCACCATAGGATGGGGGTATATTAACTTTGTCATTCCGTTTGTAACACATCGAAATATTGCTCTAAGACCCCATAAAGTATATATATTCTGGGTCGTGGTGAAATTCTGAGTCGATATAAGCATGTCCGTCCGTCCGTCCGTCTGTCCGTCTGTCCGTCCGTCCGTCTGTCCGTCTGTCCGGCTGTCCGTCCGTCTGTGGAAATCACGCTAACTTCCGAACGAAACAAGCTATCGACTTGAAACTTGGCACAAGTAGTTGTTATTGATGTAGGTCGGATGGTATTGAAAATGGGCCATATCGGACCACGTTTACGTATAGCCCCCATATAAACCGATCCCCAAATTTGGCTTGGGGAGCCTCCCGGAGCAGCAAAATTCATCCGATCCGGTTGAAATTTGGTAAGTGGTCTTAGCATACGGTCTCTAACAACCATGCAAAAATTGGTCCATATCGGTCCATAATTATATATAGCCCTCATATAAACCGATCCCCAGATTTGACCTCCGGAGCCTCTTGGAGGGGCAAAATTCATCCGATCCGATTGAAATTTGGTACCTGATGTTAGTATATGGTCTCTAACAACCATGCAAAAATTGGTCCATATCGGTCCATAATTATATATAGCCCCCATATAAACCGATCCCCAGATTTGACCTCCGGAGACTTTAGGAGGGGCAAAATTCATCCGATCCGATTGAAATTTGGTACCTGATGTTAGTATACGGCCTCTAACAACCATGCAAAAATTGGTCCATATCGGTCCATAATTATATATAGCTCCCATATAAACCGATCCCCAGATTTGACCACCGGAGCCTCTTGGAGGAGCAAAATTCATCCGATGCGGTTGAAATTTAGTACGTGGTCTTAGTATACGGTTTTTAACAACCATGCAAAAATTGGTCCATATCGGTCCATAATTATATATAGCCCCCATATAAACCGATCCCCAGATTTGACCTCCGGAGCCTCTTGGAGGGGCAAAATTCATCCGATCCGGTTGAAATTTGGTACCTGATGTTAGTTTACGGCCTCTAATAACCATGCAAAAATTGGTCCATATCGGTCCATAATTATATATAGCCCCCATATACCGATCCCCAGATTTGACTCCGGAGCCTCTTGGAAGAGCAAAATTCATCCGATCCAGTTGAAATTTGGTACATGGTGTTAGTATATGGTCTCTAACAACCATGCAAAAATTGGTCCATATCGGTCCATAATTATATATAGTTCCCATATAAACCGTCCCCAGATTTGACGTCCGGAACCTCTTGGAGGAGCAAAAGTCATCCGATACGGTTGAAATTTGGTACATTTTGTCAATATATGGCCTCTAACAGCCATGTAAAAATTGGTCCATATCGGTCTTTAGTTATATATAGCCGATGACTTATTACACAAAAATTGGTCCATATCGCCAAAAATAATCTACCAAAACTTTATTTCCATAGAAAATTTTGTCAAATTTTATTACTATAGAAAGTTTTGTCAAAATTTCATTTCTATAGAAAGTTTTGTTAAAAGTTTATTTATATACAAATGTTTGTCAAAATTTTATTTCCATAGAAAATTTTGTCAAAATTTTATTTCTATAGAAAATTTTGTAATCTACCAAAACTTTATTTCCATAGAAAATTTTGTCAAATTTTATTACTATAGAAAGTTTTGTTTAAATTTCATTTCTATAGAAAGTTTTGTCAAAAGTTTTTTTCTATAGAAATGTTTGTCAAAATTTTATTTCTATAGAAAATTTTGTAAATAATTTATTTCTGTAGAAAATTTTGTCAACATTTTATTTCTATACAAAATTTTGTCAAAATTTTATTTCTATACAAAATTTTGTCAACATTTTATTTCTATAGAAATTTTTGTCAAAATTGTATTGCTATAGAAAATTTTGTCAACATTTTACTTCAAAAGAAAATTTTGTCAACATTTTATTTCTATAGAAAATTTTGTCAAGTTTATATTTCTATAGAAAATTTTGTCAAATTTTTATTTCTATAGAAAATTTTGTCAAAATTTTATTTCTATGGAAAATTTTGTCAAGGTTTCATTTCTATAGAAAATGTTGTCAAAATTTTATTTCTATAGAAAATTTTGTCAAACTAGATTTTATACGTATTTAATCGGCTTTTTTTGTTTAATATATACCCCGTATGGGCTAACTTACAATTTAGAAGACAGTGTTAAAAAGTTTTACGATACCTTGCCATCGGCAAGTGTTATCGCAACCCAAGTAATTCGATTGTGGATGACAGCCTTTAGTAGAAGTTCCTACGCAATCCATGGTGGAGGGTACATAAGATTCGGCCTGGCCGAACTTACGGCCGTATATACTTGTTATTTGCTATGATGGTGGTGATTGATTTCGTTGGGGAAAAAATTAAATTTGACAACTAAAGCAAAAATGCCAAAGGCTGATGAATGAAAAGAAGATTGCATTAATTAATAATTAATTGCATTTTATTATTTCCATCACTCGAACGTTTAAAGTTTCAATTTAAATATTTAAATCACTTATTTGGTATAATTAAAATTCTTCAAATTTGTCAAATGCTTCTATATAAAATTTCTAAATAACTGCAGGTGTGACCGCAATATGTGGTGAATAATTAAATAATCTTAGTGTGGTAAATTTTGTGTTATTTATTAAACCATTGGGAATAGGGTTTGTCAAAAGCATAAATGTGTGACATTATATGGGAAGTGTAATTGAATACATTCGTGGGGTTTTAGCTCCACCAAATGTATGATTTGATATGAGAGAAGAACAAGTATATACCGCCGTAAGTTCGGCCAGGCCGAAGCTTATGTACCCTCCACCATGGATTGCGTAGAAACTTGAACTGAAGACTGTCATCCACAATCGAATTACTTGGGTTGCGGTATCACTTGCCGATTGCAAGGTATCTTAAAACTTCCTAACACCGTTTTCTAAATTGCAAGGTAGTCCATACGTGGTATATATTAAATTAAAAACGACCGATTACATACGTATATAATTAAGTTTGACAAAATTTTCTATAGAAATAAAATTTTGACAAAATAAAATTTTGACAACATTTTCTATAGAAGTAAAATGTGGACAACACCATGTACCAAATTTCAGCCGGATCGGATGAAATTTGCTCCTCTAAGAGGCTCCGGAGGTCAAATCTGGGGATCGGTTTATATGGGGCCTATATATATAATAATAGACCGATATGGACCAATTTTTGCATGGTTGCTAGAGACCATATACTTACACCACGTACCAAATTACAACCGGATCGGATGAATTTTGGTCCTCTAAGAGGCTCCGGAGGTCAAATCTGGGGATCGGTTTATATGGGGGCTATATATAACTATGGACCGATATGGAACAATTTGTGCATGGTTGTTAGAGGCCATATGCTAACACCACGTACCAAATTTCGGCCGGTTCGGATGAATTTTGCAATTTTTTTGAGGTTCCGCAAACCAAATCTGGTGATCGGTTTATATGGGGGCTATATATAATTATTGACCGATATGGACTAATTTTTGCATGGTTGTTAGATACCATATGCTAACACCACGTACCAAATTTCAACCGGATCGGATGAATTTTGCTCCTCTAAGAGGCTCCGGAGGTTCGGGGGCTATATATAATATACTTACACCATGTACCAAATTTCAGCCAGGTTAGGTAAGGTTAGGTTAGGTGGCAGCCCGATGTATCAGGCTCAATTAGAATATTCAGTCCATATTGATACCACATTGGTGAACTTCTTTCAGCCAGATCGGATGAAATATGCTACTCTTATAGGCTTCGCAAACCAAATCTGGGGTCCCGTTTATATGGGGCTATACGTAAAAGTGGACCGATATGGCCCATTTGCAATACCATCCGACCTACATCAATAACAACTACTTGTGCCAAGTTTGAAGTCGATAGCTTATTTCGTTCGGAAGTTAGCGTCAACAGACGGACACGCTTAGATCGACTCAGAATTTCACCATGACCCAGAATATATATACTTTATGGGGTCTTAGAGCAATATTTCGATGACAAAGTTAATATACCCCCCATCCTATGGTGGAGGGTATAAAAACATTTATTTTACATTAGAAATTAATTAATATAATTAGTATGTACGACGTAAAATATTGGGCCATCTGATCCGACGATCGCAGGACCCAGTGGATAGAGCAAACCTGCCGACGGGTCGGCAAATTCTGACATGTCTGTGATTAGGGGTTATTTCCTATGTTACATCTAAAGGAGAAAGTAGATGTAATGTAAAGCAGTTAAAAAATCGCCAAAATTCCTCGTTTATTAGGAACAATCAATCCAAGCACGTTGTGGCCAAATAGAGCAACTCCTTAAAATAGGAGCAATGAATTCTAGAATCGATTGATGATCACTTCTGGATTGCTGGATTCTGGCATGGTGTCTATAGTAAGTACACTCACATAAAGCCACCCAGAAATTTCAACAACTGACTGGATTATTGGTAGATGGACCAAGATTATATGAGGTGTTCTGAATGAGCACTTATTCCTTTTCAATGCAGTCAAGTCCTACTCTGAAAAATCCAGCCCGGTTCCAAAGATTTTGTCTTTACACTAATGATTTTGGTATTGATTCCAGTCCGAAGAAGAGGAGAATTGAACTAAGGACAAATTTAAGACACAATTATCTTTTACATTAAGGTTTGCGTACTTAGTTCTAGGAAACAAAGATTAAGTTGTTCGTTTTTTCAGCTTTTTTCTTCATGTACTATCTCCTATTTTTAAAGGCTTTTTTGCTTTGTAGTCAAGATGTAAAAAGCCAACAAATCTAAAGACTTCATTAATTTTGAAGATTTTTTCATTAATTATTAAAGCCAAGTTAACCTTAGTCACACAAAATTTTCTTTAATTTAAGGATACGCGATTTTAGGACAAAGCGACTTCACTAAATAGTTTATCGACTTTTGGATAAGGAAAAAAACTTAACGTCAGAGAAATGCATATTCTATGCTAAGAAAAATTCGGATTCATATTTTAAGGACATGAAATCTTCGGTCTCACGACAATATTTTTTTCAGTGCATGCCGTATGTTTCATGGTGTTTATAATGTCCACTGAAGACATACAAAAGCGATTACAGATTGTGCAATTAACGAGTTACCACCGTGGTATGCTCGCTTTGTGTACCAAAAGCCATAGGTTCAATCCCAGTTTCGAGCAAATACCAAAAAGTTTTTTAGTTTTCTCAAATCATCCTCAATGTACTGAAGTCTAAATAGCGGGCCGCCACTACCTAACTTAACCATCTTCACGCGAATATCGATCAGGAGCTCGGAATCAATACCAAAATCTTTAGGGGAAGGTCAAAATCTTTGGATCCAAGTAAACTGTTTTTTGAGTGTGGAAGCACAAGAAGTAAAATTGGGAGATCGGGCTATATGGGGCTATGCACATTTAAATTTAAAAAAAGGTCAGGACGAATCTTACGTACCTTCCACAATGGATTGTTCGGAAAGAAAATTGGTATCCATCATTTAAAGGCCGTAAATTGACATACCGGATCGGATGAAATTGGCGCCTCCAAATCTGGGGATCGGTTTATATGGGGGTTTATTTAATTATGGACCAATTTTTGCATGGTTATAAAATATCATATATTATCATCGCGTACCAAATTTCAACCCGATCGTATAAAATTTGCTCTTTCAGGACAGATAATAACCAATGTTAGGATGTTGGATAGAGGCCACCTACTGACCCAAAATTTCAACTGGATCGATATGAAATGTCCACCTCCAAGGAGCTCCGGAAATCAAATCTCGAGATCGGTTTACGTGGGCGCTATATATAATGATGGACCCATATGAACCAATGGTTGTTAAAAATATTCTAACATCATGTACAAAATTTCAACCGAAACGGATGAAATTTGCTCTTCCAAGGGGATCTGCAGGCCAAATCTGCCAGTCGGTTTATATGAGAGCTATACATAAAAGTCGTCCGATATGGCCCAGTGGCAATTCCATCCAACGTATATCAATAAGACCTCTTTTTTCCAAGTTTCAAGTGGATAGCCTTTTTCGTTCGGAAGTTATTGTGATTTCAACAAACGGACGGGCGGACATTGCTAGATCGACTCAGAATTTCACCACGATACATACTTTATGGGGTCTGTCTCTAATATTCCCTATGGTGGGGGTATAAAAATGGAAAATTCAAAAAAAAAAAAAAAGTCTACCGATCCATTTCTCGGCAGACGTGGAATTTCCAATAAAATATTTTCGAATATTCAAACTGCCTTTACGAAGTGTCATAAGTCATCATCACATCTTAAGAACTAATGTGAACTGAATTCCACGAATGCTTAAGAAGATCACTTCCGTCCTAAGACAAGACAATGGAAAATCCATTGCTTCTGAGCCAATACTGCACTATTTCTGAATAAAAAAAAAAAAAAATTTGCATTGCTTTTTAGGCTACAAGTTTTTAATGGTTGAGTAGGAATCATGTCATAGTCGTTGAAATTAAAAGCCATTCATTTCAATGGAAACGTTCCAAAGAGCTAAAACCGAAAAATCACGTCAAGTTGGGTCAAATGTGACCTTTTTGCTCACTATATTCTCCGATTACAATGTAATTCCTGGCACAAGGATATACTGTCATTAAGGAATACTATTTTGAAGCTACAGTATGGAGTAAAAAACAAACACGGATTTTGCACCATGACAATGCACCTGTTCACACATCGGTGCCTTTGTGTGAATTTAGGCCAAAAAACAAAACCTCTTTGATTGTTCAAGTACCGTATTCATCGGACTCAACCCCTTCTGTTGTATCATTTTCCTGTAGACACCGATGCGGAGAAAGTGTTTTGCTACGATTGACAAACTGGAGTTTCAGTGAATGAAAAAACACTGCCATAAGATTATTTCATTTGAAAGGAGTTACTTTGAAAGGGATACACTATTTATTGATGACAAAATAAATACTTTGTGAAAAAATTAAAATAACGGCTATTTTTTAGGTAAGTAATCGTTTTCCTCTAACTTTAAACCAATAGCAAATCCCTTAAAGAAAAATATCCAAATCTTTGAGTGCATATAAAACTTTATTGTTGTTTATTGTATTTATTTTTTTGGGGGGTATCTACAACATTGATTAAGAGTAAATCTATAAACATGCGTATATTTTTATGTTATTAGGGTAAATTCCTTATTGACTGACATTGACATTCATTGTGGTTGGTTCTTTTGTAGCTTATGTATGTAGCCGTGTTCATGCCTTGAAATTATCCTTTTAGCCTGTTAGTGCTGTTTAGCACAGCCACCACTGCGACATATGCCAAATTTGTAAATCACTTCGTGGTTGTACTTTTCACCCGGATTTAAAATGATCGATGGGAAATTGGCCTGAAATGAGATGGTAAAGCCCAATGCAAAATAAAAGGAAGGACAAATGGTTAAAGTCAATTGATTAAATTATTTGTTTCCCCAAAATCAGCTATCCCAGCAGCTATCAAGCCAGCCAGCCAGCCCGCCAACCAACCATTACCGGCTTCATGCCATTCCATTGGAACACCAATAAATAGATCTGCCTTGTCTCTATGGCCTCTGACTAAAGCATACTGAATTACGGTGTTTTTGGCCCAGTAGACCTTTTGGCTTTCTTCATGTAACTCACCTCCGGTACGTTCTTTCCTCCTCTCATCTTCTTTGGGTTGCTGTTTTGCAAACGTTAAGCTTAAGTTTATCAACAAACAATTACAGGATTTACGCCCTGTCAGACAATAAGTCACTGTTTGACAGCTAAAATAGACTTTAACACCTTATAGCTCAATGTTTATATACGGATGGATATACATACATTTGTATGTAGGTTGCTTGTTTATTTCGTATGTGGGAGTATGGAATGCATACAACTCTATTCTCATACGTTTGTTTGTGTGTCGATGTGGGAGAGTGAGAGATATCGTCTTTTAAGCATGCAAATGGAATGAATGGAAATGTGTGCCTATGATGGTATTATTTGGCATTCTTACCAATACAGAGAGAGGGCCTATTCTATGTCTGAATCATCACAGCCCTTGTCAGCCCGTCACTCAGTCAGAGCAGTCAGCTGTAGAAAATAGAGAAAGAGGGAGAGGGTGGACATATCCATAGTGAAGAGAAATTTCGTTTAAAAAGAAACTAAGAACACCAGACATCAATGTTGGTATGCAAACACAAACAATTTAGACACTAACGCAAACAATTTCTGGGATGTTGCATGCCACTGTGCTAAGTGAAGTGCGTAGTGTGATAAGGTGGGCTTATATTAGCAGGGATAATAATAATAATGGGGGGGCGGATATTGGGAAAGAGAGTTTCATGTTCCTTTGGCTTATCTATAAAATTGACTCAATTTTTTTGGGGGAAACCCTAATGTAATGCTTGAAATTAACTAAAAGGAAAAAAAAAAAAAAAATAAACAAACAAAAAATTCGCCAAAATACACAATTCTCACATAAGGTTGAAAGAATTCTTTATTTGATGAGAACAACAAGTCTAAAAACCTTATGGATGACGCGTATTTTTCGGGTTTACCGGGATTTCGGAGTTTGGCTATTGCTATGAGCACAAAGTAGTAGGCTACGATGGTACAGTGGCAGCGCGTTATTTTAGGCCACTGAAATTTTTTTGGTGTTTACTCGATGGGTTCAATCGGACAGCACTAAGTGATAAAAGAAAAGTTCATTTATCACAATGGACTGAATAGTTGAAGTGAGTCTTTCGGAATAAGAGAACAAAATCAAACTTTAATCATCGAAAATTGCTTCATTGTTTTTCAAAATATTCCCAATTAAGATCTTTACACTTTGCATGCGTTTGAACCATATGTCGAAGAACTTTTGTGGTAACAGGTTGGCTGATAAGTCCCCGATCTGAAACATAGATGGCGTCGCTTGTATTAAGTACATATTATTTTTATATAGTACCAACCTTCAAATGATTCGCGTCAAAATTTGACGTCTGTAAGTCAATTAGTTTGTGAGATAGAGCGTCTTTTGTGAAGCAACTTTTGTTATTGTGAAAACATGGAAAAAAAGAAATTTCGTGTTTTGATAAAATACTGTTTTCTGAAGGGAAAAAAATACGGTGGAAGCAAACACTTGGCTTGATAATGAGTTTCCGGACTCTGCCCCAGGGAAATCAACAATAATTGTATGTAAAATTCAAGAGTGGTGAAATGAGCACGGATGACGGTGAACGCCCGAAAGAGGTGGTTACCGACGAAAACATCAAAAAAATCCACAAAATGATTTTGAATGACCGTAAAATGAAGTTGATCGAGATAGCAGAGGCCTTAATGATATCAAAGGAACGTGTTGGTCATATCATTCATCAATATTTGGATATGCGGAAGCTCTGTGCAAAATGGGTGTCGTGCGAGCTCACATTTGACCAAAAACAACAACGTGTTGATGATTCTGAGCGGTGTTTGCAGCTGTTAACTCGTAATACACCCGAGTTTTTCCGTCGATATGTGACAATGAATGAAACATGGCTCCATCACTACACTCCTGAGTCCAATCGACAGTCGGCTGAGTGAACAGCGACCGGTGAACCGTCTCCGAAGCGTGGAGAGATTCAAAAGTACACTGGCAAAGTAATGGCCTCTGTTTTTTGGGATGCGCATGGAATAATTTTTATCGATTATCTTGAGAAGGGAAAAACCATCAACAGTGACTATTATATGGCGTTATTGGAGCGTTTGAAGGTCGAAATCGCGGCAAAACGGCCCCATATGAAGAAGAAAAATGTGTTGTTCCACCAAGACAACGCACCGTGCCAGAAGCCATTGAGAACGATGGCAAAAATTCATGAATTGGGCTTCGAATTGCTTCCCCACCCACCGTATTCTCCAGATCTGGCCCCCAGCGACTTTTTCTTGTTCTCAGACCTCAAAAGGATGCTCGCAGGGAAAAAATTTGGCTGCAATGAAGAGGTGATCGCCGAAACTGAGGCCTATTTTGAGGCAAAACCGAAGGAGTACTACCAAAATGGTATCAAAAAAATTGGAAGGCCGTTATAATCGTTGTATCGCTCTTGAAGGGAACTATGTTGAATAATAAAAACGAATTTTGACAAAAAATGTGTTTTTCTTTGTTAGACGGGGACTTATCAGCTAACCTGTTATCTCCAAAACATGCATTCCGAATTCATCAAACTCTTCTTCATCAAACTCTAATCTCTCATTTTATTTTTTATATACGGGAATAAAATGAAGTCACTCGGTGTCAAGTCAGGACTATACGCCGAATCAGGACTATACGCCGAATATACGAATCAGGATTATACGCCGAATATACGAACCATCAAACTGATGATTTGAGTCCTCTAAAATTCTGTTGTTTGAGCCGATGTGTGAGAGCTCGTATTGTCGTGGTGAAGAGTGATACGTCTTCGGCGGTTAGTTTTCCTGATTTCTTGGAAGACAACTGGCAAATAACCGAATGTATATCACTCAAAATTGACTGGTCTGCGTTGTTTAGTTATACGATTGCGATTGCGATTTCCGAAAAAAGAGGCGACAATTAATTAGCATGCCCGCCTTGCATACACAAGGTCGTGGGTTCGATTCCTGCTTCGACCGAACACCAAAAAAGTTTTTCAGCGGTGGATTATCCCACCTCAGTAATGCTGGTGACATTTCTGAGGGTTTCAAAGCTTCTCTAAGTGGTTTCACTGCAATGTGGAACGCCGTTCGGAATCGGCTTGTCATTGATCTTAACATGGAATCGGGCAGCACTCAGTGATAAGAGAGAAGTTCACCAACGTGGTATCACAATGGACTGAATAGTCTAATTGAGCCTGATACATCGGGCTGCCACCTAACCTAACCTAATTTGTTTCGACCAATTTTTTGAACAATTGACAATTGGCTTGAGATCCAACGCGAACAATTTTTTTGAAGGTTAAATGTTTATGGAATATTGTATGTACTCTAGTCCCACGAAAAGCCTAAGGTTGTCTCAATCTCACGATAGGTCGGTCACACGACGATCTTTCATCAATGATCATCAAGACGATCCTCGAAAATGTCAAGCTTTATGATAGAGCTGTAAGTTGACAGATTGCAACACTAGGGTTGTCTAATCCCGGAGATCGGTTTATATGGGGTTATATCTTAGGTTTAGGTTAGGTATAGTGGTAGTCCAATATTTTAGGCTCACTTAGACTATACAGTCCACACCACCACAGTGTTGAACTTCTCTCTGTCCGATTCTATGTTAAGCTCAATGTCAAGGGACCTCCATTTTATAGCCGAGTCCGAACGGCGTTCCACATTGCAGTGAAACCACTTAGAGAAGAAGTGGGATAATCCACCCCTGAAAAACTTTTTGGTGTTTGGTCGAAACTAGATTTGAACCCACGAACCTGTGTATGCAAGGCGGGCATCCTAAACATTGCACCACTGTGGCTCCCTGGGGCTATATCATAAAGTCCTCCGATTCGGATGGTAATCCGACACTGTAGTACAGTGGGAGCCACTGTAGTGCAATGGTTAGCAGTCCGCCTTACATACAAAGGATCATGGGTTCAATTGCGGTTTCAACCAAACACCAAAACATTTTTCAGCGGTGGATTATCCCTTCCCAGTAATGCTGGTGACTTTCCGAGGGTGTCAATGCTTCTCTAAGTAGTTTCACTGTAATGTGAAACGCCGTTCAGACTCTGCTATAAGAAGAAAGTCGCTTGTCGTTGAGCTAAATATGGAATAGGGCAGCACTCATTGATAAGAGAGAAGTTCACTACTTATGGTATCACAATGGACTGAAAAGTCTAAGTGAGCCTAGAAATAATAAGGGTTAGGTTATTCAAGTATATTGCCATGCCTAACCTAACCTAAATCTGGTTCTAATTTTCAAGACGATAGTTTTATTCGTTCGGTGGTTAGCGTAATTTTAGCAGACGTAATTTTAAAATTCGATGCCAAAGGCAAGTATGGGTTACAAGGTTTCATTTGACTTGAAAAACTTTAGATTGAAATGAAAAAGCTGGAAATAGAAGCCATTTGAATTAAAAAACATGCCATTTGACATGTAAGAGAGTTCAATTTTAAACCAACTATTTCGGAAATTGCCCAAAGTATCTGATTTATATGACACCCGATTTTGTGTTCAAAATGCTTTTTAGTTCGGTCATTTTCCTTCAACGTTTTTCACTTTCTGAAAGGGTTAAGCATTTTCAGTGGCCAAGTTTTCGATTCTCTAGATTTTTCAAATCTATTTTTCATTCCATTTAAAAGAACCAAAAATGTCATACATCACAATCGTTTACTTTGCACATTTTACCATCCTCGTTTAAACATTTTAGGTGAAAATTTCTTGGACTTTTTACCGTTTGATAAGTGAGTTAAGAAACTCATTTGACTAAATGGTCTTCGCTCTCTCTGTCTATGCACAATATGGGGAAAATATGGAAGACATTGTTCTAACTCTGTTTACCCGATTCTTTGTTACCCCATTCGAACCTGTCCATGGTGGTATTGTCTATTTGCACCAACATCCGGGCCTATGATGAGAATGACATGACTCAAACGATGCTGTTGAGGTTGTGGTTTGCCAACCGGTTGAATGGCTGGCTGGCTGGCTGGCCGATATTCTTTTGCGCTGATGGTGGGCAATTGTTGGTCTTCATCCAAAAGCAGATTCGTATATAACACTAGGTGTTATTGGAAACTTACATGATTGACAGCATCGGGATACTTTTGTGTCTCTAGACAAAAGGCTCCTAGTTTTGAATACCTGGCACCATTCTTACCAATCAAAGGAGCCTGTAATGAAACGAAAGAGAGTGAGAGAAATGAACAACAATGAGTTAGAGGTTATAAGTTCATAATTGTGATTCAATTCGAGGTTATATACAAGGGCAAATGATGATGCTGGTGATGATGATGATGATGATATGTATGAATGTAGGTAACTATGTGGCGTAGATTATTGGAACCCACACAATCAATATCAAATCATATTAACTATAAAAGTGCCAAAATGTCAAAATGTTGCGGTTAATGACATTCCCAAGGGTTTCATGACTCATAAAGTTGGCAATTGTAAAAGGTCATTAAAATTTTGCAATTTTATAGATTCCCATGTTGTTTGGTCTTTTTTAATGGGAAAACCATTAAAATGGTCGGAATATTCATTATTTGCAAACATGGACTTTTCATATTTAATAAGAGCATTTTAGTAATTTTTGTTTTGTAAAAAATTTATTATAGTGTGAAAAGGGACTGAAACTGATAGTTGAATATCCACCATAATATGGGGGCATATTAAGTTTGTCATTCCGTCTGTCCATCTGTCTGTCTTTTGTAATCACGCTACAGTCTTCAATAATGGCGCTATCGTCCTGAAATTTAGCACAGATTAATTTTTTGTCTACACACAGGCCAAGTTCGGTCCAGGTTTTGATATAGAAATTTAAAATCTAGAGGTATGACGAATATGGTATGTTCGGTCCAAGGTCTAGTTTAGCCTCTTGAGCGTGTATTTAAGGAAAATTCAACATCTCTCATTCGCAACTTGTACCTATTCCGGGTTTTTGTGGTCCATAACGTTCATTCAAAAACTGAAAATCTAAATCTTATAAAATTTTTAAGTAAAGCAATAAGAAAGGACAAAATTGGCCATATATAATAAATTCATGCACATATAAAAAGTATGTTTCCATATGCTCCGGTTTAAAAATTTTGCTTCGGGCTAAATTTTTTAAAACATTATTTCCAAGTGCAAAAATATAGTGTTGCTAAATTTCCTTTTATCCCTAGATTTTCTTTTTTCCCTAGAAAATCTCTACTTGTTGCATAGAACATGAGATTGTGTATTTGCTTGCTTGTCTTATTGAATTTAAAACCCTTTCATGTAAACAAATGGTAACGTCGATATCAGTTATCCTTGGGCATATCTTAATCGCTTCAACTTCCAAGAAACTACTTTTGTGTTGCTCACTTCCTCGCCTCTCCTTTAAGGTGTCGTTTTGCAAAAAGAAAAATTTGTAAAAACAAGTCACAGCAAGAACAACAACAACAAGAATATAAAACAATTTATTCTCTAAACGAATTGTCAGGGAAAGATACAACAAGGATAACATACAAGAATATAGAACACGGGTAGAACTTGTAAATGTTCCAAAGAAAAGTAAATTTAGAAGCTTATAGGCAAAATATATTTTATTAGATATACAATATTTAACTAAAAATATGCGTTGGTATGTTTAAATATTTTAGATCTAGGAACACTATTAAAAAAAACAAGTAAGTAAAGTAGAAAGTCGGGCGGGGCCGACTATATCATACCCTAAACCACCCTTAATGAATTAGTAATCATAAGCATTTGTGGGGTAACATTGATATAGGTATATTTAAGAAAATTAAGGGGTCCATGTTTATGGGTGATTTGTCTCAATCTGACTAGAGTTCATAGTCAGTGTTGCCAGGGAATTTTCCCTACAATATTTTTCGTTAAATTTAAACAAATTTTACAAAACAAAAATGATTCTAAGTACTTTATTATCTTAAAACATGAAAATGCAACGTATATAATCTAGAAAATAAATTTGTATTACCACCACGGTTGCCACAGTTGGTAGAATTCTAAAAAAAATTGTAATTTTATTTGTTAAATCTCTATAAAAATAAAATTTGGAAAAAGTTTCTATAAACAAATTTTTGTGAGAAATTTTTCTATAGAAATAAAATTTTGACAATAAATTCTATAGAAATAAAATTTTGATAATAAATTCTATAGAAATAAAATTTTGAGAAAAAAAATAAATAACATTTTGAAAAAATTTTTATAGAAATGCAATTTTGACAAAATTTTCTATAGAAATAAAATGTTCACAAAATTTTCTACAGGGATAAAGTTTTGACAAAAATTTCTATAGAAATATTTGTTTGATAGATTTGTGGTAATCTACAAATTTTTTTAGGTTTTTTTTTGGCACGAGTGGTAACTGTTGTTACCACACATTGTTAAATATCAAGCCTTGCCGGCTTCTAATTTCCTCCTCTAGAGCCACCAAAATGTAAAAATTATTACGAAATGTCCCTACATTGTGGCCCTACGTCCCTACAAGACGCTAAATATTAGAAAACAAGTAAGGAAAGTCTAAAGTCGGGCGGGGCCGACTATATTATACCCTGCACCACTTTGTAGATCTAAATTTTCGATACCATACCACATCCGTCAAATGTGTTGGGGGCTATTAATAAAGATTTGTCCCAAATACATACATTTAAAAATATCACTCGATTTGGGCAGAAATTGATAGACTTTTACAAAATCTATTGACTCCAAATTTAAGTTGGCTAATGCACTAGGGTGGAACACAATTTTAGTAAAAAACCAGTAAGGAAAGTCTAAAGTCGGGCGGGGCCGACTATATTATACCCTGCACCACTTTGTAGATCTAAATTTTCGATACCATATCACATCCGTCAAATGTGTTGGGGGCTGTATATAAAGGTTTGTCCCAAATACATAAATTTTAATATCACTCGATCTGGAAGAATTTGATAGACTTCTACAAAATCTATTGACTCAAAATTTAAGTTGGCTAATGCACTAGGGTGGAACACAATTTTAGTAAAAAAATATGGGAAACATTTAAATCTGAAGGAATTTTAAGGAAACTTCGCAAACGTTTATTTATGACTTATCGCTCGATATATATGTATTAGAAGTTTAGGAAAATTAGAGTCATTTTTACAACTTTTCGACTGAGCAGTGGCGATTTAACAAGGAAAATGTTGGTATTTTGACCATTTTTGTCGAAATCAGAAAAACATATATATGGGAGCTATATCTAAATCTGAACCGATTTCAACCAAATTTGGCACGCATGGCTACAATGCAAATTCTACTCCCTGTGCAAAATTTCAACTAAATCGGAGTTAAAAATTGGCCTCTGTGGTCATATGAATGTAAATCGGGCGAAAGCTATATATGGGAGATATATCCAAATCTGAACCGATTTTGTTGATATTTTGCAAGTTTTTCGAGACTCATACACGCCAATTATGACCAGAACGGTAAAAAATATATATGGCAGCTATATCTAAATCTGAACCGATTTTTTCCAAAATCAATAGGGATCGTCTTTGAGCCGAAACAAGACCCTATACCAAATTTTAGGACAATCGGACTAAAACTGCGAGCTGTACTTTGCACACAAAAATACACCAACGGACAGACAGACGGACAGACAGACGGACATCGTTAAATCGACTCAGAATTTAATTCTAAGCCGATCCATATACTAAACGGTTGGTCTATGATTACTCCTTCTTGGCGTTACATACAAATGCACAAACTTATTATACCCTGTACCACAGTAGTGGTGAAGGGTATAAAAACCTACATATTGCAAAACTGGTTGTAGTTGATATTGCACCTACGGAGTTAGTATGCCACTACCCAGCAAAAAAATTGGAAGTTCTTCCAACGGCACAACTTTAAAAGCACTTCCAGAAGATGCTCTCCCAATGATGTTCTTTATTTTAACTACCCAGGAAGTTATTTTAATTCAATTTTTAAGTAATTGTAACTTTTTTATTTCAAATAGGTTAAAAACAGAGTAAGAATTCATAAAATGGTACAAATCATTTAAATTTTGTCGAAAAAATGCTAAATCCAATCTGAAAAAATTGTGAATTTTTGAAAACATTTGAGGTCAAACGTTTCCGACAAGCGTTAGAATCCATTAAAAATTATAAAAAATTATAAAAATTATTTATTTATTTGACACAGATTTTTTTAATTTACATCCAAAACATTGAATTCGGATCACACCTAAAGAAGTGATGCAATTTCAGTGCAACGGCTGTTAAAATGGAGGTCTTCCGTCTTATGACAAGACCATGTTAAATTCATCGCTTCTGCGTCAATTTTGCAACACTTCCGGCTCCAAAAAGAACATTTTCATTATTTTTTTGGCGACGCTTTTTTTTGCTGGGTAATATTGGGCCCATTATTAAAAATGAGAAAATCGCTCAATTAGTGCGGGTAATAAATCCAAATTATGTAAGATCTACAAGTACGTACAATACGATCGGCTGGTACATCAAAATTTCAAATTTGAATAAGATTGTTTAATAAATAAGAGTATTATGGCCAAATATGCCAAAATCGAGCAATGCATATATATGGGACCTATATCTAAATCTGAACCAATTTGTATAAAATTTTGCAGGTATGATTGATACCACAGAAGGTTACCTTGGTCAAAAATAAGGTTATTAGGGGCAAAATTTTCAAAATCGGGCGATACATATATATGGGAGCTATATCTAAATCTGAACCGATTTCGATGAAATTTTGCACATACAGTTAGAGGTACAGAAGACTATATTTAGCCAACTTTAAGTACTATCGGTTGATAAATAAGGGTTTTAGGGCAAAATTTGGCAAAATCGGGCGATACATATATATGGGAGCTATATCTAAATCTGAACCGATTTCGATTATTTTTGACACATATTATCAGTACCATAAAAGATTAGAGTAAGCCAAGTTTGAGTACGATGGCTTAATAAATAAGGTTTTTATGGCCAAATTTTGGAAAATCGGGCGATATATATGGGAGCTATATCTAAATCTGAACCGATTTCGATGAAATTTTGCAGGCTTAAAGGGTGATGAAAAAGTTTACTATGTACAAAATTTGATGACGATTGGTTTGTAAAAAAGCGCAACGTGACTCCATTTGTCGAAATTGGGCGATTCATATATATGGGAGATATATCTAAATTTGATCTGATTTCTTCCAAATTCAATAGCGTTCGTCCTTGTGCCTAAAAAACTCCCTGTATCAAATTTCAGATCGGTTAATAATTGCTACCGGAATCGTGTGAACAACAAATACATGGACAGACGGACGGACACCAAGCGCTAGATCGACTCAGGAGGTGATTCTGAGTCGATCGGTATATATTTTATGGGGTCCAAAATCAATATTTCTGGTAGGCACATTTTTTGGCCGATCAAAGTTATTATACCCAGTGTTGCCAGGTGATTTTGGAATCTTCCCCCCAAATCTTAAGTAAAAAACCCCCAAATTGTACCAAATTTTTTTCAAAAACTCCTAAAAATTTTTCAGTAATGCAAATAGGTAAAAATGGGCTTCCCAAATTTCTAAAAATTAATACTATAGTAATGCGTATCAAAAATTCAATTTTACAAAAAAAAAAAACAAGTAAGGAAAGTCTAAAGTCGGACGGGGCCGACTATATTATACCCTGCACCACTTTGCAGATCTAAAGTTTCGATACAATATAACATCCGTCAAATGTGTTGGGGGCTATATATAAAGGTTTGTCCCAAATACATACATTTAAATATCACTCGATCTGGACAGAATTTGATAGACTTCTACAAAATCTATAGACTCAAAATTTAAGTCGTCTAATGCACTAGGGTGGAACACAATGTTAGTAAAAAATATGGGAAACATTAAAATCTGAAGCAATTTTAAGGAAACTTCCCAAAAGTTTATTTATGATTTATCGCTCGATATATATGTATTAGAAGTTTAGGAAAATTAGAGTCATTTTTACAACGTTTCGACTAAGCAGTGGCGATTTTACCAGGAAAATGTTGGTATTTTGACCATTTTTGTCGAAATCAGAAAAATATATATATGAGCTATAACTAAATCTGAACCGATTTCAACCAAATTTGGCACGCATAGCTACAATGCTAATTCTACTCCCTGTGCAAAATTTCATCTAAATCGGAGTTTAAAATTGGCCTCTGTGGTCATATGAGTGTAAATCGGGCGAAAGCTATATATGGGAGCTATATATAAATCTGAACCGATTTAAATCAAATTTTGCACACTTAACTGCACTACTAATTGTACTCCTAGTGCAAAATTTCAATCAAATTGGAGTAAAACTCTCGCTTCTAGGACCATATTAGTCCATATCGGGCGAAAGATATATATGGGAGCTATATCTAAATCTGAACCGATTTCAATCAAATTTTGCACACTTGACTATACTACTAATTGTACTCCTGGTGCAAAATTTCAACCAAATTCGGCCAAAAATCTGGCTTCTGGGACCATATAAGTCCATACCGGGCGAAAGATATATATGGGAGCTATATCTAAATCTGAACCGATTTCAACCAAATTTTGCACAATTGACTATACGACTCTGTGTTATGTTTGTACAAAATTTCAAGCAAATCGGAGTAAAACTCTGGCTGCTGGGTCCATATTAGTGCATATCGGGCGAAAGATGTATATGGGAGCTATATCTAAATCTGAACCGATTTCTTCCAAAATCAATAGGGTTCTATTCTGACCCAAATTAGGAACATGTGCCAAATTTGAAGGCGATTGGACTTAAATTGCGACCTAGACTTTGATCACAAAAATGTGTTCACAGACAGACGGACGGACGGACGGACAGACGGATATGGTTATATCGACTCAGGGACCCACCCTGAGCATTATTGCCAAAGACACCATGTGTCTATCTCGTCTCCATCTGGGTGTTACAAACATATGCACTAACTTATAATACCCTGTTCCACAGTGTGGCGCAGGGTATAAAAAAAATATCTAAAAATATAATATGTATATCAATTAAAAAATCAGATAGGAGAAAATAATTCAATGAATAAATGTTTCAATTCACACCCAGCAAACAAATTTGGAAGTTCTTCTAAAGGCATAACATTAAAAGCACTTCCAAAAATGACTGTTTGGTGCGGTTTTTTATATTTTTAATGGGTTATTTTAACTTGTTTTGTTTCAAATAGATTAAAAACAGGGTAAAAATTAATAAAATGGAACAAATTATTCAAATTTTTTCGGTAAAAATGTTGAATCCAAACGTTTCAGACAAGCTTTAGAATGTATTAGAAATCATAAAAAATAATAAAAATTATTTATTTGGCAAAATACCACAAAATTTTTTAATGCACATCCAAAACACTGAATTCAGATCACACCCTAAAAATGATTCAAATTCAGTGCAAGGGCTGTTGAAATGGTGGACATCTGTCCTATGACAAGCCCATGTTAAATTCATCGCTTCTGCGCCAATTTTGCTCCACTTCCGGCTCCAAAAAGAACATTTTCACTACTTTTTTGGCGACGCTTTTTTTGCTGGGACATTAATTCAAAATCAAATCAACAAAAGTTAAATTCAGTATATGCATTAAAAATGTTTAAATGTGCTCCCTTTGCATTGTATGATTTGTTGGAAGTAAATAATTTAATCGTTTCACTTGTAAGTGTAAGGAATTTAAGGAATAATGTAAGGAATATTTAACTCTTAAAATGCTTTCAGTTGTTAAAGTTAAGATACGGTTTCTTAATTTGTTTTTAAGCGTGTCGAATATTACAAATGCCCTTTCAAAGGAAGCACTTGAAAAGGGTAGCGAAAGCTATCCTAATGCATACTTGCTTATATCGAGGGATTTGTGCTGATCTCCCTCGTATGTTTTCCGAATTTGGTTGAGAATTGTTTTACTTTATTGGATGTTAAATATTTGTTGCCCCTAAAAAACCTCCAAATAAAAGTTACCCCCAAAAATCCCCCCAAACGGTTAAAAACTCCCTAAATTTGGGGGAAAACCCCAAACCTGGCAACACTGTTATACCCTGACCACTATGTGGTTTAGGGTATAAAAACAATAAAATGTAAAAAAATATTAAAGCGTTTGATATTTTCTTCGTCCTTCATCAATGTTGCAATCAATGCTATCGATATTTCACGCATGTCGTTACCTTCCAAGAAAATCTCAGTAGAAATATAATATTGCCTTCACAATTAACGTTCGATGAAAATCGCTGCGGCCCCCTCCATAACCATCAAACCACTTCAATAGATTTATGTGGGAAATTTAATTTTAATCGGATTATATTCTCTTCATTGGTTTTCCATTTCCGATACAGAATACTCACTTTTGCCGTAATTACTTAAATAAACAAATATTAATTAACCATAAAGTATTTAAACGCCTCTTTGGGATTTTGTTTTTATTTTAATTTTAAGCACTAATACCGTGATGGCAAGCCATTATGGTTGGTGCCATTGGTTGCCAGAGGAAAGAGGCTAATAGCCAGCCACCTTTATACACACAAAGAAATAAAATATGAATTTGTACATAAATTGATACATTTTTAATAATGTATCATAATCATAAAATATATGTACGTTTACGTAATATATTTTTGCGTAAATATTTGTTATTATAAATTATTATCGTTTTAATAATGTGCATGGACTCTTTCACACAATTCATGAAACTTTACATAATATATCCAAAATACTGGTTTTCTCTTAGCGTGAGAGAGCCACAATATAGTGTTACACTCATAGGTATACAATACAAGCAAAAAAGACAAACATAGCGTTTTTTAAGTTAACACGTGTCTTTACTGTGTTTAGTTTGTTCAGTCCAGTTTGATTCGCCGTCGTGATCGGAAGATTATTTATTACTGGAAAGGTTGATGAAATAAAGCAACTTTAACCACGCTTCAATTGCTCATGTTTATAACTAAATTAAAATAATATAAAATTATGTTTTCTTGCTTGCTGGGCTTTAACGGATTTTTGTAATAAATGGGCCTATTATGTATGCAATTAGGCCAAATGAAATGCAAAAGAAACAAATATATACGGCCGTAAGTTCGGTCAGGCCGAATCTTATGTACCCTCCACCATGGATTGCGTAGAAACTTCTACGAAAGACTGTCATCCACAAATTTCAATTCACATGGTTGTTAAATATCATATACTACCACCACGTACCAAATTTCAACCAGATCGGATGAAGTTTGCTTCTCCAAAAGGCACCGGAGGTCAAATCTGGGGATCGGTTTATATGAGAGCTATATTTTCCCAGCAAAAATTTTGGAAGTTCTTCCAAACGCACTACTTTAAAAGCACTTGCAGAAGATGCACTCCCAATGATGTTCTTTATTTTAACTACCCAGGAAGTTCTTTTAATTCAATTTTTTATAACTTGGGTTTTTCATACTTTTAATGGGTAATTTTAACTGTTTTTGTTTCAAATACGTTAAACGGAGTAAGAATGGTACAAATCATTTAAATTTTGTCGAAAAAAATGCAAAATCCAATCTGAAAAAATTGTGCATTTTTGAAAATATTTTAGGTCAAACGTTTCCGACAAGCGTTAGAATCCATTAAAAATTATACAAAATTTTAAAAAATTATTTATTTGACAAAATATCACAGAATTTTTAAATTTACATCCAAAACATTGAATTCGGATCACACCTAAAGAAGTGATGCAAATTCAGTGCAACGGCTGTTGAAATGGAGGACTTCCGTCCTATGACAAGCCCATGTTAAATTCACCGCTTATGCGACAATTTTACACCACTTCGGGATCCAGAACATTTTCATTACTTTTTTGGCGTCGCTTTTTTGCTGGGTTATTATGGACTGATAGGAACGAATTCCTGCATGGTTGTTGGATACCCTATACTAACATCACGTACCAAATATCAACCGAATGGGAAGAATTTTGCTTATCCAAGGTGCTCCGGAGGTCAAATCTGGGGATCGGTTTATATGGGGCCTATATATAATTATGGACCGATTTCGGCCAATTTTTGCGTGGGTGTTTGGGGCCATATATTAACACCACGTACCAAATTTCAGCCGGATCGGATGAAATTTGCTTCTCTTACAGGCTCCGCAAGCCAAATCAGGGAATCGGTTTATATGGGGGCTATATATAATTATGGACCGATCTGGACAAATTTTTTCATGGTTGTTAGAGACCATATACTAACACCATGTACCAAATTTCAGCCGGATCGGATGAAATTTGCTTCTCTTAGAGGCTCCGCAAGCCAAATCGGGGGATCGGTTTATATGGGGGCTATATATAATTATTGACCGATATGGACCAATTTTTGCATGGTTGTTAGAGACCATATACTAACGCCATGTACCAAATTTCAGCCGGATCGGATGAAAATTGTTGCTCTTAGAGGCTCTGCAAGCCAAATCGGGGGATCAGTTTATATGGGGGCTATATATAATTATAAACCGATGTGGACCAATTTTTGCACGGTTGTTAGAGACCATATACTAACACCATGTACCAAATTTCAGCCGGATCGGATGAAATTTGCTTCTCTTAGAGGCCTCACAAGCCAAATTTGGGGGTCCGTTTATATGGGGGCTATACGTAAAAGTGGAGCGATATGGCCCATTTGCAATACCATCCGACCTACATCAATAACAACTACTTGTGCCAAGTTTCAAGTCGATAGCTTGTTTCGTTCGGAAGTTAGCGTGATTTCAACAGACGGACGGACGGACGGACGGACGGACATGCTCAGATCGACTCAGAATTTCTCCACGACCCAGAATATATATACTTTATGGGGTCTTAGATCAATATTTCGATGTGTTACAAACGGAATGACAAAGTTAATATACCCCCCATCCTATGGCGGAGGGTATAAAAAGGAAAATTTACATTTAATGTTTGACGTTTTAATGACTATTATGGAAAAGTACATATTTTTTCAGTATCGAAAAGTATGTATACTTCATTTATAATATAAAAAAATCATTAAAATTATGTATTCCTCCGTACTCATTCAAAACCAGTATTTTTTTTTTAATTATGAATCAATGAATTAAATTATAAATTATGAATGAATTCATACAATTTAGGAATTCAGTGTTTGGAAAATTTTTAAGAACACTATTCATAAAATAAGTGTATTATTTTTTTGTGTGTATGCACCGCAATTTTACGCCGTTCTTTGGTTTTGCGTTTCGTTTGGTTTTTTGTTTTTTTGCTTTGTTTTAAGTATTGGCAATTGAAACTGAAGTTCTGAATCTGGTTTGGTTGTAAAAACCAAGTCAATAACAACAGCAACAGCGATAGCAGAAAAATATGAACAACAAAACACTTTTTGTTGTTGTTGCTGTTGTTTGATTTTGGAAAACTTATTAAAAGCATGCATAAAAACATTTATGGTTGTTTCTCAAAGTAATTGTGCATAAAAAGTACCCCTCCCTGGATTTTGTGGTCTAAGGGGGAGTGGATTGAATGGTAAAACGCTTAGCAACGCCAAAGTTTTTAATTAAGCCCTGGTATCGTGTTATCGGTGTGGTTTGACATGGTCGGAAGGGAGTGGATACCCATCCACATGGAACATATGGAAAAAGGGCATCACAATTGAAATAAGCCAAAGGGGAATATGAGATGAGGGAACAAGTTAACACTAATTCAGGCATCATTGGTCAATAAATTGCACTTATGAGAACTTTTAACATCAAGGGATTTTATTTTTGCAAACTTCTCATATTTTGATAGCTATGAATTGAATTGGCATATTGGACTCTATTAGAGATATGAAACGATTTTTGTGTTTAGTTGAATGCCAAACGAATGGAAAGACATCAAGAGAAAGAAAATTCCAATGAGTGATATCAATACAGACCCAACGGGAAATAGATCAACCCTGGGACAAGTACAGGTCTAGCTGATGGTGTGTATGGAATGCCTGTCCCGATTAACGTATGCAAGGGACCGGCAATTTTAATATGGGTTTTCACGACCACGGCATGGATTCATTCCAAATGACACTTCCTAGGAAAATTAATAGATATCATCGGCTGTCGAAGACGAAATAACTTCCCTGGAGTATGCTATTCCAATACTTCTCTAAAATGGTCTAACGGTGATTCTTATTATTCGGAGTGATATAGTCGATTGCGTAAACATATTTCTCATATTAAAGGCTTCATGCAGGATAATTCCCATACGATATTTTAAAATGAATACTGTCTCAGCTAACTAGGAATTGAGGCGTCTGTACTTGTCGGTGACGTAACTGGTAAGATGTAGACGCAATGTAGACGTTAATCGATCGCATTCGCAATCAACAATGTTAAAATTCTTCAATCGTATTTGCTGTTTTGATCTCAGCTTAAAACCATTGCATTGACTGGACTACAAGACTAGCTTAACCAACAGAGGAAAATAATGTTTGTCAAATTTATTTAGGCAATGTCCTATAGACTGCAAGATGGTTGGATGGACGCATGTTTCGGAATTACCACATTCCTCATCAGCATCTTCAACTTGCAGCAAAACTATCAACCAATTATCAGAATAAATTCGGGTAGTTCACTAAACCCAAAAGTGAACCACACTTGAACCTTCCAAAAAAAAAAAGGTTTATGATAGTCGGCTTTTGCCGAAATAAATCATAAAAAATCATCCTCATATGATACAATATCGACTCCGTGTGGATGGAATAGAGAATACGTAGAAGTTGAACAGTTCCGGAGATATCCACCTTGGGGAACTCCTTGATCCACTCTACAGGGTCCTGATTTCTTTTCACTAAATTCCACATACGACTGGCGCCCGCACAGATAATTTAGAACCCAACGCCTGGTTCCAGCCAGTAAAGACGTTTTTTTCTGGCCGTATGACATGGCTTAAGCTGATTGCGCTATTAATCAGCTATTAATATAAACTTAGATGTTATGCAAATCAGTCGTAGTACTATGTACTTTATGGAGTCCATATTGGTGGTTGGCAGCTGGCGAGGGGTAGTGCCTCAACTGTCTTGGCTACTGGCGAGAGAAGGGAAATCGGTCTGTACGATTCACTTTTAACCGAGTTTTGCCAGTCTTCACCCTAACATACCCATTTTCCAGACATCGGGTGTAATTAGTGATTTCAAAGACACCTGGAGAAGTCTTGTCAGTATTCAACTCCGGGTATTTCCAGATGCTATAGGTTAGGTTAGGTGGCAGCCCGATGTATCGGGCTCACTTAGACTTTCAGTCAATTGTGATACCACATCTTATTACTGAGTGCTGCCCAATTCCATGTTAGGCTCAATGACAAAGGACCTCCTTTTTATAGCCAAGTCCGAACGGCGTTCCACATTGCAGTGAAAGCACTTAGAGAAGCTTCGAAACCCTCAGAAATGCCACCAGAATTACTGAGGTGGGATAATCCATTTATAATAATAATCTTTTTAGTGTTCGGTCGAATCAGGAATCGAACCCACGCCCTTGTGTATGCAAGGCGGGCATGCTAATCATTGCACCACGGTGGCTCCATTCCCAGATGCCATAGTATATAAATTCCGGCCCAGCTTTTTGGATGATTTCGTGCTGTTGATGACATTGGTAACTTTGGTTATGAGACCACGAATGCGACGATTGGCTCTTATTTTTGTTTTGTCACTTTCGGGATGCTCAACAAACTGTCCGTTCAAAATTCTACCGGCTCTCATCGAATTCCCTGGTTCTAGGATCAGCTGGGTTCGCACGACGGCGTTCATCACACTCGTCTGCGAGTCCCGCCGCTTCTGCTGGGAAGGTTGCCAATTCGACTAGCGGGTATGAAGCGAGTGGCTGTTGCATTGAGGCCACGTTGTTGTGTTGATGCCACGGAACTTCTTCTGAACAACATGAACATGGGAGGGCGCGGAAGCTAACTGAAGAGGCGATCTATGTATTCTCTGAAACCGTCCATTGGCTATCTTTTGGTTGATGAACGTCCGGCATTCAGGTGTTATGCAATTGGGGAGTCAGTCAATGGTGAGAGTTGTCGGGAGTTGGTCTTATCCCAGTGAAATGTTTGCTTGGCATGTCATTGGTGACACTAAAGATGTATCTGGCGAGCTACTAACAGCCATAATTATCATGTGTGCCTCTTTGTTCATCATGCATAATGTGGAGTCATCTATCTGCTCTGCCAAAACTAAGCCTCTCAGGACATTGCCCAGGGAGAATGCCAAAGTTCATGGTGGGCATTAAAGTCCCCTAACACCAATCGGTTATGCCGACGCAACAGCCACTCAATTGTTTGTGGCAATAACCTGGAGCACAGCTACAAACTAAAGGTATTATTCGTTATATATATATATATATATATATATATATATATATATATATATATATATATATATATATATATATATATATATATATATATATCCATTACGGCAGCCCTAGACTTGACTTGAAAGATGCAATATGAAAGCCAAGCCTCCACCTCCCTGTGTGATCTTTACGTAGCACATTACATTCATCACAATGCAGCAAGCTGCAGGAGACATTTAGCTTTGTCTCTTGAATCACCGCCTGATTCTCTTTCGATTCATGAAATCTACAATCTTACTAATCTTACCTCGGTGCCCGGTGCTACTAAATTGCAAAAATGATACACTTTTCGGAACTGGTACAACAATATTCCGTGTAAGAAACGGGGATTTTTTTTTTGAACGGGAGAAGTCGATGGTGTAGTCCGATGACCCACTGCTGCTGTCGTTGACCTCCTGTCACGTAGTCAGTATGACTATACTCCCGAACGGGGGTGAATTTAGTTTGGGGGCACTGAGCAGTATTCACCGGGGTTTTTCCTCCATCCCGGCTCGGATCAAAAGCAAACTGAGAAGGCTACTCGGGATGCACCTCCTCCAACAAAACAGACGGACGAAACAACAAGTACCCTGATCTGGCAGCCGCCGACCCATGAATTGAACCCATCGAGACAATCTGGTGTAGAGATTCCGCTAGAGTGTGTTGGTTTATGTCACTTTATCCTTCTTACGGACTTCATTGAAGGACCATATTCTATCGATGAATCCCCAAGCGTGCCTTTTACTAATCAATGCAATGTCAACTTTAAATATTAGTAGACGAAATCCGAAAGACGTAAGAGGCTCTCCCCAAGGAGGAGTTTCTCAACAGCACATTGATTGAGTTTTCCTTTATCCCCTTAAAAGAAGAAATCCACTATGCTTTTGATTTTGAAGTAATAGCCAGTGAAAAATTCCTACACACGTGTTGGTCATATCATTCATCAATATTTGGATATGCGGAAGCTCTGTGCGATCACATCCGAATCGACAACTCAGCGATTGAACGGGTGCTGTCATCAAGCAACTTGGGAATAACTTGTAACTCAAAACTGACATGGTCTAATCATATCTATGGTTCAATTGGTAAAATGCATGCTATGTTAAGGAACCTATGGTCAGTAAGAAAATCTACACCATTTCACATCAGAATGTTACTTGCAAAAGCATACTTGGCCCCGGCTATAATGTACGGATGTGAAGTATTTGCAAACTGCAATTTCAATGACCGCTCAAAACTTAATGTTGCATATAACAATATCGCCAGATATGTTTACAATAAAAACCGTCGCGATAGCATATCAGCGTTTTCTTACCAAATATTCAATATATCCTTCGATAACTTACTTAAAGCCAAATGCCTGACAATGCTTCATAAGATTATTTACACGAAAGTGCCGCAATACCTCTTCACCCGCTTACGTTTTTCTAGGTCAAATCGAGGAAAGAAATTAATCTTACCACGCTTCAAATCTCTAGTATCGGAGTGACAATTCTTCATTTTTACCATTCGTCTTTGGAACTCTTTACCCCCTGAACTACAAATATTAAGCAATGCCAGTCACTTCAAGAGAGAAATTTATAAGTTTTATGCATAAGTTAATCCGTCTTGTTAAAAAATGTTTATAAACTTGTTAAAAAATGTCTTAAACTTAATATCATTATAAAGTTGGTACTGTCATTTATAAGAATAAATTCATGTTGTACCAGCCTGACATTTCATTCAAATAAATTAATATATAAAATAAAAAATAAAATAAAATCACGAAATGGGTGCCGCGCGAGCTCACATTTGCAGCTGTTAACTCGTAATACACCCGAGTTTTTCCGTCGATATGTGACAAAGGATGAAACATGGCTCCATCATGTTTCATCCATTGTCTGCAATGAAGAGGTGATCGCCGAAACTGAGGCCTATTTTGAGGCAAAATCGAAAGAGTACTACCAAAATGGTATCAAAAAATTGGAAGGTCGTTATAATCGTTGTATCGCTCTTGAAGGGAACTATGTTGAATAATAAAAACGAATTTTGACAAAACAATGTGTTTTTCTTTGTTAGACCGGGGACTTATCAGCCAACATATTAGCTCTCCGGATGACTGTGAAAGGGTCGAGAGTGTATGGTCGAGTGGTGGGAGCCACCGTGGTGCAATTGTTAGCATGGCCCCTTTGCATGCACAAGGTCGTCGGTTCGATTCCTGCTTCGACTGAACACCGAAAAGATTTTCAGCGGTGGATTATCCCACCTCAGTAATGCTGGTAATATTTCTGAGGGTTTCAAAGATTCTCTAATTGGTTTCACTGCAATGTGGAACGCCGTTCGGACTCGGCTATAAAAAGGAGGTCCCTTGTCATAGAGCTTAACATGGAATCGGGTAGCACTCAGTGATAAGAGAGAAGTTCTCCAATGTGGTATCACAGTGGATTGAATAGTCTAAGTGAGCCTGATACATCGGGCTGCCACCTAACCTAACCTAACCTATGCTCGGGTGGTAAACCTTGCGTACAAATGACGTAAGATGTCCAATTGCTAGGTGGAATTGAGTTTATTGGACAGGAAGAGGTATATTGGGCAGGAAGCTGGACTTTAAGCTCAATATTGAAGAAAAGGCGGGAAACTGTAGCTTTCTTGGATATTCTTGGTGACACTAAGTGTTATAGTTATCGAGTATTCACCGTCATCGAACTTATTTTTCCGAACATCGTATTGTGAGTATAAAATAAAGAGGATTGTTTTAGGAAAAATAAAACCATCTAGGGTTTTGATGGCCATATCATGAATAATTAAAATAAAAATTCTAGAATGGAATTGATAACTGCTGTAGCGATCTACAACCAAGAACTAAAAAAAAAACATATTTTCCATTCACTAAGGATTGTAGGCAAACTTTGATGCAACCATATGCAAATCCTATAACCGCTTAAAATATACACCCAAACAAACCATTGTTTATTTGCTTAACATTCTATGGGGAGTTGTGGATATTCTTTAGATGGTTCCGTCCATCTCTCAAAGAAGCTTCTTGTATGGGATTTCATAGAAATTCATACTATTGCAGATTATGGATTTTTTTAAATCAATTTCATTTGATTGGAGTTTTCCCCGCCTATGGACAAATAAGGATTTGGTTTTTGTTTTGATGCAATGCAATGGGTGGGATTATGGACCGCATCATCATCATAGTCATCGTTTGTGTGAACTGCTATATGACTGCAAAAGTTTTGCCTTTTAATTTGCCAAGGATTTTGTTGAGTTTCTCAATTAAATAAAAAAGGAATCAACTATTGTACTGCAATTCCGACTGGATGTCTGTATATTGGCTTCTTCTTCTTTTATTGTTTTTAAACTGGCATTTGATGATATGAATCCATAGATGGTTTTCCAGTTTTTATTTGAATATTGCATATGATTTAAACTTACCTCGCCTTTTTCCATATCCGGCATGCTATTGGATGTGTAAAACTGAACACCCGGTTGATTGGAAGCAATTTCAAGCCAACGTCCCGAAGGTGGATGTGATACTCTGGAAAAGTCAACAATTTTATGAATGTAAAGTAAATTTATTAAGGATGAATTTGTATACAAAAAAAAGATTTGTTAATGTATTTAAATAATTCGGGGAATTTAAATTTACCATTTGGAATATTTGAATTGGTTATTCTTATTATACCCACCATGGAGTTTGTCATTCCCTTATCGAAATATCAATTTCCGACTAGATAAAGTACGTACATAAATATATTTTTGATCAGGGAAACATCATAAGATTACCATGCGATGTCCGTCTGTCTAGCTATACGAGGACAGTTCGGAAACTTCTTAGCCTAACACAAAAAGCGCGGTATAAACAGAAAAAAGTTGTGTTTTGGAAACTTCCATCTCTGTTATGAACTCATGTTAAATTTTGTTTCGATCTGGCAACTCTTTCATATGTTCAAAAAAGACGCACTCCCATTTTTTTACAATGAAAAAATTAGAAATGCGTGCTGTCATTAAATATTTACATAAAAAAGGTTTATCGGGACAAGAAATTCATAACAAGTATATACGGCCGTAAGTTCGGCCAGGCCGAAGCTTATGTACCCTCCATCATGGATTGCGTAGAATCTTCTTCTAAACACTGCCATCCACAATCGAATTACTTAAGTTGCGGTAACGCTTGCCGATGGCAAGGTATCTTAAAACCTCCTAACACCATCTTCTAAATTGTATGTCCATACGTGGTATATATTAAATCAAAAAAGATCGATCCAATATGTATATAATTCTGTTTGACAAAGTAGACATAACATTTTGACAAAATTTTCTACAGAAAGTAAATATTAAAAAATTTTCTATGGAAATAAAATTTTCACAAAATTTTCTATAGAAATAAAAATTTTGACAAAATTTTCTATAGAAAGAAAATTTTGACAAAAATTTCTACAGACATAAAATTTTAACAAAATTTTCTATAGAAATAAACTTTTGACGAAATTTTCTATAGACATAAAATCTTGGTCGATTATTTTTGGCTCGAGTGGCAACTATGATTATGATCCGAATAAAATTTGAACAAAATTTTCTATAGAAATAAAATGTTGACAAAATTTTCTATAGAAATAAAATTTTGACAATGATGAAAATTTTATTATGAACCGAATAAAATGTTAACAAATTTTCTCTAGAAATAAAATGTTGACAACATTTTCTGTAGAAATAAAATTTTGGTAGATTATTTTTGGCTCTAGTGGCAACCATGATTATGAACCGATATGGACCAATTTTTGTGTGATTGGACCAATTTTGGTATGGTTGTTAGCGACGGTTGTTAGAGACCATATACCAATATCATGTACCAAATTTCAGCCGGATCGGATGAAATTTTCTTCTCTTTGAGGCTCCGCAAGCCAAATCTGGGGATCGGTTTATATGGGGGCTATATATAATTATGGACCGATGGGAACCAATTTTTGCATGGTTGTTAGAGACCATATACCAACACCATGTACCAAATTTCAGCCGGATCGGATCAAATTTGCCTCTCTTTTAGGCTCCGCAAGCCAAATCTGGGGATCGGTTTATATGGGGGCTATATATAATTATGGACCGATGTGAACCAATTTTTGCATGGTTGTTAGATACCATATACCAACACCATATACCAAATTTCAACCGGATCGGATGAAATGTGCTTCTGTTTGAGGCTCCACAAGCCAAATCTGGGGATCGGTTTATATGAGGGCTATATATAATTATGGACCGATGTAAACCAATTTTTGCATGGTTGTTAGAGACCATATACCAACACCATATACCAAATTTCAGCCGGATCGGATGAAATATGCTTCTCTTTTAGGCTCCGCAAGCCAAATCTGGGGATCGGTTTATATGGGGGCTATATATAATTATGGACCGATGTGAACCAATTTTTGCACGGTTGTTAGAGACCATATACCAACACCATATACCAAATTTCAGCCGGATCGGATGAAATATGCTTCTGTTAGAGGCTCCACAAGCCAAATCTGGGGATCGGTTTATATGGGGGCTATATATAATTATGGACCGATGTGGACCAATTTTTGCACGATTATTAGAGACCATATACCAACACCATATACCAATTTTCAGCCGGATCGGATGAAATATGCTTGTTTTAGAGGCTCCACAAGCCAAATCTGAGGGTCCCTTTATATGGGGGCTATACGTAAAAGTGGACCGATATGGCCCATTTTCAATACCATCCGACCTACATCGATAACAACTACTTGTGCCAAGTTTCAAGTCGATAGCTTGTTTCTTTCGGAAGTTAGCGTGATTTCAACAGACGGACGGACGGACGGACATGCTTAGATCGACTCAGAATTTCACTACGACCCAGAATATATATACTTTATGGGGTTTTAGAGCAATATTTCGATGTGTTACAAACGGAATGACAAAGTTAATATACCCCCATCCTATGATGGAGGGTATAATAATGATATGGTGAATGTGTTAGGCGAAAGTGTTCCTTCATATGCAACAGTCAAAAATTGGGTTGCTGAATTTAAACGTTTTCGTACAAGCATTGAAAATGAACCACGTTGTGGACGTCCAAAAACAGTAACAACAATAGAAATTGTAGCCAAAGTGCATGATATGGTATTAAATGATCGACGAATAAAAGTGCGTGAAATTGTTAATATCATGGGTATCTCAAATGATCGAGTCCATTTAATTTAGCATGAAGAACTACAGATGAAAAAGCTTTCTGCAAGATGGGTGCCGCATTTGTTAACAGTCGATCAAAAACGCATAAGAATGAACATTTCTCAAGCTTGTTTGGGTCATTTTAAGGGAAATACTCCAGAGACGAAAGAACAATCCAAACAATGGACTGAAGCTGGAGGAAGTGCTCCAAAGAAGGCAAAAAAAAAAAAAAATCAATCGGCTGGTAAGGTTATGGCAACGGTTTTTTGGGACTTCAAAGGTATTTTATTGATTGACTATCTGCAAAAGGGTAAAACATTAAATTTAGAGTACTATTGCAACCTTTTGGATCAATTAAATGTACAAATTCGAGAAAAACGTCCTGGCTTACAACACAAACAAAAATAATTTTTCATCAAGACAACGCACCAGCGCACAAGATTTTTTTAAAAATGGCTAAAATCAACGAATTAAAGTACGAGTTGCTTGACAACCCACCTTAACATATTCTTCTGATTTAGCTCCCAGTGAATTTTACTTGTTCCCAAATTTAAAAAAATTCCTTGCTGGCAAGCGTTTTACCTCAAATGAAGATGCAATTACAGTTATAAACCACTATTTTGAAGACCTTGAGGAAAACTATTTCAATCAAGGGATGGAATTGCTAGAAAAGCGTTGGACTAAGTGTATTGAAGTTTCTGGAGATTATATTGAAAAATAAAAATATTTTTGAAAACCTAACTATTTTCTTTCATTCACGCAAAAAAATAATTCTTTCCTCCCAAACGAAATTTTAGACAAACAATGTTCGTTTCTCATTTGCTTTTCGCTGTAAGGAAGTGTATTGGAAGAAAAGTATATACTTTTTGTGATAAACGTTTATTCTTTTCCAGGATGTAAAAACAATTTCATAAAGACTAACTCAAAAAAAAAACATTGTTTTCTGTCTAATTGCATTTTCTCTCACATCTTTCTCACATCCACGAGGTTTTTTAGTTCTTAACACCTTTTCCTGTAATATCAACAATGTAGAAGAAATTATACGATTTTATAAATTTAAAATTTTTTTTTACCTTTCGCCTGGACGGAGAATCAAACCGCGGACCATGCACTTTGTAAGCCAACACACTAACCACTAAGCTATGTAGCCGTTATTGTCATCAATAGACAATTACCCATATAAGTTATATTTATATAGCATAGCTTGCGGCGCCCACGAACCGAATAAACAAAGTTTATTTAACAGAAACAAACATTTAGTTTGGCACAGTGGAGCAGTGGTTGCTACGTCCGACTTGCATGCCAAGGGTCGTGGGTTCGATCCCTGCTTCGACCAAAGTTTTTGTTTGTTTTTTTTTTACATATATTCCAGATACATATGTTCGGAAGATTCCGAAAAAATGTTCAACATTACATTGTACTATATTAAATTTCGAACTGTAAAATGTGTCTTATTAAAGACCTAAAGTCAGAAAAGAACACTGTTTGATATAAACGAAATGGACTGTGTTGTTGTTTCAAAAATAACCTTTTTTATGGAAAAAATAAAAATTTTGTAACAAACGAATTTTTTTGGTGATAAAAGTTTAAAATTTTCGAAGCAATTAAAAAAACTCTAACAAAAGAAAAACATTTTCGGTACACGTTTTTTTTTTCTTTGCGTGTTGATAAGCTAAGAAGTTTCCGAACCGTCCTCGTATGTATCGCCAGATTTTCCAAATTTGGCCATAAACCCCTTATTGATCAACCGATCTTACTCATCTTGACCAAATCTATTATTACATAGCACTAGTTATATGTGCACAAAATCGTCGAAATCGGTTCAGATGCAGCAATAGCTCCCATATACAGTGGGGAGCAAAACCGAGTGCATGTTTTCATATTTATACCCTGCGCCACACTGTGGAACAGGGTATAATAAGTTAGTGCATATGTTTGTAACACCCAGAAGGAGACGAGATAGACACATGGTGTATTTGGCAATAATGCTCAGGGTGGGTCCCTGAGTCGATATAACCATGTCCGTCTGTCCGTCCTTCCATCCGTCTGTCTGTGAACACATTTTTGTGATCAAAGTCTAGGTCGCAATTTAAGTCCAATCGCCTTCAAATTTGGCACATGTTCCTGATTTGGGTCAGAATAGAACCCTATTGATTTTGGAAGAAATCGATTCAGATTTAGATATAGCTCCCATATATATCTTTCGCCCGATATGGACTAATATGGACCCAGCAGCCAGAATTTTATACCGATTTGCTTGAAATTTTGTACAAACATAACACTTAGTCGTATAGTCAAGTGTGCAAAATTTGATTGAAATCGGTTCAGATTTAGATATAGCTCCCATATATATCTTTCGCCCGATATGGACTTATATGGCCCCAGAAGCCAGAGTTTTGCCAAATTTGGTTGAAATTTTGCACTAGGAGTACAATTTGTAGTATAGTCAAGTGTGCAAAATTTTATTGAAATCGGTTTAGATTTAGATATAGCTCCCATATATATCTTTCGCCCGATATGGACTAATATGGTCCTACAAGCCAAAGTTTTGGCCCAATTTGGTTGAAATTTTGCACAGGGAGTAGATTTAGCATTGTAGCTATGCGTGCCAAATGTGGTTGAAATCGATTCAGATTTAGATATAGCTCCCATATATATCTTTCGCCCGATATGCACTTATATTGACCCAGAAACCAAAGTTTTATCCCGATTAGCTTGAAATTTTTCACATGGAGTACAATTGGTAATATAGTCATGTGTGCCAAATTTGATTGAAATCGGTTCAGATTTAAATATAGCTTCCATATATATTTTTCGCCCGATATGGACTTATATGGCCCCAGAAGCCAGAGTTTTGGCCCAATTTGGTTGAAATTTTGCACTAGGAGAACAATTAGTAATATAGTCATGTGTGCCAAATTTGATTGAAATCGGTTCATATTTAGATATAGCTCCCATATATATGTTTTTCTGATTTCGACAAAGATGGTCAAAATACCAACACTTTCCTTGTTAAATCGCCACTGCTTAGTAGAAAAGTTGTAAAAATGAATCTAATTTTCCTAAACTTCTAAGACATATATATCGAGCGATAAATCATAAATAAACTTTTGCGAAGTTTCCTTAAAATTGTTTCAGATTTAAATGTTTCCCATATTTATACCCAGCGCCACACTGTGGAACAGGGTATTATAAGTTAGTGCATATGTTTGTAACACCCAGAAGGAGACGAGATAGACACATGGTGTCTTTGGCAATAATGCTCAGGGTGGGTCCCTGAGTCGATATAACCATGTCCGTCTGTCCGTCCGTCCGTCCCTCCGTCCGTCCGTCTGTCTGTGAACACATTTTTGTGATCAAAGTCTAGGTCGCAATTTTTACAAAAATTGTGTTCCACCCTAGTGCATTAGCCAACTTAAATTTTGAGTCTATAGATTTTGTAAAAGTCTATCAAATTCTGTCCACATCGAGTGATATTTAAATGTATGTATTTGGGACAAACCTTTATACATATATAGCACCCAACACATTTGACGGATGCGATATGGTACCGAAAATTTAGATCTACAAAGTGGTGCAGGGTATAATATAGACGGCCCCGCCCGACTTTAGACTTTCCTTACTTGTTTTTAATTAATTTATTAAATAGAAAATGTCTAATGTAAGGCCCACCAAGATTGGGTCGTTAATGAATGGAAATACGTAAAATGGTCAGATGAAACAAAAATAATACGTTTTTAATCTGATCCAATAGAACATTACTGGTAAGAAACTGTATTTACTATGAAATTGGAAATCTAGAGGTATTCTAGGAAAGTAAAGAGATGTGCCGAATATAGTGTGTATCGGTCCATGTTTTGGTATAGCCCACATATGGACCGATTTTCCCATTTTGCTTCTTGGGCGTCTAGAAAGCGTATTTTCTATCCATGTTTTGATATAGTCCCCATATAGACCCATCTCCCGATTTTAATTCTTGGTCTTCTACAATCCGTAGTTTTTATCCAATTTGCCTGAAATTTGAAATCTAGAGGTTTTCTAAGACCATAATGGTGAGTACCGGTCCATGTTTTCATATAGCCCCCATATAGACCGATCTCCCGATTTTAATTCCTGGGCTTTTACAATCCGTAGTTTTTATCCAATTTACCTGAAATTTGAAATCTAGAGGTATTCTAGGAAAATAAATAGATGTGCCGAAAATGGTGATCATCGGTCTATGTTTTGATGTAGCCCCCATATAGATCAATCTCCCGATTTTACTTCTTGGGTTTCTAGAATTCGTAGTTTTTACCCAATTTGCCTGAAATTGGAAATCTGGAGGTATTTTAGGAAAGTAAAGAGATGTGCCGAAAATGTTGATTATCGGACCATGTTTTGATATAGCCCCCATACAAACCGATTTCCTGATTTTATTTCATGGGCTTCTACAATCCGTAGTTTTTATCCAATTTGCCTGAAATTGGAAATGTAAAGGTATTCTAGGACCATAAAGAGTGTGCCGAATATGTTGCGTATCGGTACAGTTTTTGATATAACCCCCTTATAAACCGGCCCTCCGATTTGGGGTCTAGATTCTAAGACTACAATTAGATGTGCTGAATACTGTGTGTATCTTTCCATGTTTTGGTATAGCCCCTATTACACCGAACTCCCGATTTAACTCCTACGATATCTAGAAATTGTAGATTTAATCCGATTTGCCACAAATTGAAATCATACTGGCATTTTAGTCCCATAACAAAGTGTATATGATTTAGTTTTATGTCCATTTGGTAAGGCCTCCATATAGACCGATTTCACTTATTGAGGGTATAGAAGGCGCACTGATCATGAAAATTGCTTGAAACTGAATGCAAAATTTCCAGATTTTACTTCTCGTAGTCATTTAAATAATTGGGATGAAAATCTATAGATTGTAGATTTCAAATCAAGGCGTTATTTCATCATTTTCTTGCACACTTACAAGAGATGTTTATGATTCCTCTAAAACTCAAACAAAAATGGTTATTATAAATTCAGAATCTGATCTAGTCTTCATAGGTAAAATCTTTACATTTATCTGTGGGAAGCGTACTGGTTGAACTGATCTGCTTGGGAAAATATCTCTCATCAAACCCCCCTGACATTTTCAAAGGAAACTATTATATTTGATTCATGGTGGTGGGTGTTTAAGATTTGGCCTGGACGAACGTACTACTATACTTGTTTTAATTTACAAATGTTAACTATTCGAACATTGCAAGAATCTATGGTTTAAATTTTTTAAAAATTGTCTTTCAATTACAAAGATTGGTGGAAGTCGAATTTTGCTGCCGCGACTTTTCTATGAATTTTTACATAAAAGGACCTACATAAAATTTAATTGTAATCTAAATTCGTTTTCTTTTTTGTTAAATTTCGATTCGATCCAATTTGGTTAGCGATTTTGACAACCATCAAAAGTCTATTTACACTATTTTCAAAATATTCATACCTATGCCGATTAATCGATTCTACAGATAATATCAAGTCAATCGGATTTTTTTTTGTTGGATTTTCCCATTGAAAATCCCTGTTTTTTCCGATTACTTGTTTCAAACAATTATGGATATTTTGCTTACTCTGAGATTGAAATTGACCCATTAATCCAATACGGAAATGCTTACCGCTATAATAGCTTAAAATACACTGCATTTTATATTGCATTTCCAACACCATCTCATCGTGGTAAAATATCATCTATGTATGTGCAATTAGTTTGACTTACTTGGCTATAACATTTATCCGTTGACCATCGTAATTATTATCCGTACAATAATTATCATCATAGCCATTAATAGGCAATAGACTTTTCAGTCTTTCACCCAAATTGACCATTTTCCGCAAATCATAAAGGGTACCATCAACCGAAGTAAAATTGCCCGTGGGAATTGAATCAGCATCAGTTTCAGTTATTTTATCCGCATTAATCATTATGTGGTGATCGTAAATGGTTGACTTTCCACCCACCTGTAATGAGAGAAATGACGAACACAATTAGAGATAATTACGCGCCATTGTCCATATATGGACATAAATGTATATGGTTTCATTCGCTTCCAATTGTTGTGGTATTAATAAATCTAAAATTGCAAGGAAAAATGGTTAGAGTGGCGTGTTTAAAGGGGCCTTTTTGTTTGTGATAGAGAGAAATACAGGACGGATGATATGTAATGCAACAAAGTAAAACGCTATATTGCTTTTAAATTTTATTCTTCAAAATCAAAAAATTTCGGAAATTTTAGAATCAGCCAGCAAAAAAAAAATAGAAGTTGTTCCACAAACATTTCTTTTAAACCGCATCCCGGAATCCCTCATATTTTTTTCCACTTCCGATCCAGTCCTTTTGGACAAGTCCATAAAAATTTCTTTTAAAACGTATCCCGGGATCCCCTATAGATTGTTTTTCACTTCCGAGGCAGTCCTTTTGGACAAGTATTAGAAAGTACGAAATTAGGCTATTTTAAGTGAACATCTTAGTTTTGGACAATTAAATTTCACAAAAAAAATAGAAAACCAATACAAAAGTAAAAAACTAACACTAAAAAAAAATAAAATTTCATGCCCGCTGAGATTTGAACCTTTGCCGTTTGACTTTTACTTCCATGGAAGTTCTTTTGAGAAGGTTTTACGAATTACTATAATTTTTATACCCACCACCATAGAATGGTGATGGGAGTATAATAAGTTTGTCATTCCGTTTGCAACACATCGAAATACCGATTTCCGACTATATAAAGTATATATTCTTGATCAGGGAGAAATTCTAAGACGATATAACCATGACCGTCTGTCTGTTGTAATCTCGCTACAGTTTTCAATAACGAAGCTATCGGCAGGTCAAGTTCGAAGATGGGCTATATCGGTCTAGGTTTTGATATAGGGCCCATATAAATCGATTTGGAGTCTTGGGTTTCTATTATCTATCCGATTTGAGTGAAATTGGAAATCTGGAGATAGTTTAGTAAAACAAAAGGTTGAGCCGAAAATGGTGCTTATCGGTCCATGTTTCGGTATAGTCCACATATAGACCAATCTCCCGATTTTACTTTTTTGTCGTCTAGAAACTGTAGTTTCTATCCGATTTGCCTGAAATTGGATATCTATAGATATTTTGGGGACCACAAATAGGTGTGCCGAAAATGTTGCTTATCGGAACATGTTTTTGTATAGCTCCATATAGACCGATCTTCTGATTTTACTTCTTGGGCTGTTAGAAACCACTTTTTCAATCTCATATGCCTGAAATTTTAAATCTAGAGGTATTTTATGACCACAAATAGGGTCTATCGATCCATTTTTGGTATAGACCGATTTCCCAATTTTACTTATTGGGCTTCTAGAAACCATAGCGTTTATCCAATTTGCCTAAATTTTGAAATCTTTTGTTGGGCCATAAATTGGTGTTCCGAATATACTGTGTATCGGTAGATATATTGATATATCCCCCTTATAAACCCACCCTCCGATTTGGGGTTCAGATTCTGTAGGTTTTTCAGAATCACAATTAGGTGTGTTGAATTTGGTGTGTATCGGTGCCTGTTTTTGGCATAGCACCCATATAGACTGATCTCTAGATTTAACTCCTTGGGCTTATATAAACCGTAGTTGTTACCAACTTTGCCTGAAATTTTAACGGATTTAGTTTTTAGCGGTCCATTTGGGCAGGCCTCCATATAGACTGATGTCACTTCTTGAGTGGAGTACTGACAAGCCCATGTAAAATTGAGTGGAGACGAAGTTACTACTACACTGAAAAAAAGCATGAGCGTTCCAAAGATTGTGTCTTTATTTTAAAAATTTTGGTAATGATTCCGAGCCAAAGAAGCGGAGAATACAACTAAGGATACTTTTAAGACACAATTTTCTTTTAAATTTGGGTTTTGTGTACTTGCTTCTAGGAAGCAAATTTTAATTTTTCGTTTTTTCAGTTTTTTTTTTCATATGCTATCAAAGTCCTTTAAAAACGAGTTAACGACAACGTTATTTTCCAAATTAAGACTCGACTTCCTGTAGAAATTATGCTATGTTTCAAGTAAAAACGTCTTTAAAATAAAGTGTTGAAAAACATGTCCTATATTTGAACGATTTTTTGCTTTGTAGTCAAGATGCAAAAAGACAACAAATTTAAAGACAATTTCATTAAATTTAAAGATTTTCTGAATTATTAAAGTCAAGTTGACCTCAGCCCAAACATTTTTTCTTTCATGTTATGATACCCATTTTTAAGTGAAATCGCTTAATTATAAGGGCAATATGACTTCATTGAAAAGTTTATCGACTTTTGGACTAGGAAAACAACTTTATATTAGAGAAATGCGTCTTCTATGCTAAGCAAAATTTGCATTCGTATTTTAAAGACATGAAATCTTTGACCTCACGACAATATTTTTTTCAGTGTATTACTACTTTCTTGGAAGCTCTGTTTTTTTTGGGCAGTTTAGATTTATTTCACTTGGATGTCTTTGCCACGAATTTTGGCTTAAATGGCTCTGCAGAATTTTGGCCCATTCCGGGGAAGTACTCTCTTGAGAACCTGCGTCGCACTGATCCCATATATATCATTCGCTTGTTTTTAGTCCCGACTTTATTCTCCAAAATGTCTCAGGTAAAAAAACACCAATGGATTGAGTTTCAGAGATTTTTATGGCTATTGTGCGGTGGAAATGAACGAATGTCCACGATGCTGTCCATGGTGCTGAATTGAAATGTCCATGGTCTGAGGCCAAAATTTTGGCCTGCCCAATTCCTCAATAAAGCTAGTATTTGGATATTTTCTGGATAATATTCGATATTGATTTTGACCCCATGGTCGATGAATACGAGCGGGCAGACCCCACCGGTCATCACGACGATCCACACTATTACCATTGGTGGCGTTTAATTTCAGCTGTCCAATTGAAGGTGTACATTTTCAGATGACCTTTTTGGCAAGTAAACCCGATCATTTTGTTTGTTCACAAAGTGATTAATTTGGAATGCCTTTTTATCGGAGAACATCAAAATTGTAGTAATGAAAATGTTTCATTATACCAATGAAAATTTTTCGTTGTCTGAATTTTAATGAAATTTTCTTTGTGTGGAGGTGAGCTCTTGCCCTTTTTGAAACTTCAATGGCTTTAGAGCCAATTTTTCATAATTTGTTGCATCCGTAATCAAAACCAACGGGCCGATTTATCTTTTTACACCGAGAGTCGGTTTTCGTGACCGGTTGACCGGTTTTTTCAAGGCCTCAACAACCGGCTTTCGGTTTTTATATTTTCATTGTAAAATTGCCAATGTAACGCCGTATTTAGGGAAATGTATCTGGATATTTTAAATGATTTAACTTATATACACTAAAAAAAAAATTGTATTTCACAACGGACGTTGTCAAAATGAAACGGAAACGGTTCACAAAATATCAAAACGGAATGTTCACGATTTCATGAACGGCATTTGTTTTTTTTTTTTTTGGCCATTAAAAGTCTTAAAATAATCGTTAGACGTTATTATGGCAACTCCGCCGTTGGTGCAATGTGCTAAGGCGACTGTTAACGCGTATCGTGCAGGCAACACAGGTTCGAATCACGGTAGCGGAAATATTTTTTTAATTTTGTTCATAAATTCGTAGCCATTATCTTATCAGATCATGAACGTTGGCTGTTGTTTTGACAACGTATGGTGTCATTTTTACGTTGTCAGATTGACCCCATCTGTTCTCAGGTTGACAACACATGTGTGTTGATTCACTTTCATTAACGTATCGTTTCGAAATGACCACGCCGTTCATGATTTTTTCTATGGGTGTACATTTCAATTTAAAAACATGTATCCAATTTGTAATAAATTATTGAATTATTTCTTTCATTGATTTTTTGTGACAACAAAATTTGATTTTCCTTCCAAAATTAAGTGCTTTTATGAAAACCGGTTGAACCGATTATCCTGGTTATCAAAAAACACCGTCCATTGGGTTTGGAAAAATATCCGTTTTTTAAACTGAGAAATGCCGACTCGGTTTTTTGATAACTCTAGATGTAACGATAGCCACATGTGGTTTTCCAGCCAAATATAAACCACCAATATTTGGGTGAGTAAATCATTTGTATTCATTGATCTGATGATGCACTTGCCAGCGGAAAATATAAAAGCACGATTTATTTGAACGAAGAATTCGTTAGTCAAAGTTCGCATTTTTTATACCTGATTGTTCCAAAGTAGAATTTCCCATAAGGCCCTTTTGGAAGAAAGGCCTTTGTGAATTAACTGCTTTCTTTTGTTTTGTATTTTTAAGTTCACATTTGTATGGAAACTCAAGAATGTGTGTGTGTGTGTGTATGTGGTGAACATAGCTTAGTAGGGTCGACAAATATTTAGTGCACGCCAATTCTTTGGCTAATAAATCATTAATTATTTTATGGCTACCTTGTGGTTATGCTGCAAAGCTTTTGAAATCTTTAGTTAACTCTTTCATCTTCTTCTTTATCGTCTTTTGAATAATAAAATGACCAATGGTTTCGCATCGTGAAGGATTATTCTTCGCCTGTGATTTAATTAATAGATTATGTGTTCTTAGGTAGCTGTCTGTCACTATCGATTAAATTCCGTAATTGACTTGAATGTGAATGGCATTGAGGTGTTTACAAAGACATTTGGACCAAGAAATTAATATTAAAATTGAATATGAAAAGTGAAATGTCAAAGAAATGTCACCAGAATTACTGAGGTGGGATAATCCACCGCTGAAAAACGTTTTGGTGTTCGGTCGAAGCAGGAATTGAACCCACGACCTTGTGTATGCAATGCGGGCATGCTAACCATTGCACCACGGTGGCTCCATTGCACCACAGTGGCTCCATTGCACCACGGTGGCTCCATTGCATGGTCAAATGTGAGCTCGCGCAGCACCGATTTGGCTGATATTGGATATCTACAGGTATTTTAGGACCATGGTGTGCCAAAAATGGTGAGTATCGGTCCATGTTTTGGTATAGCCCCTATATAGATCGATATCCCGATTTTACTTCTTGGGCTTATGAAAGTCGTAGTTTTTATCCAATTTGCCTGAAATTGGAAATCTAGAGGTATCTTAGGACTACAAAGAGACGTGCCAAAAATGATGAGTATCGGTCCATGTTTTGGTATAGCCCCCATATAGACCGATCTCCCGATTTTACTTCTTGGTCTTATAGAAACTGTATTTACTATCCGATTTGAGTATCGGTCCATGTTTTGGTATAGGCCCCATATGGATCGATCTCCCTATTTTACTTCTTGGTCTTATAGAAACTGTATTTACTATCCAATTTGCCTGAAATTGAAAATCTGGAGGTATCTTAGAACTACAAAGAGGTGTGCCAAAAATGATGAGTATCGGTCCATGTTTTGGTATAGCCCCCATATAGATCGGTCTCCCTATTTTACTTCTTGGTCTTATAGAAACTGTTTTTGCTATCCACTTTGCCTCAAATTGAAAATCTAGAGGTATTTTAGGACCATAAAAAGGTGTGCCAAAAATGGTGAGTATCGGTCCATGTTTTGGTATAGCCCCCATATAGACCGATCTCTAGATTTTACTTCTTGGGCTTATAAAAATCGTAGTTTTTATCCAATTTGCCTGAAATGTTTTAGTATAGCCCTATCTTCCGATTTTACTTTTTGTTTTTATCCGATTTGCCTTAAATTGTAAATATACTGGAATTTTATAATTAAAAAAACGTGTATCGTATTTAGTTTTTATCCGTCCATTTGGTAAGGCCTCCATATAGGCCGATTTCTCTTCTTGAGGGTATAGAAGGCGCACTGATCATGAAAATTGCTTGAAACTGAAAGTAAAATTTCCAGATTTTACTTCTCGTAATCATTTAAATAATGGGGATGAAAATCTACGGATTTTAGAGTTCAAATCAAGGCGTAATTTCACCATTATCTTGCCCATTTAAAAGAGATATTAATGATTTCTCTAAAACTCAAACAAATATGGTTCTTATAAATCCAAAATCTTGTATAGTCTTCATAGGTAAAATTTTTAAATTTATCTTCGGGAAGTGTACTAGTTGAACTGCTCTGCTTGGGAGAATATCCCCCCCCTGAAATTTCAAATGAAACCATAATATTTGATTCATGGTGGTGGGTATTTAAGATTCGACCCGGCCGAACTTACTGCTTTATGTACTTGTTTTTATTTCAAACAATCAATTTTTAATCAAACTAACAACACAAAGTAAGATAAGAATGTAATTGAAAATAGTCGAAAAATTAATTGAGTTTTACAATCAACATCAATTAATGTTTTAATTGAATCAATTAAAAAAAAAATCAAATCAATTAATTTGTTAATCAAACATTTTTTTAGGCCCAATTAAAACTGTGATTGATACTATCATTTTCGTGATTGAAGACATTGCAACTAAAATATTAATTGGATCAATTAATTTCGTGAATCAGAATTTTTTTGTGTCTATGGCTACTTTGTCGGTAGTGCAATAGGCTAAAGCGATTTTTAACGCGTATGAAGCAGACAATCCAGGCTCGAGTCACGGTAGAGAGCTTTTTATATCCTCCACCATGGGATGGAGGTATATTAACTCTGCCATTCCGTTTGTAACACATCGAAATATTGCTATAAGATCCCATAAAGTATATATATTCTGGGTCGTGGTGAAATTCTTGGTCGATCTAGCCACGTCTGCCCGTCTGTTGAAATCACGCTAACTTCCGAACGAAACAAGCTATCGACTTGAATCTTGGCACAAGTAGTTGTTATTGATGTAGGTCGGATGGTATTGCAAATGGGCTATATCGGACAACTTTTACATATAGCCCCATATAAACCGACCCCCAGGATTGGGCTTGCGGAGCCTCTTAGAGAAGCAAATTTCATCCGATCCGGTTGAAATTTAGTACCTAGTGTACGTATATGGTCTCTAACAACAAAGCAAATATTGGTCCATATCGAAATGTAGTACCTAGTGTAAATATATGGTCTCAAACAACCATGCAAAAAATGGTCCATAATTATATATAAACCGATCCCCAGAGTTGACCTTCGGATCCTCTTGGAGGTGCAAATTTCATCCGATTCGGTTGATATTTGGTACTTGGTGTTAGAATATGATCTCTTACAACCAAGGAAATATTGGTTCATATCGGTCCATAATCATATATTGCCCCCATATAAACCGTATCCCCTGATTTGATTTTGGAGCCTCTAGGAGGAGTAAATTTTATCCGATCCGGTTGAAATTTGGTACGTGGTGTTAGAATATGATCTCTAACAACCAAGCAAATATTGGTTCGTATTGGTCCATAATCATATATTGCCCCCATACAAACCGATGCCCAGATTTGATTTTGGAGCCTCTAGGAGTAAATTTCATCCGATTCAGTTAAAATTTTGTATTTGGTGTTAATATATGAACACTAACAACCATGCAAAAATTAGTTCATATCGGTTCATAATTATATGTAGCCCCCATATAAACCGATCCCCAGATTTGACATCCAGATCCCCTTGGAGGAGCAAAATTCATCCGATTCGGTTGAAATTTGGTACATTCTGCTAGTATATGGCCGCTAACAACCGTGCCAAACTAGGTCCATATAGCCCCTACATAAACCGATCCCAAATCTCACAAAAATGGGTCCATAGCGGTTCATAATTATATATAGTCGCTATATAAAGCCACCCCCATATTTTAATTCTGGCTCTTTAATTACCACGCAAATGTTTATATCGGTTCGTAATTATTTGTAGACTTCCCTGTATATACCGGTCAAGAACTGAATTATATACGTATATAATCTGCCACGTATGGACTAACTTAGACGATTTAGAAGACGATGTTAAGAAGTTTTATGGTGGAGGGTACATAATATTCGACACGGCCGAACTTATTCTCAATTCTTTCTTGCTCTATCTGACATTTCTAAACATATATATGTTTAAAGGGTGATACGGTCAAAATTTGGTCAATAAAAACTTGACGTATTTCTTTCAATTTTGCATTTAAAAAACCTGAACACCCCTCAATTTGAAGGTGTGTGTGTGTAGAATGTTGCTCCTATTTTGATTTTGGAATTCACTCTTCAGTTGTCAAAATGCCGTTCAAGCAGGAAGAGCAGCGTATCAAAATTTTGCTCGCGCATCGCGAAAATCCGAGCTACTCGCACGCAAAGCTGGCAAAATCGATAAAAGTTGCCAAATCAACCATTACAAATGTAATTAAAGTGTTTGGAGAACGTTTGTCGACAGCCAGGAAGTCTGGATCGGGGGGAAATCGAAAACAGGAAGCCGCTGAGACAACAAAGAGAGTTGCCAGTAGTTTCAAGCGAAACCCTAACCTCTCTCTCCGAGATGCCGCAAATAAGCTGGGTGTATCGTCTACAACCGTGCATCGAGCCAAAAAACGAGCCGGACTATCGACTTACAAGAAGGTAGTGACTCCAAATCGCGACGATAAACAAAATACGACGGCCAAAGCGCGATCCCGGAGGCTGTACACGACGATGCTGACGAAGTTTGACTGCGTGGCAATGGACGACGAAACCTACGTCAAAGCCGACTACGAGCAACTTCCGGGACCAGAGTTTTATACGGCAAAAGGAAGGGGAAAGGTAGCAGATATTTTCAAGCACATAAAACTGTCAAAGTTCGCAAAGAAATATCTGGTTTGGCAAGCCATCTGTACCTGTGGCTTGAAAAGCAACATTTTCAAAGCTTCCGGGACTGTCAACCAAGAAATTTACGTGAAAGAGTGTTTGAATAAACGTCTGCTGCCTTTCCTGAAGAAACACGGTTGTTCCGTACTGTTTTGGCCGGATTTGGCATCTTGCCATTACGGTAAAAAGGCCATGGAGTGGTACGCCGCCAACAACGTGCAGGTGGTTCCCAAGGACAAGAACCCTCCCAACACGCCAGAGCTCCGCCCAATTGAGAAATACTGGGCTATTGTCAAGCGGAACCTAAAGAAGACCAAAAAAAACTGCTAAGGACGAGCAGCAGTTCAAGGCAAACTGGCTTTCTGCGGCGAAGAAGGTGGACAAGGTGGCTGTACAAAATCTGATGGCAGGTGTCAAGCGTGATTTATTGATTTTTTAAATAAACGATTTCACCGATTTACACGCGTTTTCCCTTGACCAAATTTTGACCGTATCACCCTTTATACCAAATTTTTAAATTAATATATTTTTGCATGCAGACGTCGCATTTAAGAAAATGCGACGTCCCAAACATGTTATACTAGTTTACAAACATTATATGATTGAACTTAAAAATAATGTGCTTTAAATTTGAGTTTCAAACATATAATTTTTACATCAAAACATATGGAAAAAAGTTTTATTCGTCAGTGTCTGTAAAAAATAAAATTAGGGGTCAGCGTTTTTCGACGCCTGAAGACGCTGTTGACAATTGCTTAGCCAATTGTGTATGTTTCATAATTTATATCTGTTTTTGTTCTCTAATCTCGAAATAAAAAGGGCAACCATAGAAATATTTGTATCACTTTCCTCTTTTAATAAAATGTCGGCTTTTTTGGTGAAAGTTGATTTAAGTCGATTTTCATAGATAACAAGAGTCGCGACGTCGAACTTTAAGATTACAAAAACTAGATTTGTAGAAAAATCCGTTACGAGCAGGGGTTTCAAAGTAAATTCTACTATTCCTTCCATGATGATGGGTATTTAAGATTCGACCCAATCGAATTTGCGGCTGTACATATTTGCGTTTTGGTTTTAATATACGATTGCAATTTAATTTCCAATTTAAAGTTTTGTTTTACAAATGCCCAGAATAAATGATATTCTCAAGATTGACATTTTATCTCTCTGTAGGAGAATCTGCAATGTTTAATAGAAGATGAAACTACGATGGACTTTCATTCACAATTTGAATAAATTGCTATTCTATGAAATTGACATTTTCAATTTTCAATGATCTCTAGAATTGCTTGCATATCAACAATGGTTGATAGCCCTTCATGCCACCTTGCGTCACAAAAGTCCAAAAGAATTGGATTGGTGACAGGATGGTCATAAATCTTGCACTTGCAAAACTCCCTTTGGGGGTTATGAATGCCTTTGGCATCTCAGCTCAACGTCTATAGACATAGGGCACAGGTATAACAAGAATAAAGTTTCCTGGCTACATACACACACACAATATCGATGGAAGATAACATCGTCAACATTTCCCTTCCGACAATTTCAATTTCATTTGAATTCCATTCGATTTCCTTTTGTGCAACATTTTGTTAGAATGAGTATGAGAATCATAGTGTATGTGTGTGTGTGTGGGTATTAATCCTCAACTCAATCAAGGCAAATCTATTGCAGTGAGCATATGTTGCCGATATTCTAACTCTCCCTCTCTCTCTCTTTCTCCCTCACACACACACGCACACCACCTATAACAATAAGAAATTCCAGTCACATGGAATAACGAAAAAAAAGAGCTCTAACATTGCCAATGAAATCGAAATGTGCATATCCACATATCGATTTGTTCGATTTGTACTTACATGTCCGGCTAAATTGAAATAGCTATGATTTGTCAGATTGACAGCCGTTGGTTTGGTCGTCTCTGCCCCCATCTGCAGGTGTAGACAATTGTCCTCGGTCAAGGCGATTTTGACTGTTGCGGTTACTTCACCCGGATATCCTTCATGACCATCCGGTGAACAATGCTGCAGCGTAATACCGTCTTGATGTTGACCCACCACTTGCCAATGGACTTTATCGAATCCAATAAATCCACCATGTAGCTGGTGTTTATTGTTGAAATTACGAGCAACCTGTATCTCCTGGCCATTCAGCTTGAAGCGTCCATTACCTATGCGATTACAAACACGACCCACTGTTGCACCAAAATAGGGATTTGTTGATGTTTGATAACCTGAAAGCAAACAAACAAGTGAAACGAAGAGAAAATTAATAGAGGGTAGAGAACACAAGAATGCCACTTCGATAAGCGTATTATGCTGAAGGCCATAAAAGCTGTGAATGACCTTTTTTTCAGGGACCAAAAGGAAACTCTCGCGAAATTTTTATGGAAATTGTATTTTGAAGAAAGGACGAAGGGAGCAAAAAGGCAAAGTGTGATACCAATTTTTTCTTTGTTTTGAATTGTCGGTTTCGTCTAACTAAAAACAACAACAACAAATAGAAAAGTAGTTGTTTTGGTATTAGAATGCTGAGTTTTTTTGTTCAACCGTTGAATGCGCTTGGGATGGGAGGTATCCACAGATATCTGGTGGTGAGGCTAGTTAGTTTGGCAAGACATGTGAACATATGACATCGGTCTTGGAAAACATTGTATACATAGCCATGTTGCTTTCAATTCCACACTGCAATTGATAGATCTTAGTTGGACCAGAACTTTCCGGATCTGCCGTTGGAGATCATATTTCTTCTGTGCTGTGGACGGGCTCTATGACAACTTGAATAATTTACATACTGATCCATCCTCCAATACCTCATGGATCGCGTTCAGGCATTCATGGTATATTTTGTGATTTAAATGCTCTGATAATGAATATAGATCCTGAAGTTAGGCATGTACTTCCCAGAAGGATAATGCGAAAACGGTAGACGTTCAGATTAGGCATAAAAAAATCCAAATCGACTAATCGATTTACGGCCATTTTCATGTAGCTCCGTTAGGCTTTAACTGCCAGTTAACAGAAAGAAAAATGGAAATATCTCTTCTCCGGTTAACTTTAACTGAAAAATGTTCAGCAGTTAAGTTTCTAACTGGCATATGGAATATATACGCAAGATGACAGATATGTAGATATCACGGTTTAAAAGGTCGTTAGCTAACGTAGCACTAACGGAGCTTCATGAAAATGGGCATTACTGCCAAAAATATTGAGATGTCGACTTTGACTTTTTGTAATGTTCACAATCGACTTTTCATATTTTTGAGCCAGAGTGGTGCAATGGTAAACATGCTCGCCTTGTATACAAAGGGTTATGGGTTCAATCCAAGTTTACACAAAACACCAAATACTTTTTCAGCGGTCCACTCTGAGTAATGCTGTTGACATTTCTAAGTGTCTCAAAGCTTCTCCAAGTGGTTTCATCGCTATAAAAAGGAGATCCATTGTCTTTGAGCTAAACAGCTCCCAGTGATAAGAGAAACGTTCACCACTGCGATATCACAAAGGACTGAGTGAACCTGGAATTGAGGGTTGCCGCTATACTTAACCTAACTTTGATATGTTTAAAAGTCGTGTCAAATCGACTAATCAGTTTTAATCGACTTTTAGTAAGTCTAAAACTTACTTTTATGAAATAAATCAGCAAGTTGAATTTGGATTCGAATTAATATAGAAACGAGAGAGAAATCGTTTCGAAAATCGCGACATTAAAAGTCGACTTTTAAATAATCGCTAAAGTCGAAAGTAAACTTTTTCAAAGGTGGAAAATCGACATAGAAAGTTGACTTTTGTAAAATTTTAAAATCGTCGAAAAATTGGCTTTTTCGATTTAAAAATTTTATTCTACAAAGTAGTGAAGGGTATAATATAGTCAGCTCCGCTCGACTTTCGACTTTCTTTACTTGTTTTAATTATTTTTTATTTTTTTTTTAACAAACATTGTTTAAATGTGTTTGAATTGGCTACATTTGGCTGGAATTATGGCTTCCAGCGTCCAACAAATCCATCACACGCTGCACGTCTTGAAATGATAGAAACATTGGTATTTTTTCTTTGCGCCCCAGTCGCAAAAGTATAACGTATTGAAATCCAGAGATTTTTGTGGCCACTGTGCGGAAGAAATGTAGCGAGGATCCTACTTTATAAGCCATTTTTGTTTGACGCGTGCTGAGTTCTGTTGAATCAGTGTTTTCAGTATAGGGGATATTTATACCCTTCACCACTACTGTGGTACAGGGTATAACAAGTTTGTGCATTTGTATGTAACGCCAAGAAGGAAAAGTCTGAGACCCATCGTTTAATATATCGATCGTCTTAGAATTAAATTCTGAGTCGATTTAGCGGTGTCTGTCTGTCTGTCCGTCTGTATATGTAATTTTGTGAGCAAAGTACAGCTCGCAGTTTAAGTCCGATCGTCCTCAAATTGGGCATAAGGTCGTTTTTTGGGAAGACAATCGCTATTGATTTTGGAAAAAATCGGTTCAGATTTAGATATAGCTGCCATATATATATTTATCCTCGATCTGGTCATAATTGGCGTGTTTATCAACCGATGTTCTTCAAATTCAGTACATCCGAATATTTTATTAGTCTCGCAAAACTTGCAAAATATCAGCCAAATCGGTTCAGATTAAGATATAGCTCCCATATATATTTTTCGTCCGATTTGGACCTATATGGCCTCAGAAGCCATAGTTTTGCAGTAATTTGCTTCAAATTTTGCACAATATAAATATTTCGCCCGACTCATATGACCACGGAGGCCAGCAAATTTGAAGTAGTTGAGATAGTAACACAAAAGTTTGTCTACATAGTGGTGAAGGGTATAATATAGTCGGCCCCGTCCGACTTTAGACTTTACTTACTTGTTTTTTTCTGTGAATGAGGACGACATTTTTAGAGAATTGGGGATTTGGTGGGGAATTTCCATAAATTTGGGGACTTTTGTGGGGATTTTTTCGAGAAATCGGTTTCATCTTTTTTAACAAAATTTTTATTTCTATAGACAATTTTGCCAAAATTTAATCAAAATTTTATTTCTATAGAAAATTTTGTCAAAATTTTATTCTTATAGAAAATTTTGTCAAAATTTTATTTCTATAGAAAATTTTGTCAAAATTTTATTTCTATAGAAAATTTTGCCAAAATTTTATTTCTATAGAAAATTTTGTCAAAATTTTATTTCTATAGAAAATTTTGTCAAAGTTTTATTCCTATAGAAAATTTTGTAGAAATTTTATTTCTATAGAAAATTTGTCAGAATGTTTTTTCTATAGAAAATTTTGTCAAAATTTTATTTCTATAGAAAATTTTGTCAAAATTTTATTTCTATAGAAAATTTGGTCAAAATTTTATTTCTATAGAATGTTTTATCAAAATGTTATTTCTATAGGAAATTTAGTCAAAATTTTATTCGTATAGAATATTTTTTCAAAATTTTATTTGTATAGGAAATTTAGTCAGAATTCTACTTCTATAGACAATTTTGCCAAAATTTTTTAATTTCTATAGAAAATTTTTTCAAAATTTTATTTGTATAGGAAATTTAGTCAAAATTCTACTTCTATAGACAATTTTGCCATTTTTGTTTTATTTTTATAGAAAATTTTGTCAAAATATTATTTCTATATAGAAAATTTTGTCAAAATTTTATTTCTATATAGAAAATTCTGTAAAATTTCTACTTCTATAGAAAATTTTGTGAAATTTGTATTTCTATAGAAAAAATTGAAAAAGTTTTATTTTTATAAAAAATTTTGTCAAAATTTTATTTCTATGTAGAACATTTTCTCAAAATTATTTTTCTATATAGAAAAAAAAATGTATTTCATTATAGAATTTTTTTCTCAAAATTCTATTTCTATAGAACATTTTGTCAAAATTTTATTTCTATTTTTCAAAATTTTATTTGTATAGGAAATTTAGTAAAAATTCTACTTCTATAGATAATTTTGCCAAAATTTTTTTATTTTTATAGAAAATTTTGTCAAAATATTATTTCTATAGAATATTTTGTCAAAATTTTATTTCTATAAAACATTTTGTTAAAATTTTATTTCAATAGAAAATTTTGTCAAAATTCTATTTATATAGAGAATTTTGTCAAAATTTTATTTCTATAGAATATTTTGTCAAAATTTTATTTCAATAGAAAATTTTGTCAAAATTTTATTTCTATAGAAAATGTTATCAAAAATTTTATTTCTATTGAAAAATTTGTAAAAATTTTATTTTTATAGAAAATTTTGTCAAAATTTTATTTCTATATAGAAAATTTTGTAAAAATTTTATTTCTATGTAGAAAATTTTATCAAAAATTTTTTTCTTTATAGAACAAAATTGTATTTCTTTATAGAATATTTTCTCAAAATGTTATTTCTATATAGAAAAATTTGTCAGAAGTTTATTTCTATAGAAAGTGTATGAAGTATCTCTTTGCAAATTCTACCAAAACATCAAAAATTCTACCAAACAATAGAAAATCGATCATTTCTTGTGGAATTCTACCAATTTTGGCAACGTGTCTACCACCCAATTTTACTATTTGAATATTTAGAAGTAAATTTACGTTCATAATTACAAGTTGGCCGAACTCTCAGCTTGCTGGATTTGACAAAATTTCAATTTTTTAATTATTGCTGATTTTCTAGAGCAAAGCCGTTTGCTTTATTTTCTTTTTATACCCAGCACCATAGAATGGTGACGAGGGTGTAATAAGTTTGTCGTTCCGTTCGTAACACTTCGAAATATCTATTTCCGACTATATAATTTGTATATTCTTGATCAGGGAGAAATTCTAAGACGATATAAGCATGTCCGACTGTCTGCCTGTTGTAATCACACTACAGTCTTCACTAATGGAGCTATCGTCCTGAAATTTGTCCTGAAATCGTCTTTTGTCTGCACGCAGGCCAAGTTCGAAGATGGGTCCAGGTTTTGATATAGCTTCCATAGAAACCGATCTCCCGATTTGGGGTCTTGAGTTTATAGAAACCGTAGTTTTTATCCAATTTGCCTGAAATTGGAAATCTAGAAGTATTCTAGGACCACAAAGAGGTGTGCCGAAAATGGTTAGTATCGGTCCATGTTTTGATATAGCCCCCATATAGACCGATCTCCCGATTTTACTTCTTGGGCTTCTAGAATCCGTAGTTTTTATCCAATTTGCCTGAAATTGGAAATCTAGCGGTATTCTAGAACTATAAGGAGGTGTGCCGAAAATTGAATTTTCGGACCTTATTTTGATATAGCCCCCATATAGACCGATCTCCCGATTTTACTTCTTGGGCTTCTAGAATCCGTAGATTTTGTCCAATTTGCCTGAAATTTAAATAATTGGGGTAAAAATCTACAGGTTTTACATTTCAAATCAAAGCTTTATTTCGTCGTTTTCTTGCACACTTACAAGAGATGTTTATGATTCCTCTAAAACTCAAACAAAAAAGGGTTCTTATAAATCCAGAATCTGATCTAGTCTTCATAGGTAAGCTCTTCAAAATGTTCTTTTGGGAAGCGTACTGGTTGAACTGATCTGCTTTGGAAAATATATGGCATCAAAGCCCCCTGAAATTTTCAAAGGAAACTAGTATATTTGATTCATGGTGGTGGGTATTTAAGATTCGGCCCGGCCGAACTTACTGCTCTATATACTTGTTCAAAAAACCACCTGTCAAAAATGTATTGTGGATTCTTAAGTTTAAATTGGGGATTTTTGGGGACGAAAACATCATAATTTGGGGACAACAAACAGAAAAATACTGGCAACACAGTTTTGGATATATTAGGCCAATTCGGAAGAACATATATATGGGAACTATATCTAAATCTGAACCGATTTCAATCAAATTTGCCACACTAGTAAATATTTGTACTTCTTGTGCTAAACTTTGACATCTTGGGCAATGTAAGTGCAGTAAAAAACATGAAAAATCCAAGTAACGACCGATTTTTTTCAGAAATTCTTGAATGTTTAGTTTTCATGCCAAAATCATGCCAATTTTAGAAATGTTAGAATTCCATTGGAGAATTTAGCCAATTTATGATGTTTCCTGTTTAAATGGTAAACGAAGAACGGAGAACTACCCAGTTGACCAGTTCAAGTTTTATATGCAAACTGTAGACATTTGACACCCTGTTGTCTACAATGTTCACCATTTTTGTGTTTCGACTCTGCAAGAAAAAAAGAACAAAATCGCAGCATGAACATTTCTGCTTGTGTTTTACAAATAGTTTTGGTTGTTTGGTGTACTGTACCTTCTTGTGCCATTGCCATTGGGTTGGGCCAATGTTATAAAACTTCAGAAGGCAACAAAACAAGTGGTTTTTAAAATATTCCATTCTATCCACGCTCTGAACATTGAAAGCCGGGATGCAGCTTGCGGTTGAAAGTGGGCAGACATTGAGAGGGAAGAGGTATGCGTTTTGTCAGCTTTATTACAACGGAAGTGGTCATTGTAAAAGTTGATGATGGCGGTGACGATGTTGTTGCTGATGCCATCGTCCTCTGTTTTTTGTGTTATTGGTTTACTGGAATGGGTCCTGAAAAGGACTACAAGCCAAACGGCTTGTTTTGGGTGTACTGAAGTGTGGGACAAGGGCAAATCACGGCAGCAACATCATCCACCGCCACAACGACCATGACATACAATCAGAGGGAATAAAATGGATCGTGCCTCATAAAGAAACTTATTTTACTTTTAATGCAATTCCCTTACAAAAATCAGTTCATAGCACTCACGATACGAGGATCAAAACTTAATTGTGGGAAAATAAGCATTTAATATGAAGATGTTTTTGAATTTTCCAAAAATCAGTGAAATAGAAACTATTTTGGTATGTTACACACTAACATACCAAATTACCGGCGGCTTGCACAAAAATAAGTAATAATGAACGGATTTCGAAAAATCCTCATTGCAACACTGGTTGGAGGTGCTTTTGGCAACATTTTCCTAGTATCAGGCGGTTGTTCATACTGTTGATCATTTGCAACCCATGGGAGAATCGGAAATATGACTGACTTAGATTTTGGACTTCGCACCATCTTTCTGTATGTACCCAGCAAAAAAATTTGAAAGTTCTTCCAAAGGCACAACTTTAAAAGCACATCCAGAAGATGCACTCCCAATGATGTTCTTTATTTTAACTACCCCGGAAGTTATTTTAAGTCAATTTTTTATTACTTGGTTTTTTTTTCATACGTTTAATGGGTACTTTAATCATTTTTTGTTTCAAATAGGTTAAAAACAGAGTAAGAATTTATAAAATGGTACAAATCATTTAAATTCTGTCGAAAAAAATGCTAAATCCAATCTGAAAAAATTCTGAATTTTTGAAAATATTTGAGGTCAAACGTTTCCGACAAGCGTTAGAATCCATTAAAAATTATAAAAATTATTTATGTGACTAATTATCATAGAATTTTTATACCCTCCACCATAGGATGGGGGTATATTAACTTTGTCATTCCGTTTGTAACACATCGAAATATTGCTCTAAGACCCCATAAAGTATATATATTCTGGGTCGTGGTGAAATTCTGAGTCGATCTAAGCATGTCCGTCCGTCCGTCCGTCTGTCCGTCTGTCCGTCTGTCCGTCCGTCCGTCTGTCCGTCTGTCCGGCTGTCCGTCCGTCTGTGGAAATCACGCTAACTTCCGAACGAAACAAGCTATCGACTTGAAACTTGGCACAAGTAGTTGTTATTGATGTAGGTCGGATGGTATTGAAAATGGGCCATATCGGACCACGTTTACGTATAGCCCCCATATAAACCGATCCCCAAATTTGGCTTGGGGAGCCTCCCGGAGCAGCAAAATTCATCCGATCCGGTTGAAATTTGGTACGTGGTCTTAGTATACGGTCTCTAACAACCATGCAAAAATTGGTCCATATCGGTCCATAAATATATATAGCCCCCATATAAACCGATCCCCAGATTTGACCTCCGGAGACTTTTGGAGGGGCAAAATTCATCCGATCCGGTTGAAATTTGGTACCTGATGTTAGTATACGGCCTCTAACAACCATGCAAAAATTGGTCCATATCGGTCCATAATTATATATAGCTCCCATATAAACCGATCCCCGATTTGACCACCGGAGCCTCTTGGAGGAGCAAAATTCATCCGATCCGATTGAAATTTAGTACGTGGTCTTAGTATACGGTTTTTAACAACCCTGCAAAAATTGGTCCATATCGGTCCATAATTATATATAGCCTCCATATAAACCGATCCCCAGATTTGACCTCCGGAGCCTCTTGGAGGGGCAAAATTCATCCGATCCGGTTGAAATTTGGTACATGGTGTTAGTATATGGTCTCTAACAACCATGCAAAAATTGGTCCATATCGGTCCATAATTATATATAGTTCCCAAATAAAACGTCCCCAGATTTGACGTCCGGAACCTCTTGGAGGAGCAAAAGTCATCCGATACGGTTGAAATTTGGTACATTTTGTCAATATATGGCCTCTAACAGCCATGTAAAAATTGGTCCATATCGGTCTTTAGTTATATATAGCCGATGACTTATTACACAAAAATTGGTCCATATCGCCAAAAACAATCTACCAAAACTTTATTTCCATAGAAAATTTTGTCAAATTTTATTACTATAGAAAGTTTTGTCAAAATTTCATTTCTATAGAAAGTTTTGTCAAAAGTTTATTTCTATACAAATGTTTGTCAAAATTTTATGTCCATAGAAAATTTTGTCAAAATTTTATTTCTATAGAAAATTTTGTAATCTACCAAAACTTTATTTCCATAGAAAATTTTGTCAAATTTTATTACTATAGAAAGTTTTGTTAAAATTTCATTTCTATAGAAAGTTTTATCAAAAGTTTATTTCTATAGAAATGTTTGTCAAATTTTATTTCTATAGAAAATTTTGTAAAAAATTTATTTCTGTAGAAAATTTTGTCAACATTTTATTTCTATACAAAATTTTGTCAAAATTTCATTTCTATACAAAATTTTGTCAACATTTTATTTCTATAGAAATTTTTGTCAAAATTGTATTACTATAGAAAATTTTGTCAACATTTTACTTCCATAGAAAATTTTGTCAACATTTTATTTCTATAGAAAATTTTGTCAAGTTTTTATTTCTATAGAAAATTTTGTCAAATTTTTATTTCTATAGAAAATTTTGTCAAAATTTTATTTCTATAGAAAATTTTGTCAAGGTTTCATTTCTATAGAAAATTTTGTCAAAATTTTATTTCTATAGAAAATTTTGTCAAACTAGATTATATACGTATTTAATCGGCCTTTTTTTGTTTAATATATACCCCGTATGGGCTAACTTACAATTTAGAAGACAGTGTTAAAAAGTTTTACGATACCTTGCCATCGGCAAGTGTTATCGCAACCCAAGTAATTCGATTGTGGATGACAGCCTTTAGTAGAAGTTCCTACGCAATCCATGGTGGAGGGTACATAAGATTCGGCCTGGCCGAACTTACGGCCGTATATACTTGTTTAATTTACATCCAAAACATTGAATTCGGATCACACCTAAAGAAGTGATGAAAATTCAGTGCAACGGCTGTTGAAATGGAGGACTTCCATCCTATGGCAAACACATGTTAAATTCACCGCTTCTTCGTCAATTTTGCACCACTTCCGGATCCAAAAAGAACATTTTCATTACATTTTTGGCGAAGCTTTTTTGCTGGGTAGTTATGGAATTCCTTAATTTGTTCCTTGTAACCAGTGTTGGCAGTATTGGGGATTTTCCCCAAATTGGGGATATTTTTTCGTGAATGGGGACGAAATTTTTGGAGTTGAGGACTTGGGGATTTGGTGGGGGAATTTCCATAAATTTATGTATTTTGGGGATTTTTTCGAGATTTTTCTAAGGAAAATTTGTCAAAATTCTACTTCTATAGACAATTTTGCAATAATTTTATTTCTAAAGAAAGTTTTGTCGGAATTTTATTTCTATAGAAAATTTTGTCAAAATTTTATTTCTACCGAAAATTTTGTCACAATTTTAGTTCTATAGAAAATTTTAGTTCTATAGAAAATTTTGTAATTTTTTTTTTTTTTGTGTAGAAAGTTTTGTCAAAATTTTATTTCTTTAGACAATTTTGTCAATATTTTATTTCTATAGAAAATTTTGTCAAAATTTTATTTATACAGAAAATTTTGTCAAAATTTCATATGGTGTCTTTGGCACCATAGACATATGGTGTCTTTGGCAAAAATGCTCAGGGTGGGCTCCTGAGTCGATATAGCCATGTCCGTCTGTCCGTGAACACATTTTTGTAACCAAAGTCTAGGTCGCAGTTTTAGTCCAATCAACTTCAAATTTGGCACAAGTATGTGTTTTGGCTCAGAATAGAACTCTATTGATTTTGGAAGAAATCGGTTCAGATTTAGATATAGCTCCCATATATATATTTCGCCCGATATGGACTTATATGGTCCCAGAAGCCAGACTTTTAACGTAATTTGCTTAAAATTTTGCACAAGAAGAACTATTAGTACCATAGTCAAGTGTCCCAAATTTTATTGAAATCGGTTCAGATTTAGATGTAGCTCCCATATATATCTTTCGCCCGATTTGGACGAATACGGTCCCAGAGTTTTACCTAAATTTGGTTGAAATTTTGCACAGGGAGTAGAATTAGCATTATAGCTATGTGTGCCAAATTTGGTTGAAATCGGTTCAGATTTAGATATAGCTCCCATATATAGCTTTCGCCCGATTTACACTCATATGACCACAGAGGCCAATTTTTTGCTCTGATTAAGTTGAAATTTTGCACAGGGAGTAGAATTAGCATTATAGCTATGCGTGCCAAATTTGTTTGAAATCGGTTCAGATTTAGATATATCCCATATATATGTTTTTCTGATTTCGACAAAAATGGTCAAAATACCAACATTTTCGTTATCAAATCGCCACTGCTTAGTCGAAAAGTTGTAAAAATTACTCTAATTTTCCTAAACTTCTAATACGTACAGTTGTGCTCAAAATAATAGTAGTGCTGTGCTGAATTTTTTTTCTGCTTCTTCTATTCCTTCCACTAAAGGTTTATTTTATCTTTGTTTTTTACTATATCATTGTTTGGAGTGTGCATAATAAAAAAATACCGTTGGTTTAATTTCTGATGCTATTGTTGTTGTAAAAAAATCGACATAAGAAGAATCCCTTTGCAAGCTCCAAAACAAAAAAAAAGGTTATAAGCTAGCTTACAAACAATTAAAAGACGAAAATAATTTAGCTGTCCATAGTCCAAGAAAAGTCACTCTCCTTTCAAAGAAAACATGTATCGAAAAGAATAAAGTATGCCCAAGAGGATTTCCATTGGTCAGTACAGAAATGGAGGAACATTCCCCAGTACAGAAATGGAGGAACATTTGATGGATGAGTTAAAAATGGTGCTTTATGATTGAAGAGGATCCCGTCTATATGTTCGGCAACCTAAAAACACTGAGTACAGTACCAATTTTACGACAAAAACTGTAAATCACGATGGTGCTTTAATTTATTTGCTACTACTATTATTTTGAGCGCTGCTGTATATATCGAGCGATAATCATATCGCCACTGCTTAGTCGAAAAGTTGTAAAAATGACTCTAATTTTCCTAAACTTCTAATACATATATATCGAGCGATAAATCATAAATAAACTTTTGCGAAGTTTCCTTAAAATTGCTTCAGATTTAAATGTTTCCCATATTTTTTTACTAACATTGTGTTCCACCCTAGTGCATTAGCCGACTTAAATTTTAAGTCTATATATTTTGTAGAAGTCTATCAAATTTTGTCCAGATCGAGTGATTTTAAATGTATGTATTTGGGACAAACCTTTATATATAGCCCTCAACACATTTGACGGATGTGATATTGTATCGAAAATTTAGATCTACAAAGTGGTGTAGGGTATTATATAGTTTGAGTCTATAGATTTTGTGGAAGTCTATCAAATTTTGTCCAGATCGAGTGATTTTAAATTTATGTATTTGGGAAAAACCTTTATATATAGCCCCCAACACATTTGACGGATGTGATATGGTATCGATAATTTAGATCTACAAAGTGGTGCAGGGTATAGTACAGTCGGCCCAGCCAGACTTTAGACTTTCCTTACTTGTTTTCTATAGAAAATTTTTTCAAAATTTTATTTCTTTATAGAAAATTTTGTAAAAAAAAAATAATTTTCTATATAGCAAATTTTCTCAAATTTATTTCTATATTCATTCATAAATACAAGGAACTCCGAACTCGCATTTTCATGTCTCCAGAATTTTGAAGATGATCACCAGTCTCTTGGTGTTGTAGTTCGAAATCTTGATCTTATTGTAGCTTGCTGGATTAACATATTATTACTAATTTTCTACAGCAGAGCCTTTTGATTTATTTTAGTTTTCAAAAAAATTGTCAAAACTGTATTGTCGATTTTTGTGAGGAATTTAGATTTAAATTGGGGATTTTTGGGGACGAAAACATCATAATCTGGGGACAAGAGCCAGAAAAATACTAGCAACACTGCTTGTAATACATAGTACAAAGAGTTAAGGGTATGGAATTTCTTTTACTCAACCTCGTTAGCCTCTGCAGTTCCCTTCATTTCCGTGAAAATATGGTTTACTTCAATTTCGTTTAATAAAACTCTAATTTTTTTGCCATTTGACAGAATATTCTGCAAAGGGAAATTCCTTACCATCTTATCTGTATAACGGGAGTAAAACCTTCCACAAATGGTGAAAAGTAAAGTGGATGCAAATAATAAGCTTCAGATTAGAGATGTGCGCGTGACACAAAAGTTTTGTGATATGCGTAAATCACGTTAGCTCACTGAATCACAAAAAAAGTTAGACGAGAAAAAGCCAAGGAGGAGCTTAGCTTCCACGAAAGTGACAAGTTACTGAAATTCGTTGTCTCAAATAAGAAACCATTCCAAATTGATCAGTTTATAAACAAACAAAATGAACGGGTACTTGCCAAAGAGGTCAGCCATCTCTATCCGTTGGACATTTTGGAGAGTAAGGTTGGCACTAAAACGTGTCGGTTATCAAAGGGGTTCTATTATCTCATGACGGCGGTTCTCATCGTGATTGTAAAGTACTCCAATGACCAAAATCAAAAATAACCCAGTAAACAAAGAACTTCCAAAAAATTAGTTTGGATACCTCAATTTGTGATCTGGAATAAATTTTACATTGGAAATGTTTGTAGAACAAATTCAAAATGGTTTTTTAAGTAAGTGACAGTTAAAACCTTACGGAGCTTCAGAAAAACATGCGTTAATAAATTTCATTCCCTACAAAATAAGCTCATCAAAAACTCAGTTTATGCCAACCTTTTCTTTAATTCCCAAAATATGCTAAATGTTCCCTTTCCGTTATTACATTGATATCTACCAAAAAAAAAACCCACTCTATTGAAATTTAATCTCATGCTCATAGTTAGACCCTATGACCTATGATTTTTGAGTGACAGTTTTTCCTTTTTATTTTGGATGCTTTTTTAGTGACCTCTCAATTTTATCATCCTCAAGCGATGTAGCGACAAAGTCATCGAGAAAAGCAAAATGGGAAACAGTAAAATATTCGAGGCATCCGGCTATGTGGAGGCCACCAGTCCCTCCTTGTGAATGATGTAAATTAGCGTTGCCATTTTGTTCACAATGCCAATGGATTCCAGAGCATGAAGCTCTATTGAAGTGCGATGGTAAACCAGGGAGGCAAATGAAAGCCACTTGAGAAGTGTTCAAAAATAACAAATTGTTGGTCTGAAGAAGTTGTTAAAGAGATTTTGTTCATAAAACGATAAGAGTGGAATTTAATTTTTGTTTAAATCATCCATCATAGTGATGGAGAGTCTACTAAATTTAGTTTTTGCTTTGCAGCTTATCGAAATATTGGTATGAGGGTCATAGAGAATGGAATCTTGCAAACAACAAACACATGGACAAACGGACAGACGGATGGACGCACACTAAGGGATTGACTCGGGAACCACCGTGGTGCAATGGTTGGCATGCCCGCATTGAATACCTAGGCTCGCAGGTTCAACCCCAGTTTCGATCGAACACCAAAAAGTTTTTAAGCGGATCCGAACGGCGTTCCATATTTCGGTCAAACCACTTAAAGAATCTTTGAAACACTCAGAAATGTCACCAGCATTATTGAGAGGGGATAATCTGTCAATAATGCTGGTGACATTTCAGAGTGTTTCAAAGATTCTTTAAGTGGTTGCACCGAAATGTGGAACGCCGTTCGGACCCGCTACAAAATGTAGCTCCTTTGTCATTGAGCTAAACATAGAATCGGGCATCACTCAGTGATAAGAGAGAAGTTCACCACCGTGTGTCATAATGCACTGAATAGTCTAAGTGGTCCTGAAATATTAGCCTGCCACTATACTTAACAGCGTTGCCACAATGAATTTTCATTTTGGACCAACATTTTTCCAAAATTCGTACCAGCGGACCATTTTTTAAATTAAATAAATATAATTTAAAACTTAAAATTTTGACAAAACTTTATTTCTATAGATAATTTTCACAAAATTTTATTTCTTTAGAAAATTTTGTCAACATTTTATTTCTGTGGAAAATTTTGTCAACATTTAATTTCTGTAGAAAATTTTGTCAATTTTTTTTTTCGGTAGAAAACTTTCTGAAAATTTTAGTTCATTAAAAATGTTTGTCCAAATTTAATTTCTGTAGACAATTTTGTCAAAATATCAATTCTGTCGAGAATTTTGTCAAAATTTTAATTCGCTAGGAAATTCTGTAAAAATTTCATTTATATAGAGAATTTTGTCAAAATTTTATTTCTAAAGAAAATTTAGCAAAAATTTTATTTCTATAGAAAATTGTGTCAGTATTTTATTTCCATAGAAAATTTTGTCACCATTTCATTTCTATAGAAAATGTCAAAACTTTATTTCTATACAAATTTGTGTCATAATTTTATTTGCATACAAAATATTGACAAAATTTTATTTCTATAGAAATTTTTGACAAAACTTTATTTCTATAGAAAATTTTCACAAAATTTTATTTCTGCAGAAATTTTGACAAAATTTTATATCTATAGAAAAATTTTACAAAATTTTATTTTGATTTCAGCTTAAAACCATGCATTGACTAAACTACAAGTGTAGCTAAACCAACAGAGGAAAAGAATGTTTGTAAAATTTATTTGGGCAAAGCCCTATAGACTGCAAGATGGTTGGATGGATGCGCGTTTCGGAATTACCACATTCCTCATCAGCATCCTATACTTGCAGCAAAACTATCAACCAATTATCATAATAAATTCAGGCAGTTCATTAAACCCAACAATGAACCACGCTTGAACCTTCCGAAAAAAGGTTTTGCATGATAACCGGCTTATGCCGAAATAAATCCGTTCAAACATATCTCTTTTCCTCTTTGCTGCAAGTAGAGGATGCTGATGAGGAATGTGGTAATTCCGAAACGTGCGTCCATCCAACCATCTTGCAGTCTATAGGGCTTTGCCCAAATAAATTTGACAAGCATTCTTTTCCTCTGTTGCTTAAGCTACACTTGTAGTTTAGTCAACACAATGGTTTTAAAGCTGAGATCAAAACAACAAATATGATTGAAGTACAAACCCACAATGAAAAACAAAACAAGAATTTTATTTCTATAGAAAATTTTGTCAACATTTTACTTCTATAGAAAATTTTGACAAAACTTTATTTCTATAGAAAATTTTCAAAAAATTTTATTTCTGTAGAAGTTTTGACAAAATTTTATTTCTATAGAAAAATTTTACAAAATTAAATTTTTATAGAAAATTTTGTCAAAATTTTGTGTGTGTGGAAAATTTTGACAACATTTCATTTCTGTAGAAAATTTTGTCAAAATTTTATTTTGGTAGAAAACTTTGTGAAAGTTTAAGTTCATTAGAAATGTTTGTCCAAATTTAATTTCCATAGACAATTTTGTCAAAATATCATTTCTGTAGAGAATTTTGTCAACATTTTAATTCGTTAGGAAATTCTGTCAAAATTTCATTTCTATAGAGAATTTTGTCAAAATTTTATTTCTAAAGAAAATTTAGCAAAAATTTTATTATAGAAAATGTTGTCAAAACTTTATTTCTATAGAAAATTTTGCCAAAATTTTATTTCCATACAATTTTTTTTCTATAGAAATTTTTGACAAAATTTTATTTCTATACAAAATTTTCATAAAATTTTATTTCTGTAGAAATTTTGACAAAATTTTATTTCTGTAGAAAAATTTTACAAAATTTTATTTCTATAGAAAATATTGTCAAAATTTTATTTCTGTGGAAAATTTTGTCAACATTTCATATCTGCAGAAAATTTTGTCAAAATTTTATTTCGGTAGAAAACTTTGTGAAAATTTTAGTTCATTAGAAATGGTTGTCCAAATTTCATTTCTATAGACAATTTTGTCAAAATATCATTTCTGTTGAGAATTTTGTCAAAATTTTAATTCGCTAGGAAATTCTATCAAAATTTCATTTCTATAGAGAATTTTGTCAAAATTTTATTTCTAAAGAAAATTGAGCAAAAATTTTATTTCTATAGAAAATTTTGTCACCATTTTATTTCTATAGAAAATTTTGTCACCATTTTATTTCTATAGACAATTTTGCCAAAATTTTATTTCTATAGAAAATTTTGTCAAAATTTTATTTCTATAGAAAATTTTGTCACCATTTTATTTCCATACAAAATTTTGACAAAATTTTATTTCTATAGAAAATTTTGTCACAATTTTATTTCTGTGGAAAATTTTGTCAACATTTTATTTCTGTAAAAAATTTTCACAAAATGTTATTTCTATAGAAAATGTTGTCAAAATTTTATTTCTATAGAAATTTTTATCAAAATTTTATTTCCATACAAAATTTTGACAAAATTTTATTTCTATAGAAAATTTTGTCACAATTTTATTTCTGTGGAAAATTTTGTCAACATTTTATTTCTGTAGAAAATTTTGTCAAAATTTTATTTCTGTAGAAAACTTTGTGGAAATTTTTGTTGGTCTAAATCTAATTTCTATAGACAATTTTTTCAAAATATCATTTCTGTAGAGAATTTTGTCAAAATTTTAATTCGCTACTAAATTCTGTCAAAATTTCATTTCTATAGAGAATTTTGTCAAATTGTTTTTTCTATAGAAAATTTAGCAAACATATTATTTCTGTAGAAAATTTTGTCAATATTCTATTTCTTTAAGGTTATTTTTGTACAAATTTTTGGCAAATGTTTATTACTATAGAAATTTTTTATTCAAAATTTTATTTCTACAGAAAACTTTGTCAAAATTTGATTTGATTTACAAAAATTAATATTTTTGGACCAAATGGCAACCCTGATACCTAATCTAACCTAAGAGATTGACTTAGCAGGTAATTCTGTGTCGATCAGTATATAGTTTATGGGGTCTATAATCAATATATCTGGTAAAGGGTGATACGGTCAAAATTTGGTCAAGGGAAAACGCGTGTAAATCGGTGAAATCGTTTATTTAAAAAATCAAATTAAATTTCTTTTTCAAGTTCAATTAGTATAAAATTTAGGAAAAATATTCAGTTAGGCTTTCGCTTTTCCAAATCTGAATTGCCGGGCCTCACGCTTGACACCTGCCATGAGATTTTGTACAGCCACCTTGTCCACCTTCTTCGCCGCAGAAAGCCAGTTTGCCTTGAACTGCTGCTCGTCCTTAGCAGTTTTTTTGGTCTTCTTTAGGTTCCGCTTGACAATAGCCCAGTATTTCTCAACTGGGCGGAGCTCTGGCGTGTTGGGAGGGTTCTTGTCCTTGGGAACCACCTGCACGTTGTTGGCGGCGTACCACTCCATGGCCGTTTTACCGTAATGGCAAGATGCCAAATCGGGCCAAAACAGTACGGAACAACCGTGTTTCTTCAGGAAAGGCAGCAGACGTTTATTCAAACACTCTTTCACGTAAATTTCTTGGTTGACAGTCCTGGAAGCTATGAAAATGATGCTTTTCAATCCACAGGTACAGATGGCTTGCCAAACCAGATATTTCTTTGCGAACTTTGACAGTTTTATGTGCTTGAAAATATCTGCTACCTTTCCCCTTCCTTTTGCCGTATAAAACTCCTGTCCAGGAAGCTGTTTGTAGTCGGCTTTGACGTAGGTTTCGTCGTCCATTACCACACAGTCAATCATCGTCAGCATCGTCGTGTACAGCCTCCGGGATCGCGCTTTGGCCGTCGTATTTTGTGTATCATCGCGATTTGGAGTCACCACCTTCTTGTAAGTCGATAGTCCGGCTCGTTTCTTGGCTCGATGCACGGTTTTAGACGATACACCCAGCTTTTTTGCGGCATCTCGGAGAGAGAGGTTAGGGTTTCGCTTGAAACCGGCAACTCTCTTTGTCGTCTCAGCGGCTTCCGGTTTTCGATTTCCCCCCGATCCAGACTTAATTACATTTTGTAACGGTTGATTTGGCAACTTTTAGCGATTTTGCTAGCTTTGCGTGCGAGTAGCTCGGATTTTCGCGATGCGCGAGCAAAATTTTGATACGCTGCTCTTCTTGCTTGGACGGCATTTTGACAACTGAAGAGTGAATTCCAAAATCAAAATAGGAACAACATTCTACACACACACACACCTTCAAAATGAGGGGTGTTCAGGTTTTTTAAATGCAAAATTGAAAGAAATACGTCAAGTTTATATTGACCAAATTTTGACCGTATCACCCTTTAGGCTCACTTTTTTCCAGTTATTATACCCTAACCACTATGTGTTTTATACCTGGTCCATATAATAATAAAAACGATATACGTAGCTCTTTATTTTGCTGCATTACATATCTGCCACGTTGAATTTTTATAATAGATAGGATCAGTTTTCTCCCAGCTTGCGAAGTAATCTCATCATCCTTCGTCATTGACAACAGTAGCAGTTTTTCTGCACTTTATTGAAATTGAGGAACAGAATTCAAATTGAAGCAATAAGAAACAGAAAAACTTATGACCGCCAATCGTCCAAAATTAGCTCAAACTGCAGTGGTAGCATCAACAGTCAAACAAACTAAAAATTGCCAAAAGGACATTTGGAAGTAATAAAACGGAAAAAGGTAAGGAAGACTCTTTTTCTTTGCTCTCAATACTGCTTGGGTTGCAGTGCTACTATAGTAAAAGTGTGCCGAAAAGAATGGGGTCATTAGACTTAAAAAACGGGTTTTTTATGATTTTGTGATTTGACGAAAAGTTTTCTTTCTCTCTATTGAATTTGTGTCTGTTTTTTCTTTTTTCTCACAACTAGCGAGATTACCATCAAAAATCATGGAAAATGAGGGAAAAAATTGGCCCTGATGATCTCGAATTTGAATGGAAAACTTTGTTAGATGAACTTGCAACAATGTTTTATGCAAAGTTTGTAATATCTGATTAATGGTCCAGGGCATTTGACCATGAATAGTTTGTTTTGTATGCTCCCTCCCCCATTGCGATAGTTTTTGCAATAAAATGCTATGATGTCATTATGGTCACTTTGTTGTAGGAAAATGTCCGTGAAACTGCAAAATGTTTTTTTTTTTTTTTGTTGCCTCAGATGGTTCTAGTTCATTAAATGTGTCATTCGATTATACTGGCTGGAGTAGAATGCCATTTGTACAAGGATGACATCTCATTATTTTTACCATAAGTAGAAAAGTTTCTGTTGCAGTTGAATGCAAATCTAGATTATTTGATAATAGTGACTATTTGTTTGACAACTTCTAAGCAAATTGGAATTGTTTTTTTATTTGAACAATCAATGTGGCAAAACAAATAGAATTAAAATCAGTTTCTGTTTTAAAAAACGATGCTTTGTGAAATGAGAGACATGAGGGATGAAAGAAAATCTAATATTATATCCAATTAGGGTGTACAATTATTGTTTGTTCTATATTATTCGAATTTTCAAGCTCTACTATTAACTATAAATGGAATGGAGATAAAAGCTTTTCTCCTAAACGAAATTTGAAACAAACACAATTTCCTTCTCTCATAAAACATGCAATAAATGCAATTTTATTGAAAACATAGTGAACACGGGTAATAAATCCCAGAGCCCTGAGCACGCTTGCGACTCGTTCCAAAAAGAATCTACCAAAGTTTTAAGAAAATTTTACCAAAAATCTACCATTTAAAAAAAAATTTAACAAATTTTTGTGTTTCATATAAAAACATGTTGTTTTATTCGAAAGAAATATTTTTTATTAATTTTATAGACAATTTTGTCAAACTTTTATTTCCATAGAAAATTTAGTCAAAATTTTATTTTATTGTTGTTTTTGATCTCAGCTTAAAACCATGCATTGACTAAACTACAAGTCAACAATAACAAACAAAATTTTATTTTTATAGAAAACATTGTCCAATTTCTATAGAAAATTTTGTCAAAATTTTATTTCTATAGAAAATTTTATCAAAATTTTATTTCTATTGAAAATTCTGTCAAAATTTTGTTTCTATAGTCAATTTTTGCAAAATTTTATTTCTATAGACAATTTTTGCAAAATTTTATTTCTATAGACAATTTTTGCAAAATTTTATTTCTATAGCAAATTTTGGTAAAATTTTATTTCTATAGACAATTTTTTAAAAAAATTATTTCTTCAGGAAATTTCTGCAAAATTTTATTTCTATAGGAAATTTTTGCAAAATTTTGTTTCTATAGTCTATTTTCGCAAAATTTTATTTCTACACAAAATTTTTGCAAAATTTTATTTCTATAGGAAAGTTGCAAAATTTTATTTCTATAGAAAATTTTTGCAACATTTTATTTCTATAGAAAATTTTTGTAAAATTTTATTTCTATAGAAAATTTTTCAAATTTCTATTTCTATAGAAAATTTTTGCAAATTTTTATTTCTATAGAAAATTTTTTGCAAAATTTTATTTCTATAGAAAATTGTTGCAACATTTTATTTCTAAAGAAAATTGTTGTACAATTTTATTTCTATAGACAATTTTGTCAAAATTGTATTTCTATAGAAAATTTTATCAAAATTTTATTTCTATAGAACATTTTGTCCTAATTTTATTTCTGTAGAAAATGTTGTCCAAATTTTATTTCTATAGACAATTTTTGCAAAATTTCATTTCTAAAGGAGATTTTTGCAAAATGTTTTTATACCCTTCACCACTACTGTGGTACAATAAGTTTGTGCATTTGTATGTAACGCCAAGAAGGAGTACTCATAGACCAATCTTTTAGTATACGGATCGGCTTAGAATTAAATTCTGAGACGATTTAGCGATGTCCGTCTGTCTGTCCGTCTGTCTGTCCGTCGGTCTGTCTGTCTGTCTGTCTGTCTGTCTGTCTGTCTGTTGATGTATTTTTGTGTGCAAAGTACAGCTCGCAGTTTTAGTCCGATTGTTCTAAAATTTGGTATAGGGTCCTGTTTCGGCTCAAAGATTTTGGAAAAAATCGGTTCAGATTTAGATATAGCTGTCATATATATTTTTCACCGATCTGGTCATAATTGGCGTGTTTATCAACCGATCTTCCCCAAATTCCGTACATCCGAATATTTTATGGGTCTCGAAAAACTTGCATAATATCAGCCAAATCGGTTCAGATTTAGATATAGCTCCCATATATAGCTTTCGCCCGATTGACACTCATATGACCACAGAGGCCAATTTTTAACTCCGATTTAGTTGACATTTTGCACAGGCAGTAGACTTAGCATTGTTACTATGCGTGCCAAATTTGGTTGAAATCGGTTCAGATTTGGATATATCTCCCATATATAGCTTCCGCCCGATTTACACTCATATGACCACAGAGGCCAATTTTTAACTCCGATTTAGTTGAAATTTTGCACAGGGAGTAGAATTAGCATTATAACTACGCGTGCCAAATTTGGTTGAAATCGGATTAGATTTAGAGATATCTCCCATATATAGCTTTCGCCCGATTTACACTCATATGACCACAGAGGCCAATTTTTAACTCCGATTTAGTTGAAATTTTGCACAGAGAGTAGAATTAGCATTTTTGCTATGCGTGCCAAATTTGGTTGAAATCGGTTCAGATTTAGATATAGCTCCCATATATATGTTTTTCTGATTTCGACAAAAATGGTCAAAATACCAACAATTTCCTTGTAAAATCGCCACTGCTTAGTCGAAAAGTTGTAAAAATGACTCTAATTTTCCAAAACTTCTAATACATATATATCGAGCGATAAATCATAAATAAACTTTTGCAAAGTTTCCTTAAAACGGCTTCAGATTTAAATTCCCATATTTTTTTACTAACATTGTGTTCCACCCTAGTGCATTAGCCGACTTAAATTTTGAGTCTATAGATTTTGTAGAAGTCTATCAAATTCTTCCAGATCGAGTGATATATAAATGTATGTATTTGGGACAAACCTTTATATATAGCCCCCCACACATTTGACGGATGTGATATGGTATCGAAAATTTAGATCTACAAAGTGGTGCAGGGTATAATATAGTCGGCCCCGCCCGACTTTAGACTTTCCTTACTGCTTTTTTACTAACATTGTGTTCCACCCTAGTGCATTAGCCCACTTAAATTTTAAGTATATAGATATTGTAGAAGTCTATCAAATTCTGTCCAGATCGAGTTATATGTAAATGTATGTATTTGGGACAAACCTTTATATATAGCCCCCAACACATTTGACGGATGTGATATGGTATCGAAAATTTAGATCTACAAAGTGGTGCAGGGTATAATATAGTCGGCCCCGCCCGACTTTAGACTTTCCTTACTGGTTTATATTGAAAATGTTGTCCAAATTTTATTTCTATTGACAATTTTTACAATTTTTTTTCTATAGAAAATTTTTACAAAATTTAATTTCTATACCAAATTTTTGCAAATTTTTATTTCTATGGAAAATTTGCCCAGATTTTATTTTTAAATTATTTTTTTGCAAAATTGTATTTCTACGAAAATTTTTGCAAAATTTTATTTCTATAGAAAATTTTTGCAAAATTTTATTTCTAGTAAAATGTTTTTAAAATTTTATTTCTATAGAAAATTTTAACTCTTAATTATAGAGGAACATTTTGCAAAATCTTCCAAAACATCAACAATTCGACCAATCTACCATATAGTAAAAAATCTACCATTTTTTGGTAGAATTCTATCAATTGTGGCAACCGTGGGTCTGAGTCGAGTTAGCTATGTCCGTCTGTCTGTGAACAAATTTTGGTAATCATAGTCTAGGTCGCAGTTGGCTGATAAGTCCCCTGTCTGACACATAGATATCGTCGCTAGTATTAAATATATAGTATTTTTATATAGTACCAACCTTCAAATGATTCGTGTCAAAATTTGACGTCTGTAAGTCTATTAGTTTGTGAGATAGAGCGTCTTTTGTGAAGCAACTTTTATTATTGTGAAAAAAAATTGAAAAAAAGGAATTTCGTGTTTTGATAAAATACTGTTTTCTGAAGGGAAAAATACGGTGGAACCAAAAACTTGGCTTGATAATAAGTTTCCGGACTCTCTCCCAGGGAAATCAACAATAATTAATTGGTATGCAAAATTCAAGCGTGGTGAAATGAGCACGGAGGACGGTGAACGCAGTGGACGCCCGAAAGAGGTGGTTACCGACGAAAACATCAAAAAAATTCACAAAATGATTTTGAATGACCGTAAAATGAAGTTTTATGTGGTATAAAAATCCACAATTTCTTTAATTCAAAATTAGGTTTTTTACATTAGGTTTACGACTAATTCCTACGTATTATACCGTCGTAAACGTATGTCGCAAAAGTCACAGTTTGCGACGGGCCAACCCTGATCTCATCTAGGTGTATTTGGAAAATGAAATAATAAGCTATTGAAAAGTCCTTTCAAATAAATATTAAACATAGAAGTTTTTGTGTCCCCTTAAAGGTGTATTTTCGCTCTCCTGTAAAATTGAGTTTTTGGACTTAGGGATTTTCGTATTTTTTGTTATTTGTAGGGTCCTCTTTGAATCACACTCCTTAGCATAATTGAAATTCCTATAATTTTTTTTTTACAATAAAAATAAAAAACAAAAATAAATATTTCACACGTTTTGGTCTACATTTGCGTGTACAAATTCTTTGGATTCAAACAAAATTCTTATCAAATAGATTTATAATATTTCTTACATTCTTTCGCATAAATCCCATTTTTGCTTTTTTTTGCTCTTATGGTTTTTCCAATACAACAAAATGTCAATGCATGATGATGAAATGATAAAATTCCTTATCAGCAAAGTGAAATTCTTTGGGATTTCATCATTCAGTAACCGGCCATTCAAACTCATCTATTCTGATATTTATCCCGAATAGGCTGCAACATGTGCAGTACAGGGGAGGAAAGGCGGTCGACTAACATAACACTTTTATGTAAATCAATGTCAAAGAGAAATGTTACATGTCATCATTTAGTCCTAATGATTTTTTCCATAAAAACATGTCAAATGTCCCGTCCCGGCAATAGTAACACACATGAAATGGCTTACCATTCTGTCACATGGCAAAATGAGAATAACCATCGTCAACGGTGGTGGTGGCGGCGGCGGCGGCGACGCCGTTTGCTGGCTAGTCAACACTGCCATAAAACTTCTTCATCGAGCACAACAGAAGCAGCTGTGGCAGCAGCTACAAGCAGCAGTAATACCACAAAAACGAAACAAAAGTTGAGATCGTAAAATAAAATGGTATCACCGTAGTAGTTGGCCAAAAACTGTAACAGTTACAATCAACGGTCCATGAAACACAAACACACATGCACACGCACACATACACTCACATATGTATGTATACGCAAAAAAAATATGACTGTTCATCAAAAAAACAAAACTTAGTAGGGGGAAAGTATTCTTTGTCCTCGCCTCTTCTAAGGCCCTTGCCTAAGAAGTGATATAGCAAAGGGAAATTTCAGCTTAGGAAAAACAATGGCGTAAATAAACAAAACGGAGAAAAACATCAAGGCACATAAAGTTGAGGAAAATGGAACTATCATCATCATTCTTTACAGCATATTTCGTGACTAAGCGTCCAAAAACATCAAAGTAGTAAAACTTGCATTTTTTTCTTGAATAAGTTTTGGTGTTGCTTTTTCTCTTATGATCCTTCAGTGTCCCAATTTTAAGTATCCTATAACAAATTGTTGCTGCATGGAACAAGAAAAACAAGTGGTTTGAAAAAGGGATAACCAAAGTCCCTTTTCCGGGTTTGGTATCAAAAGGAAAAATTATGGCAAAACGAAAGTGTACATCATAGAAGTAGTTGAAATTTTCAAAATTTCCGCCGCTGACGATGACTTGATGATTTCTTTTGGGGATATTGCAAGACAGAGTACAGCTTAGAGTGCTCTGCATCTTCTGCAGTCTGTAGCCGGCATTGAATGAGCGGAGAAGGCAATGGATGTTGTCAGTGTCAGTATACTTGAAATTGAAACCGTGGGAGGTAATTCCACCGCCATTGTTGTATAAGGAATTAATAAGGGTCACTTAGAGGGTCACTAAAATACCTATAAATTTCCAATTTCAGGCAAATTGTATATAAACTAAGGATTCTATAAACCCAAGATGTAAAATACCAAAACATGGAACCATACGGACCATTTTCGGCACACCTTTTGATGGTCCTCAAGTGCTTCAAATTGGATAAAAACTACGGTTTCTATAAGCCCAAGACCCCAAATCGTGAGGTCGGTTTATATGGGGACCATACCAAAACATGGACCTATGCTCACCATATTTGGCACACCTCTTTACGGTTCTAAAGTACCTCTGGAAATTGGATAAAAACTGCGGTTTCTATAAGCCCAAGAAGTAAAATCGGGAGATCGGTCTATATGGGGGTATTACCAAAACATGGACCGATACTCACCATTTTTGGCATACCTCTTTATGGTCATAAAACACCTCTAGATTCCAAATTTCAGGCAAATTGGATAAAAAGTACGATTTCTATAAGCCCAAGATCCCAAATCGGGAGGTCGGTTTATATGGCGACTATATCAAAACCTGGACCTATATAGCCCATCTTCGAACTTGACCTGCCTGCAGACAGGACCAATTTTTGTGTGATTGGGGATCGATTTATCTGAGGGCTATATATAACTATAGACCGATATGGACTTAGTTAGACATGGTTGTTAACGGCCATATACTAGCACAATGACTCGGACGAAATTTGCTCCTCCAAGAGGCTCAAAAAATAAATATAGGGATCGGTTTATATGGGTGCCACTTTTGGCATGGTTGTTAAATATCATATTCTACCACCACGTACCAAATTTCAACCAGATCGGATGAATTTTGCTTCTCCAAAAAGCACCGGAGGTCAAATCTGGGGATCGGTTTATATGGGAGCTATATATAATTATGAACTGATATGAACCAATTCCTGCATGGTTGTTGGATACCATATACTAACATCACGTACCAAATTTCAACCGAATCGGATGGATTTTGCTCTTCCAAGGGGCTCCGAAAGTCAAATCTGGGGATTGGTTTATATAGGGGCTATATATAATTATGGACCGATTTGGACCAATTTTTGCATGTGTGTTTGAGGCCATATATTAACACCACGTTCCAAATTTCAACGGAATTAGATGAATTTTGGTCTTCCAAGAGGCTCCGAAGGTCAAATCTGGTGATCGGTTTATATGGGGGCTATATATAATTATGGACCGATGTGGACCAATTTTTGCATGGTCATTAAAGACCATATACTTACACTATGTACAAAATTTCAGCCGGATCGGATGAAATTTGCTTCTCTTGGAGGCTCCGCAAGCCAAATCGGGGGATCGGTTTATATGGGGCTATACATTTAATATTGACCGATGTGGACCATTTTTGCATAGTTCTTTGAGACCATATACTTACACCATGTACCAAATTTCAGCCGGATCGGATGAAATTTGCTTCTCTTAGAGACTCCGCAAGCCAAATCGGGTGATCGGTTTATATGGGGGCTGTATGTAATTATGAACCGAAGTGGACCAATTTTTGCATGGTTGTTAGAGATCATATGCTGACACTATGTATCAAATTTCAACCGGATCGGATGAAATTTGCTTCTCTTAGAGGCTCCGCAAGCCAAATCGGGGGGTCAGTTTATATGGGGGCTATATGTAATTATGGACCGATGTGGACCAATTTTTGCATGGTTGTTAGAGACCATATACTAACACCATGTACCAGTGGACCGATATGGCCCATTTGCAATACCATCCGACCTACATCAATAGCAACTACTTGTGACAAGTTTCAAGTCGATAGCTTGTTTCGTTCGGAAGTTATCGTGATTTTAAAGGACGGGCGGACGGACGTGCTCAGATCGACTCAGAATTTCACCACGACCCAGAATATATATACTTTATGGGGTCTTAGAGCAATATTTCGATGTGTTACAAACGGAATGACAAAGTTAATATACCCCCATCCTATGGTGGAGGGTATAAAAATTGTAATATTTTGTTAAATAAATATTTTTTATAAATTTTTATGACTTCTAATGCATACACTTGTCTAAAAACGTTTGTCCTCAAAATTTTCAAAAATTCGCAGTGTTTCTAGATTAGATTTTGAATTTCATTCTACAAAATTTCAATAATTTGTACCATTTTATTTATTTCTAATTATTATTGAATTAAAAGAACTTCCTATGTAGTATAAAAAAGGTTTAAAAAAACATCTTTGGGAGAGCATTTTTGGAAGTGCTTTTAAAGTTGGAAAAACTTCCATTTTTTTTGCTAGTTTATTAAAGAGACATATCATGCAAAATATTAAGTTCCCAGCAGAAACATTTGGAAGTTCTTCCAAAGGCACAACTTTAAAAGCATTTCCAGAAGATGCACTCCCAATGATGTTCTTTATTTTAACTACCAAGAAAGTTCTTTTAATTCAATTTTTTATAACTTGGTTTTTTTCATAATTTTAATGGGTAATTTTTACTTTTTTTTCAAATAAAACAGAGTAAGAATTCATAAAATGGTACAACTCTCTTAAATTGTGTCGAAAAAATGCTAAATCCAATCTGAAAAAATTGTGAATTTTTTAAAAAATATTTGAGGTCAAACGTTTAAGATAATCTAACGCTTATCGCTTATCCATTAAAAATTATAAAATATTATAAAAATTATTTATTTGACAACATATCACAGAATTTTTTAATTTACATCCAAAATATTGAATTCGGATCACACCTAAAGAAGTGATGCAAATTCAGTGCAACAGCTGTTGAAATGGAGGACTTCCGTCCTAAGACAAGCCCATGTTAAATTCATCGCTTCTACGTCAATTTTGCACCACTTCCGGATCCAAAAAGAACATTTTCATTACTTTTTTGGCGACGCTTTTTGCTGGGTTTGTATGTTTGAGGATTATGAAAATATCAAATGAATATTTTGGGATTCCCAATATCGGAACATGGATTGTTTAAAGGCAATTTTGGCAAAATTTTCACATAATCTATAAGACCACATCGAGATAAACCATCACTCACAAAATTTTATGGTGTTTGACCTTGAAACTTGGATTGTGCCCAGGGGGTTTATATGCAAGGGAGCTATGATCCCCGTTACCCCACGGTTTATAAATATGAATATGTGAAGCGAACATGATGAACAAAGAAAAATTTACCCTCGGTTTACTTCTTCAATTTCCAATAGTTTCAACAATTGCTCCAATTAATAGCTTTTAAATAATAAAAAAAAATCAGTTCTAGCATTTTGCACACAATTAACTCCTAATTGCGTTTCCCCATATTACAAGTGTGAACATTATCCATAATTTTCTAAAAACAAAAATGCAATGCATTTAGTGAATATCCCCTTGTATATGTATATCACTATAATTATTCAGTTGAGTGATATTACTGTAGTTTTTTGAAGGACTTAAAGTACCATTTAGTAAGCCCTTTTTTCAACAATCATCATGATATGAGGGATCTTTTGTTTTTAAATATCACCCTCTTTCCATGTAGAAATTAGAAGCACTTAAGTGATACTTATCATACACATACACATACATCAATTACTCACACACTCATACATTTGCCACACTTACCTGCAACATCATCATATCCTAGGACCACATCGTCAATATGGCCACTAGCATCCGGTATTTCAATGCTAGTTATGGTAGCACCCAAAGTGATAACCTGTTTTGAGGGTAACGCCATCATCACCAGGGTTGTCCATTTCAGGAATTTCAAGTAGTTCGCATGGCATAGATGTTTGTTTTAGTCGAAAACGAAACAAACAAAAAAGTTGGTTGTTTTTTAAATTGAATTGTTCACAATGGTGGAACGAGATGTGTATAGTCATTAACCAACATCATTGGATATGTCATAAGCATGGAAGCAAGACCATCATAATCATCCTCATCATCATCATAGGCATCATGAGAAGCATCAGCACCAGCATCAGCATCATCATCATTGATGTTCATAGTTCAGGAATTTGTGGACATTCCAAGAAATGTTAAATGGAGTTTTTTTCCGTTATCGTGAAGAGTTCATGGAATCGGAGTTTTAGTTGTTTTCCGTTTTGAGCCACATGCCATTGTCAATATTGCCATAGACAATGTTCATACCAAGCCAAACAGAACAGAATACCGGAAATAACGCATGAAGACCAAAAAAAAAACAAGAAACAACAGAAAACAAAGTGGGAATTAAGAAAGTTGTAGCTGCATCAAATATAAGTTTCTTTATGATCAAGGAACAGGAAGAAACCTAGATACACTTCCTTGTGAACCATACATGCTACCATCGCAAAAAAAAAAACAAAACTACACGTGAACATTGTCCTATAGGATAACAAACAAAAGACTGCTAGAGAAACTAATATGACATAAAGCATTTGAAGTTTTTTTTTGCGCCTTGACCAAGAGTTATCAGGTATTCTAAATTCGGTATTTCGTTCGTAACACATTGTCAAAAATATCTTATTAAACAACTTTTTAAAAATTTTCTGGCTATAGGACTTTTTTTTTTTAAATTTTAACAACAGGAATTAGAGAATTTCACCACTGTGGTATCATAATAGACTGAATAGTCTAAGCATAAAATATCGGGCTGCCACTATACCTAACCTAATATCAACAGGAAATTTTGTCAAAAATTATTGCAAATTTTTTAAAGATTTTCTGGCTATAGAAATGTTTTTTCAAAATTTATTATCGACAGGAAATTGTGTCAAAATTATGTGTAGGCATTTTGGTTAACTTCTTCATCTATGGAGATTCAATGCAAATTTCTTATGTAAAAATTTCTTATCCAAATAAAATTTCTTTCAACTTACCTGCAGATTTTTTCAAGATTAATTTTTTAAATAATTTGTCAACATTTTTGTCAAGATTCCTTACTACAAGAAAATTTTCAAGTATATACGGCCGTAAGTTCGGCCAGGGCGAATCTTATGTACCCTCCACCAAGGATTGCGTAGAAACTTCTACGAAAGAGGCTCCAAAACCAAATCTCGGGATCGTTTATATAGGGTTGGCATGGTTGTTAAATATCATATACTACCACCACGCACCAAATTTCAACCATATCGGATGAATTTTGCTTCTCAAAAAGGCACCGGAGGTCAAATCTTGGGATTGGTTTATATGGGGGCTATATATAATTATGGACTGACATGAACCAGTTCCTGCATGGTTGTTGGATACCATATACTAACACGACGTACCAAATTTCAACCGAATCGGATGAATTTTGCTCTTCCAAGGGGCTCCGAAAGTCAAATCTGGGGATTGTTTTATATAGGGGCTATATATAATTATGGACCGATTTGGACCAATTTTTGCATGGGTGTTTGAGGCCATATATTAACACCACGTTCCAAATTTCAACTGAATCAGATGAATTTTGGTCTTCCAAGAGGCTCCGAAGGTCAAATCTGGTGATCGGTTTATATGGGGGCTATATATAATTATGGACCGATGTGGACCAATTTTTGCATGGTTGTTAGAGATCATATGCTTACACCAAGTACAAAATTTCAGCCGGATCGGATGAAATTTGCTTCTCTTAGAGGCTCCGCAAGCCAAATCTGGGGATCGGTTTATGTGGGGGCTATATATAATTATGGACCGATGTGGACCATTTTTTGCATGCTTATTAGAAATCCGATGCTGACACCATATACCAAATTTCAGCGGGATCGGATGAAATTTGCTTCTCTTAAAGGCTCCGCAAACCAAATCTGGGGATCGGTTTATATGGTTGCTATATGAAATAATGAAGCGATGTGGACCAATTTTTGCATGGTTGTTAGAGACCATATACTAACACCATGTACCAAATTTCAGCCGGATCGGATGAAATTTGCTTCTCTTAGAGGCTCCGCAAGCCAAATCTGGGGATCGGTTTATGTGGGGGCTATATATAATTATGGACCGATGTGGACCATTTTTTGCACGCTCATTAGAAATCCGATACTTACACCATGTACAAAATTTCAGCCAGATCGGATAAAATTTGTTTCTCTTAGAGGCTCCGCAAGCCAAATCGGTGGATCGGTTTTTTATGGGGGCTATATATAATTATGGACCGATGTGGACCGATTTTTGCATGGTTGTTATAGATCATATGCTGACACCATTTCCAAATTTCAGCGGGATCGGACGAAATTTGCTTCTCTTAAAGGCTCCGCAAACCAAATCTGGGGATCGGTTTATATGGGGGCTATATAAAATTATAAAGCGATGTGGACCAATTTTTGCATGGTTGTTAGAGACCATATACTAACACCATGTACCAAATTTCAGCCGGATCGGATGAAATTTGCTTCTCTTAGAGGCTCCGCAAGCCAAATATGGGGATCGGTTTATATGGGGGCTATATATAATTATGGACCGATGTGGACCATTTTTTGCGTGCTCATTAGAAATCAGATACTTACACCATGTACAAAATTTCAGCGGGATCGGATGAAATTTGCTTCTCTTAAAGGCTCCGCAAACCAAATCTGGGGATCGGTTTATATGGGGGCTATATAAAATTATGAAGCGATGTGGACCAATTTTTGCATGGTTGTTAGAGACCATATACTAACACCATGTACCAAATTTCAGCCGGATCGGATGATATTTGCTTCTCTTAGAGGCTCCGCAAGCCAAATCTGGGGATCGGTTTATATGGGGGCTATATATAATTATGAATCGATGTAGACCAATTTTTGAATGTGTGTTAGAGATCATATGCTGACACCATGTACCAAATTTCAGCCGGATCGGATGAAATTTGCTTCTCTTAGAGGATCCGCAAGCCAAATTTGGGGATCCGTTTATATGGGGGCTATACGTAAAAGTGGACCGATATGGCCCATTTGCAATACCATACGACCTACATCAATATCAACAACTTGTGACAAGTTTCAAGTCGATAGCTTGTTTCGTTCGGAAGTTATCGTGATTTTAAAGGACGGGCGGACGGACATGCTCAGATCGATTCAGAATAAAATTTATACCCTGCAAAAAAATTTGGAAGTTCTTCCAAAGGCACAACTTTAAAAGCACTTCCAGAAGATGTACTTCCTATGATGTTCTTTATTTTAACTACCCAGGAAGTTCTTTTAATTCAATTTTTTATTACTTGGTTTTTTCATACTTTTAATGGGTAATTTTAACTTTTTTTGTTTCAAATAGGTTAAAAACAGAGTAAGAATTCATAAAATGGTACAAATCATTTAACTTTTGTCGCAAAAAATGCTAAATCCATTCTGAAAAAATTGCAAATTTTTGAAAATATTTGATGCCAAACGTTCCACACAAGCGTAAGAATGCATTAAAACTCTTAAAAAAAAATTAAAAATTATTTATTTGTGAAATATCACAAAAATTCTTAATTCACATCCAAAACATTGAATTCGGATCACACCTAAAGAAATTATGCAAATTCAGTGCAACGGCTGTTGAAATGGAGTACTTCCGTCCTATGACAAGCCCATGTTAAATTCATCGCTTCTGCGTCAATTTTGCACCACTTCCGGATCCAAAAAGAACATTTTCATTACTTTTTTGGCGACGCTTTTTTTGCTTGGTACTTTATGGGGTCCTAGAGCAATATTTCGATGTGTTACAAACGGAATGACAAAGCTAATATACCCCCATCTTATGGTGGAGGGTATAAAAAAGATTTGTCAAAATTTTCCTCTATATTGAATTTTTTTCAAGATTCTTCATCTATAGGAAATCTTATCCATAGAAAATCTTGGTAAAAATGTTCACATACAGTAAATTTCTTGTGTACAAGAAATTTTGTTAAAATTTTTAACAAATGGAAAATTTTCTAAAGTTCTTATATGATTATCTATCGGAAATGTGGTAGAGATTCTTAATATATAAGGAATTTCTGCCACACTTTCTTATCCGTAGGCAATTTTGTCAAAATTGCATATCTAAAGAGCATTGGTCAAAATTTTTTATTTAAACGAAATTTTGTCAAAATTTCTTATGTAAAGGATTTTTTTCTTCAAAATGTTCTTCTACAGAAATATTGTTCTTATGTACAATAATTTTATCTGCAGAAAATTTTATATTTTTTAACTTTTTGTATTAAAACTGTATTTAAATTTAAGTACTCATATATTTTATCAAAATTTCCTACATACAGAAAATTTTATCCAAATTTCCTACCTATAGAAATTTTGTCAAAGTATTTGTTTAAAATAGTTTGTTAACAGAATTGTTGGGAAAAGTTCTTAACTAAAACTATTTTTTTTATTTTTAGGTAGTTTTGATCTATCGGAGAAATTGTTGTCTAGAATTTTCCAATTTTTATATCCTGCGCCACACTGTGGAACAGGCTATTATAAGTTAGTGCATATGTTTGCAACACCCAGAAATAAACGAGATAGACATTTGGTGTTTTGGCATTCATATTATATACGAAAATTTATGAATATTTATTTATGAATATTTTATTAAAATTTGTGTAACTACAAAATTTTATCAAAATTTTTTTTATATATGGGGAATTTTATCAAAATCTCATATCTCCAGATAATTTTTTCAAAACTTCTTATCCATGGAAATTGTATTACAATTTAATTTCAATAAGAATTTTATGAAAATTATTGATATATTTAATTTTTTTTCAAAATTTCATCATTATCGAAGGGAGCCAACGTGGTGCAATGGTTAGCATGCCCGCCTTGCATACACAAGGTCGTGGGTTCGATTCCTGCTTCGACCGAATACCAAAAAGTTTTTCAGCGGTGGATTATCCCACCTCAGTAATGCCGGTGATATTTCTGAGGGTGTCAAAGCTTCTCTAAGTGGTTTCACTGTAATGTGGAACGCCTTTCGAACTCGGCTATAAAAAGGTGGTCCCTTGTCATTGAGCTCAACATGGAATCGGGCAGCACTCAGTGATAAGAGAGAAGTTCACCAATGGGGTATCACAATGGACTGAATAGTCTAAGTGAGCCTGATACGTCGGGCTGCCACCTACTCCTAACCTAACTTATCATTATCGAAAAAAAATTTTAGTAAAATTTCTTATCTGTAAGTAATATTTAACAAAATTTCGTATATTTAGGAAATTCTATCAAAATTCCCTGTCTAAAGGAAAATGTTTGTCAAATTTTTTTATATAGAGGATTTTTTCAAAATTTTGTCAATATTTCTTACACACGGGACATTTTTTTTATTATTTTAGGAAATTTTATTAAGAATATTTAGGAAATTTAATCGACAAGAAAATGTATCGAAATTTTCTATTAATAGGGAGCTTTATCATAGTCTCCATCTTATCTACTGGAAGTTTTTACAAAATTTCTTATGCACAAGAATTAAAAGAAATTCCCCGTTTCATAAGAAAATTTTTAAAAAGTTTTTCCATAGAAAAATTTAATAAACTTTATCAAAATTTTCTATATGTAGGAGTTTCGGCTGAACCTATAACACCACTGGTTTTATTTGTTCTCTATTTCTCACTTGTTTGGAACATTTATTTATAGTCAAAAGATTTTCATGGCCGTTCTTCTTGGTTGTTGGTTTTTGCAAAGTTTCGAAAAGAGTAAAAACCAAACCAAAGATTGTCTCGACTTTAGTCAAGTGGCCCTTTGGGTGAAATTTTGATAAAAACAAATAGCTGTGGTGACTGAATGACAGTGATGCTTTAATTCATTCTCAAAGTGAACATTGAACGACATCAACCAAGGATGTTACACATTTTTGCTTTAATTCTGGAAGCCTATAAAACCTATTGGCTTTCAACGGTCATAAAATTTGGTTTCGTTTGTGTTTTGGTTTTTTTTTCGCAGCAAAAAGTTATGTTGCAGAACTGAAAGTGGAAAAAATGTGTTTTTGTACGAGGTTTTGAACATGAAAGACAATAAAAACTGATTGCGGTTTACCTGTCATAAAATCTATTTAACGGACTAACAATTCGGCTGCAATTTGAGGCCACAGTTTGGCTATCATCGAATGATTTATGTGATTCAATTTATCACAGGTTTTTTCTCGAGCAATACTGCTTGAAAAGTCTTGTTTGGTTGTTTAGGCCCAACGAAATTTGTCAAACATGTAAGTAGAGACAAAGTAGGTTAGAAAAATAATGAAGGGAGTAAGGGTTATTTTATCGGACATTTTGCAGTCCCTGGAAAGCGGGAATATTTTTCAAATCCTGCTCAGAAAAAAACTGTTATAGAACATAGATGCGTTAATAAAATCACAGTCATCCAACCCAATGTTCAAAGGAGAAACCTAACAATGTATTTTATTTGAACCTCATACTAGGGATACAATATACGATAAATCATATTTCAGTTCACTCACGATAACTAGCATCGTAAAAGCTATTTTAAGGACATCCAAATTATTTCTTACGACGCCATTCAACGTCCTCCTAACATGGCCGTATTATATTCAAAAGTCTCATATGGCGAACGGACATATCCCCCAACGGACATATCGCCCACAAATAGTTTTTGGGCGTTATGACCTCCATTGGGGCGGTCACATCGTCCAATTTTAGTTTGGGCTTAATGTCCTCCCCCATCGTGGTCATATGTCCCAAAAAATAGGCGGTCAAAACGCCCAATATTTTATGGGGAATATTAATGTCAGAATACAAATCAAAAACTGTCAGAAAGAACAGTTGTAGAAATCGCGCGCGTGTTTTATTTCAAGTACCCATCAGCAGCACGTCGTTCATCTCATCTCTTTCCAATTTTAATGTTTAGAACAAGATAATAAAATGAAAGTTGCTAGGATTTGAGGATGAACTGAATGTGATGATATATATATATATATATATATATATATATATATATATATATATATATATATATATATATATATATATATATATATATATATATATATGGACCTAGTTAGGCATGGATGTTAACGACCACATACTAGCACAATGTACAAAATTTCAACTCATTTGGATAAAAGTTGCTCCTCCAAGAGGCTCCAAAACGAAATCTCGGGATCGGTTTATGTGGGGCTATATATGATTATGGACTGATATGGACCACTTTTGGCATGGTTGTTAAATATCATATACGATCACCACGTACCAAATTTCAAGCAGATCGGATGAATTTTGCTTCTCCAAAAGGCACCGGAGGTCAAATCTGGGGATCGGTTTATATGGGAGCTATATATAATTATGGGCTGATAGGAACCAATTACAGCATGGTTGTTGGATACCATATACTAACATCACGTACCACATTTCAACCGAATGGGAAGAAGTTTGCTCTTCCACCCCCATCCTATGGTGGAGGGTATAAAAAGACCGATTAAATACGTATATAATTGAGTTTGACAAAATTTTCTATAGATATAAAATTTTGGCAAAATTTTCTATACACAGAAAAAAATATCACCAAAATATTTCCAATTAAAAAGTTAATTGAAGTTGAAGAAAAATTCAATTTATAAATTAATTGATACAATTAAATTTTTAATCAAGATAGAAATATTAATCAATTAAGTCGATGATTGAAAATTTAAAAATTTTTAATTAAAACATTAATTGATACAATTAACTTTTTAATCAAATTCGGAAGACCAAGTCAGTTAAAGAAAGTGATGAATATTTTTTAATTTTTAATTAAAACTGTATTTCAAACAATCAATTGTTAATCCAAATAAAAACCAATTGAGAAAATAATTGAAAATAGTTACATTTCTTAATTAAAAAATTAATTGAGATTTGCAATCAACATCAATTAAATTTTTAATTGAATCAATTAAAAAATTAATTGAAATTTGCTAATGAAATCAATTAATATTTTAATCAAGATTTTTTTCTATGACCAATTAAAACTGTGATTGATACTATCATTTTCGTGATTGAAGACATTTCAATTAAAAAATTAATTGGATCAATTAATTTCGTGATTGAATCCGAAAAAAATTTTTTTGTGTGTAGAAATAAAATTTTCTACAGAAATAAAATTTTGACAAAATTTTCTATAGACATACAATTTTGACAAAAGTTTCTATAGAAATAAAATTTTGACAAAATTTTCTATAGAAATAAAATTTTGACAATGTTTTCTATAAAAATAAAATTTTGGTAGATTACCATACCATATACTAACATCACGTACCAAATTTGAACCAAATCGGATGAATTTTGATCTTCCAAGGGGCTCCGGAGTCAAATCTGGGGATCGGTTTATATGGGGGTATATATGTACCCAGCAAAAAAAGCGTCGCCAAAAAAGTACTGACAATGTTCTTTTTGGATCCGGAAGTGGTGCAAAATTGACGCAGAAGCAGAAGATGAATTTAATATGGGCTTGTCATAGGACGGAAGTCCTCCATTTCAAAAGCCGTTGCACTGAATTTGCATCACTTCCTTAGGTGTGATCCGAATTCAATGTTTTGGATGTAAATTAAAAAATTCTGTGATATTTTGTCATATAAATAATTTTATAATTTTTTATAATTTTTAGTGGATTCTAACGCTTGTCGGAAACGTTTGACCTCAAATATTTTCAAAAATTCACAATTTTTTCAGATTGGATTTATCATTTTTTTCGACAAAATTTCAAGGATTTGTACCATTTAATGAATGCTTACTCTGTTTTTAACCTATTTGAAACAAAAAAAGTTAAAATTAACCATTAAAAGTATGAAAAAACCAAGATATAAAAAACTGAATTAAAAGAACTTCCTGGGTAGTTAAAATAAAGAACATCATTGGGAGTGCATCTTCCGAAAGTGCTTTTAAAGTTGTGCCTTTGGAAGAACTTCCAAATTTTTTTGCTGGGTAATTATGGACCGATTTCCACCAATATTTGTATGGGTGTTTAACACCACGTACCAAATATCAACTGAATCAGATGAATTTTGGCCTTCCAAGAGGCTCCGGAGGTCAAATCTGGTGATCGGTTCATATGGGGGCTATATATAATTATGCACCGATGTGGACCAATTTTTGCATAGTTGTTAGAGACCATATACTAACACCATGTACAAAATTTCAGCCGGATAGGATGAAATTTGCTTATCTTAGACGCTCCGCAAGCCAAATCGGGGGATCGGTTTATATGGGGGCTATATATAATTATTGACCGATGTAAACCAATTTCTGCATAGTTGTAAGAGACCATATACTAACACAATGTACCAAATTTCAGCCAGATCGGATGAAAGTTTATTCTCTTAGAGGCTTCGCAAGCCAAATCTGGGGATCGGTTTATATGGGGGCTATATATAATTATGAACCGATGGGGACCAATTTTTGCATAGTTATTAAGGACCATAAACTAACACCGTGTAGCAAATTTCAGCCGGATCAGATGAAATTTGCTTCTCTTAGAGGGTCTGCAAACTAAATTTGGGGGTCCTTTTATATGGGGGCTATAGGTAAAAGTGGACCGATATGGCCCATTTGCAATACCATTTGACCTACGTCAATAACAACTACTTGAGCCAAGTTTCAAGCCGATAGCTTGTTTCGTTCGGAAGTTAGCGTGATTTGAACAGACGGATGGACGGGCGGACATGCTCAGATCGACTCAGAATTTCACCACGACCCAGAATATATATACTTTATGGCGCCTTAGAGCAATATTTTGAGGTGTTACAAACGAATGACAAAGTTAATATACCCCCTTCTAATGGTGGAGGGTATAAAAACTCCTTTGATTTTAGAGATTCAGTTGATTTGAAAAAAAATTTCTTTTGAAATGAAATGATTTGAGAAAGGTTTCATTTGATCTGAAAAAGGAGTCATTTGATTTGAAAAAGGTTTCATTTAATTTGAAAAACAATTCATTTGATTTGAAAAATCTTTCATTTGAAGTGAAAATGCTATAAAAAAGATCAGAATACTATATATTTGTTGTTCCCTGAGGATAAAGAAAAAAAAAAAAAACAACTTTGAAGTAATTGTATTATATTTTTAGTTATTTTCTATCACTATATAACTAACATATAATATATTTTTGGTGCTTTTTGGCAATCGGGTGTTGGTATCACTGTCTGTCTTATCAAGTCTTCAAATACCATCTGTCAACACACATCGAAGGTGTGCCTTTGTGTACACAATCGTATGAGATAAAAAGTTCCATTCATCAGAGTAAGTCATAAGAGAAGAGTTGTTTATTGTAAATCTTTAACTCATAAGCATGGGAATAAGTTCGTCAAGCATATTGAAGTAATTAGGGTTACCATAGCTCCAAAGTAAAGGTGTGTAAGCTATACGAGAATAAATTGTGTATGCTAATATGTGCAAGGAGGAGTTATGAGTGTTTAGTACCGTACCTGAATGAAAATTGCTCTTCCAAAAGGCTCAGGAAGTCAAATTTGGGGGCGGGTTTATATGAGGCTTATACCTAAACGTGGATCGATAAGACCCATTTGCAATATCATCCGTTCGAAAGTTAGTGCTATTTCAACTGATGGACGGACAGACGGACGCTATTGCACCACCCAGCATATATATACTTAATGGGTTCTGAGACCAATATTTAGATGTGTTACAGACGGAATGTCGGTATACCTCATTGTGGAGGGTATAAAAACTATCTGGTCGACCTATCTGTCTAGGATAAAAAATTAAAAATAGTATACAGATCTCATTTATGGATTTTTCATTCTCTTGTCGCGCTATATTAATAAAACTAATAAAACTAAAACTAAAACGTAAAAAAAAATGCCAGTTTAACAAGTGAGTAAAGCAGAAAGTCGGGTGGGGCCGACTATATAATACCCTAAACCACCTCTACTGAATTAGTAAACATTATCAATGGTATAGGTTTGGAAAAAACCAGCATTTCCACATTAAGGGGTACATGGGAGTTTTATCACAATCTGAACAGAAATGTCTGATATTAGGACCCATAGTTGATTCTGAACCTACAGAGTTAGTATGCCACTAATATTGAGTCCATTATTAAAAAAAAAGATGACATCGCTCAATTAGTGTGGGTAATAAAGCCAAATTTCTGAAAATAGGATAATCGATTTATGTAAGAGCTACATTTAAGTCTAAATACGATCAGCTCATACTTGTACATTTGAAATTTGAGCAACATTGGTTAATAAATAAGAGTATTATGGCCAAATTTGGGAAAATCGATCGATACATATATATGGGACCTATATCTAAATCTTAACTGATTTCGATGATATTTCCCAGATTTGGTTGATACCACAGAAGGTTATCTTGTGCTAAATTAGAGTAAGATCGGGTACTAAATAAGGCTATTATGGTCAGAAATAAATTTGTAAGGGATAATTGTTCAAAAACGGGCGACACATATATATGGGAGCTATATCTAAATCTGAACCGATATGGATTATATTTTGCAGGTTTTGTTGATATTACAGGAGATTACCTTGTTCTAAATTTGAGTAAAATTGGTTTATAAATGAGGCCACTACGGTCAAAAATAAGGTTATAAGAGGCAAATTTTTGAAAATTGGGGGCTACATATATATGGGAGCTATATCTAAATCTGAACCGATTTGGATGATATGTTGCATATATAGTCAGTACTTTAGAACATTATAGTAAGCCAAATTTGAGTAGGATCGGTTGATAAATAAGGGTTTTATGGCCAAATTTCTGAAAATCGGGCGATACATATATATGGGAGCTATAGCTAAATCTGAACCGATTTCGATGATTTTTATTGCACATATAGTAAGTGCTATAGAAAATTAGATTTGGCAAACTTTGAGTCAGATCGGTTGATAAATAAGGGACTTATGGTCAAATTTGGGAAAATCGGTCGATACATATATATGGCAGCTATATATAAATCTGAACCGATTTGGATGATATGTTGCATATATAGTCAGTACTTTAGAACATTATAGTAAGCCAAATTTGAGTAGGATCGGTTGATAAATAAGGGTTTTATGGCCAAATTTCTGAAAATCGGGCGATACATATATATGGGAGCTATAGCTAAATCTGAACCGATTTCGATGATTTTTATTGCACATATAGTAAGTGCTATAGAAAATTAGATCTGGCAAACTTTGAGTCAGATCGGTTGATAAATAAGGGACTTATGGTCAAATTTGGGAAAATCGGTCGATACATATATATGGCAGCTATATCTAATTCTGAACCGATTTCGATGAAATTTGGCACACTTAAAGGGTGGTCTATTGGATTACTTTGTGGCAAATTTGACGCCCACCGGTTAGTAAATAAACGCAATCTGACCCCATTTATCGAAATCGGGCGATACATATATATGGGAGCTATATTTAAAGTTGATCAAATTTTTTCGTTCTCGTACCAAAAAAACTACTCATACCAAATCTTATCAAAATCGGTTAATACTTGCGACCGGAATCCTGCGATCGGTATATTTTATGGGGTCTAAAATCAATATTTCTGGTAGGAACATTTTTTGGCAGATCAAAGTTATTATACCCTGACCGCTATGTGGTTTAGGGTATATAAATCCGAATTATAACGGACACTTCAAAATAAAAAAACTGTTTTTTTATTCCAAACAAAAAAAAAAAAAAAACTTTAAACCAAATGATGCTAAATCCTAGAAAAAATCTTAAATCCTAGAAAGAATCTAAAGATTCAATATTTCAGTTAATTTAAGAACGTCTTTTTAAAATAAAAAACGTTTTCTTTACTTTAAGGAAATTTTTCCTTAATTCAAAGACATACAACTTTAACTAAGGGACGCAACTTTTCAAGATTTGTGTCCTAAATTTAATGAAACAAATCTTTGAAGCAAAGATTATAAAATAATTAAAATTAAAAAAGAAAATAAAATAATAAAAAATTATAACTTAATTCTAATTTCATTATTTTAAAGTTCTTAGTATTGTGTAAATTGCGTAACCTAAAATTAAGGTTGTATAATCTTTAATATCAATGTAAATATTTTTTTTTCAGTGTAGGTAGTATATAATCGATATCATTTCACTTTATTAATTTATTCTCCAAATACTTTACAACTTGCGTTACCTTCAGAAGTACCAATCACATTTGTAAACAACATTGGCAACCCTTCTTTTATAAATAAAGCACTTGGTACTCTCATTCAACCCGCTAATGTGTTAAAGAAGTAAACTAAACAAAAACAAATCACTCTACCCCAAGCACTTAGCATATTTTGATACTCAATGAAATCAATGAGAAGCATGAAGAGTTCTTTTCCGTTTGCTGTCATTTACAACCGGCATAAAGGGGAAACAAACTCAATTGTCTGGCTTTACTACTCACTATAGGAGATGAAAGAGCTTAAAAACCAATACTCACCTGAACTTTCATTTGCATGCTATTTGTAATGGTGAAACGTTTTATTTCCTCCATTTCTTTTGTCAACGGATTAATGGCATTGCCAAAAGTATCTTCGATTACACGCACCACCATCGTTTAGTGTTTTTTGGAATCTTCTTATGAGCTTCAAGTATTTTTCACGACTTTCGTGTTTAAGCGGACGCTAAATTGGTATTAATGTTGAATGGAGTTTTATGGGTGTGAAAAGGCTGGTAAGAGTGGCAACCAAACTCTATTTGTCAACAAGAGTTCTGTCAATGAGTTTGCTTACATTCGTCTTATTAATAAAATTTTACGATCCGATTAATTGCCGTCACAATACCACAACACTAATAAAGTTCACTTATCCGAAAAGAATGTCAAACAATGCATGGAGAATTTCTTTTTATATTAAATGTTGTCGATATACACAGCTCGCTCTATTGTTTGTTATATTCTTATCAGTCGTGTTTTTTTTTCTTGACAGTGGGCACAACCGCACCGCATCAGCATGGTGGACAGTGTTGTCAACTATTGGGAAGCAGATACAGCTAGATCAAAGGAATTTTATAGCAGAAAATAGCTAATATTTGTAAAAAAACACATAGCTAAGTGAAATTTATTTATTTTTCGACTTGAAATTGATTAAAATTTACCACGATGGTACTTGGATTAGGTAGTCAATATTGCAATTGTAAACTTAGGATACAGTATAACGAATTTCAAGTCGCGGATGCCATATCTAGTAAAACGAAATAAATATGTTCCATTTGGCATTCAATAATGGACAAATAAATGCGAATTCAGCAAAAAAAGAAATTAAAATACATATTCAAAATGATATGAAACTCTAAATCGTCCCGAGGCGAGTCGTTCGTCCATAATGGAACATAATGAAATAAATTTAGATATATTTGATACAAAACGTCGTTGCCATGAACTCATTCTTTATGATTTTCTGTCGAATACCGAAACAAGTGTGAGTTGACAGGCTCTAGTTCCCGAAATATTAACGAGTTATTTGTGACGTTTCCATGAACAGGCAGTTAGTTCCAACGGAATCGGATGAAATATTGGCTTCAGAACTCAAATTCGAGGATCGATTTGTATCGGACCTACATATATTATGGACTTGCGTGGACTAATTTTTGTATAGTTAGCACTCCCGCCTTGCACGCAGAGAAGAAACATGATTGCCACAATCACACACAGAAAACAAATTTGTTGTGCCAACCAATTTTTTTGCCAACCAAATTATTTGGTCCCATCTACTATCAGAATATAACCGACAAAATGTGTTGAAGCAACCAATTGTTGTCTGACACAACAGTATATAAAATAGTTTAAAGAACAACATTTTGGGCACATTAATAGTCTAATTGGCAATCACAACCAATAAAATTGCATTCGTTTGTTAAAACAACTAACTATTTGCCCGATAACCAATGCTTGCGAATTTAAAGAAAAAATCCGTTGGAATCATTTAGTTTTTATTTTATTATATATTAATGCATATTGTAGGTATTGATCAAAAAGGATCTTGTAAAAAGCCTTTTATGAAGGGTAAAAGATAACCCCATGAAATAGCCAAGGTGGAGATTTGCAAAATCTTCAAAAGCACAATCAAATATTTCCAGTTGTTGTTGTAGTACCATATTATCATCATTGGAAGCGTCCCATAGCAAATGAATAACATGGATTTTCCCAACTTCCGCCAATTCTCACGCCCATACATTAACTTTGTTAGTTCGACCACTCACAATCACGTGATCAATTTTCAGTGTGACTTGGGATTCAATCAGACTCATGAAATTTTTCTTATATATCGGCAGCAGGGGAAAGTTGAGATTTTGAGACCGATGATGAGGCAGACAAACCTTATATTTACCTTTCCCAACCTCGGTAATGGTCACATTTGCTAAGATATCTCTACATATGTTATGGAAATTAAGAGAAATGGTGAAGAGTGAGTTGCAATTTTATGTTTATCTTACTTACCTTGAAAAAAAAAATTTAACTTGATTTTTAAAATTTTATATAATTAATGAAACAAAAGATTATTTGTTGTCATATATGTAGTCCATAGCAACAAGTTCCCTTTATAACTATCAAATCTGTTAACACAACCAACTTATTGGCCAGACAGACTTTCTGTTGGGTTTGGTGACACATTGGCAAAACAAATTAGTTATCACAAATATGGAATAAATTGAAATGGTTGCTTACTTCAATATATAAATAACGACCAATATTTGGTCGGGTGTACGAACTTTTAGTCACACAGCTATTATATTGGTTATAGAAACCATTAAACAAGGGAAGTAACTAACATTTATTCCAAACAACTAAAAATTGTAGGTCTCCACTATCTATTTGTTGTCGTACTTGAATTCCAACCAATTATTTCTCTGGGTGCATATTCGAAGAGCAAAATAAAATGATAGGAGCTATTTTAGCGGCGACCGTGTGTGTCACTATACTTAACCTAACCTAGGGGCAAATAGTGACATCATACGCGAAATTTTAACCTAGTAGGGAGAAAATGCGGCTATACTTAACTTAACTTAGGGGAAAACAAGTAAGTAAAGTCTAAAGTCGGGCGGGGCCGACTATATTATACACTTCAACACTTTGTAGACTAAAATTTGTGTTACCGTCTCAACTCCTTCATGAAGGTTTAACATATATTCCCATATGCAAATATTTATATCTTAACCGATTTGGAGACAATTTTTTGTACTTCTCAAAATCTCTGGAACTAAAATTTAAATCGGCCGATGCCCTGGGATGAAGTACAGTGTTACTAAAAAAATATGGGAAACATTTAAATATGAACCAATTTTGAGGCAACTTCGCAAAAGCGTATTTATGATTTGTCGGTAGATAGATGGTATTATAGTAATATGAAAATTTGGGTAATTTTTACAAGTTTTCGGCTTAGCAGTGGCGATTTTATAAGGAAAATGTGGTTATTTTGGCCTAAATATGGAAGCTATATCGAAATCTGAACCGATTTCAATGAAATTTCACATGTATAGTTACTATGTTAATTCTACTCCCTCTGCAAAATTTCACGTAAATCAGATTAAAACCCGTGTGGTCATATTAGTCCAAATCGGGCGAATGATATATATGGGAGCTATATCTAAATCTGAACCGATTTCAACAAAATTTATCACACTTGATTACACTACTAATTGTATTCCCAGTGCAACATTTGAAGCAAATCAGGACAAAACTCTGGGTTTTGTGGCCATATAAGTGCAAATCGGACGAAAGATATATATGGGAGCTAAATCTGAACCGATTTGGCTGATATTTTGCCTATTTTACGAGAGCCGCTGTGCGAAATTTTAAGAAAATACGTTGCTAAATACGCCAATTATTACCAGATCTGTGATAAACATATATTACATATATACACGGATGAAAAATACTGTTTTTCATATGTTTGGCTATAAACATTATATGTTTGGAACACAAATTTTTAAACACAATATTTTTGAGTGCAAGCATATAATGTTCATAAACTAGCATAACATGTTTGGGACATATATGTTAATATGTTAGAACATGTTATGTTTGGGACATAAAATGTTTGTAAATATAATATGCTTGGATGCAAACATATATTAATTTAGAAATAGCCTATAAACATATATGTGTTTAGTAGCTTGGAGCGCTATTTAACAGGGAGCGATATTGAATTAAGTTGGTGGTTGTTGCTTGTTATTACAAAATTAACATTTTATTTTTCCTTGGGCAATTGATCAGCTACTTCTTTGATCCTTACAAACTGTGTGGTCCGCTGTTCGAATCCCCGTCCGGCAAAAGGTAAAATTAAAATAAAAAAATCATAAAATTGAATAATTTCTTCTACAATGTTTGTATTACAGAAAAATGTGCTAAGAACTAAAAAATCTCGTGGAAATGAGAAAGATGTCGGGGAATATACAATTGGGCAGAAACAAAATTTGGAGCATTCAGGTCGAAAACCTATGTTGTTAGCACCTATATTACCTGTTTATTTTCATAATTCATTATGATTGTAAATATATAAATAAATAAATAAAATTTTGAGCACAATATTGTTTGGGAGAATTTTTTTTAAGCATATAATATTTTTGGGTGCAAAATGCTTCCAAACATATTATATGGTCACATAATAACATATTGTTTTTTGGAAGACAACATTATTGAATTTGGATGTAAAAATACAAAATGTTTGGAACTTAGACTACCCAAACATATATTGTTTAGACCAATATGCTTTCAAACATATTATATATTGGAAGAGCTCAAACATATAAATGTTTGGGCAATACCTAAAAATGTATATGCTTGAAGCAAAATATGTTTGGGAGTATATATTACAGAAGCGATTTTTTGTGAGGTTGTATATAAATCTGAACCGATTTTTTTTCAAAATCAATAGCGATTGTCTTTGAGCCAAAGTAAAACTCTGTGCCAAGTTTGAGGTTGATCAGACTTAAACTGCGACCTGTCCATTGCACACAAAATTACATATACAGACAGACAGGCAGACATCGCTAAATCGACTCAGAATTTAACTCTAAGATCGGTATACTAAAAGATGGGTCTATGATTATTACTTCTTGGCGTTACATACAAATGCACAAACTTATTATACCATGTACCAGTGTTGGGGAAAATTTATTCTAAATAACGAATACAAAGATAACGAATAAATTCCATTTAGTTTTTATTTGGAATAACAAATAATTTTTTTATTCGTTTATTTGTGAAAACAAATAACTTCAATTTATTTGTTATCTTTTTATTTATTATTCGAAAGTTTCAAATAAAATTTCAAATAATACACGTATGTGAAAAAAAAATTCTCATTACCTCCTTCGCTTGAGAACGTTTTAGGCTCTGGTACTCTTCAAACGCATCCTTACCATGTCGCCTCTTAAGGTGAGATATGAAGTTTGATGTTGAATTTTTCTCTCCTTTTATCTTAACAAAATCAGGCTCACATTTCACGCCCACAGCACTGATATTCTTTACTCCGTCTTCTAAAATTCTGTAGAATTTTCCATCAAAAATGAAAAACCACACTGAAAAAACAGTGAACCCACCAGGAAAGATAACTTTCGATTAATTTTAGAAAATTTGGAACTTTTTTAGAAAATTTTAACTAAACGGTATTACAAGCGCTGGCATCACTCCGATATGGCAAAAATAAGTAAATATTTTTCGACAAATTCAAGAAAATTTATTAGACATAACTAAATTTTTTCAGTAGTTAAAGAAAATTTTGTAGTTTTAAGAGAAATCTTGGAGTTCAAAATTGCAAGAATGTCTTTAGTGACATACGAAGTTCATGATGGACACATTTTTGGTAAAATTTACAAATTTAAAGAGATAATGAACTATTTTGTAAGAAATACGAAATTAGAAAATCTTTATGCTTTATTTGTTTTTTATGCTTTTTCCCGTTTTTTAGTTCATTTAACTAACATACGCAAAAAATTATTTGACTAAAATAAACTTTTTCCAAACATAATGATTCTATGAACTAATATAAAGTTAATATGGCTTTAGTGAAATAGAGAGTTCACTTTTTTTTGAGTGCAGATTCACTTGAATCACTATTTTTGGATGTTGTGCCTTCCGGTTCCATTCCTAGTTATAAAGACAATTATCGCTCCTCAAAAAAAAAAAAATTATTTTATCAGAAGAATTCAATAAATTCAATTTATTTTTTTCGATTCAGAAAAATTATTATTTGTATGACAAATAACAACTAACGAATGACGAATAATTATTTGTGACACAAAGAAACAGATAACAGTTGAAATATGATTTCAAAAAATTCCAAATGAAAAATAACGAATAAAAAATTATTTGTTATTTGAATAAAAATTTATTGAATAACGCCCAACACTGCCCTGTACCACAGTAGTCGTGAAGGGTATAAAAAGTGATATCACACGCGAAATTTTAACTCAATAGGGAGAAAATGCGGACACAATAATTTTAAGAAGTGAAACCCGGGGATCGTTTGAATTGGAACTATATTTGAGACGGTCATGCCTACTTCGAGTCGGATTTCATCACAATCGAGAATATATACATATCCTTAAGGTGTGAGATAAATATTTTGATGACCTTTGTATGCAAGCCGGACATACTAACCATCGCTCCACGGCAGCCAAGTAAAGGTATGTTTCTGTCAAATAAAGTGAGCACCGAAAACTATGCTTTATAAATATAACCGCATGAAGATGCAATTAGCCAGAACAGATTTTTTTAAGTTAGACTTTATGAAATTCCACGTTTACCACATTCATTTTTTAATAGCTATATATGTAGCTGATAGCAATTACACAATTTTTCTAGCAAGTTGACATCAAAATATAGCTAAATTGGCATCACTGGTTTCGGACAAGCAAGAGAACTAAAGAGAATATTTAAAATACTCTTATGATTGGTCATTTGATAATAGTGTTTTTTTCATATGAGAGAATAAATGACAGTGTTGCCAAGTGATTTTTGTATCTTCCCCAATATATTGAAAAAAGCTTAAATTGTTATAGTTTTTTTTTTCCAAAACTTTACCTTTTTAAAATTGGAAAAATTCGAAAAATCGACATTTTGTTTACAATCTCTACTAATGGTATTTATAGCATATAACGGGTATAATGATTAACATAAGCCTATATTAAATTGCGAAAATTTTATTTTTTTGTTGTGTGGGAGTCGTAAACCTCTGCCTACTTGCCTTTGACACACAAACACGCAATTTGATTGTACAAATTCATTAACCCACAAATGAGCATATCACTTTGCAGTTTATTGTATGCATATAGTGGTTATGGTTACTTTGTGATTAAACCATAATCGCAATGTAGCCATAACCAAAAATAAATGAAACCGCAATAATCGTCAAATTAATTTATTATTAAATGGTAAATAAACCGTAGGAAAACAATTTTAAAAACTTTCAACATAAGTGTTGTGTGTCTGTCATATGCAATTTGTCATTATATTCTAAACGGATATGTGGTCACTAATAGTCAATAATGAGAAGGAGACTTCATTCATTCGAAGAAAAAAACAATTTCTTCACAATAACCACAAATTTTTGTTCAAAAACTCCAAAATAAGATACTTTTTTAAATTAGGTAGTTTCGTGGTAAAATTTTCTTCAAATTTTGATAGATTATTTTTGGTACGTAACCGTGCTTGAGTCGTGTTGGAATGTTCATGGTCTTCGGCCGAATTTTTTTCTGTCGAGAGCTTTAACACTCTCTATACAATATTTCCCCTATAATATTTATATCATCACATTTTCAATTGACCTTTTTGACATCATCAATAATGGAATGGCTTCTCATCGGAGCCAAACCAAATTCGGTAATCCCTTGGCTCTTTTCAGTCTAACGTTTCGGTGAGCTCTTTTTAAGACTTCTGTGGCGTAGTAAAAACAAGTCTTTTTTTCAATATATGTAGCATCCGTAATCTCAATATATTTAGCACACGAACAAGCTTTCTACCACTGTGGCGTGGATCGGATCATTACAGGTCTTGTTACCGTATTTTTTCGTCCATTTCGTGGAGGAGATATAACACTAAAGTAATGAGTGATTGAACTAGAAATAAAAGATTAATTCAAATTTTTGGAAGACTCTATCGTTAACCGCTTGTGGTATTCCAGCCAAATAAGACGCAATCGCACTATCACATTTAACTTCCATCACGAATAACATAATTTGAAAATGTTTCTGTAAACTTGTCACTGCATAGGAGTTTTTTATACCCTACACCGTAGGATGGGGGTATACTAATTTTGTCATTCCGTTCGGAAAATATCGCAATATTGCTCTAAGACCCCATAAAGTATTCTGGGTCCTGGTGAAATTCTGAGTCGTTCTAAGAATGTCCGTCCGTCCGTCTGTTGAAATCACGCTAACTTCCGAACGAAAGAAGCTATCGACTTGAAACTTGGCACAAGTAGTTGTTATAGATGTAGGTCGGATGGTATTGGAAATGGGCCAAATCGGACCACTTTTACGTATAGCCCCCATATAAACGGGCCCAGATTTGGCTTGCGGAGCCTCTAAGAGAAGTATATTTCATCCGTTCTAGCTGAAATTTAGTACATGGTGTTGGTATATGGTCTCTAACAATCAAGCAAAAATTAGTCCACATCGGACCATAATTATGTATAGCCCCCCATAAAAACCGAACCCCAGATTTGGCTTGCGAAGCCTCAAAGAGAAGCAAATTTCATCCGATCCGGCTGAAATTTTGGTACATAGTGTTGGTATATTACCTCTAACAACCCCGCAAAAATTGGTCCACATTGGTTCATAATTATATATAGCCCCCATATAAACCGATCCGCAGATTTGGTTTGCGGAGCCCCTAAGAGAAGCAAATTTTATCCGATCCGGTTGAAATTTGGTACATGGAGTTAGTATATGGTCTCTAACAACCATGCCACAATTGGTCCATATCGGTTCATAATTATATATAGCCCTCATATAAACCGATCTCCATATTTGACCTCCGGAGCCTCTTGAAGGAGTAAAATTCATCCGATCCGGTTGAAATTTGGTATATTTCGCTATTGTGTGTCCGATAAAAACGATGCCAAAATTGGTCCGAATCGATCTATATTATATATAGCCCCCAAATAAACCGATCCCCAAACACAGAAAAATTACGATTGCCACTCGAGCCAAAAATAATCTACCAAAATTTTATTGCCATAGAAAATGTTGTCAAAATTTTATATTTATATAGAAATGTTTCTCAAAATTTTATTTCCATAGAAACTTGTGTCAACATTTTATGTCTTTACGAAATTTTGTCAAAATATAATTTCTATACAAATTTTGGCAAAATTTTATTCCTATAGAAAATTTTGTCAATATTTTATTTCTGTAGGAAATTTTTTCAAAATGTTATTTCAACAGAAAATTTATGAAGCATTTCATAGTTGGAGAGGAATATTTTGCAAAATCTTACAAAATATCACGGATTCTACCAATTAGTAAAAAAATCTGCCATTTTTGATATACTCGTGTACATAATTGTATATAGCCTCCATATACAGCGACTCCCATTTTTCAATTCTGGCTCTATTATTACCGCATGGACCAACTTACAATTTAGAAGATGATTTTCGGAAGTTTTAAGATGCCTTGCAATCGGCTGCAACCCAAGTAATTTAATTGTGGGTGACCGTATTTAGTAGAAGTTTCTACTGAATCCATGGTGGAGGGTACATAAGATTCGGCCTGGCCAAACTTACGGCCGTATATACTTGTTTTTTTTTTCTGATTCCATTACGAAATTAATTGAGCCAATTAAATTTTGAATTGAAATTTCTTCATTATTTATTTAGAAATAAAAAAATATACTTGATTAACTTATTACTTGATTTCTTCTTGCAATTTAATTTAATTTTGTTAATTGATTCAATGAAAAATTTAATTGATTTTGATTGAAAAACTCAATTATTTTTTTATTATTGTTTATATATTTATCCCCCATGCTCCAATGTGCGGAATCGCAAATCACAAGAATGTATTTTTCTTATAAAGAAACAAGTATATACGGCCGTAAGTTCGGCCAAGCCAAATCTTATGTATCCTACACCATGGATTGCGTAGAAACTTCTACGAGCGACTGTCATCCACAATCGAATTATTTGGGTTGTGGTATCTTAAAACTTCTTAACATCGTTTTCTAAATTGTGAGTTACTCCATACGTCGTATATATTAGACAAAAAAGTTATGTATAGGTAAGTCTACAAATAATTACGAATCGATATGGACTTTTACACGGTACGTAGAGAGCCAGAATTGAAATATGGAGTCGCTTATATGGGGGCTGTATAGAATTATGAACTTGATATGGACCAATTTTTGTTTGATTGGGGATCGATTTATCTGAGGGATATATATAACTATAGACCGATATGGGCCTAGTTAGGCATGGTTGTTAACGGCCATACACTAGCACAATGTACCAAATTTCAACTGACTCGGATGAAATTTGCTCCTCCAAGAGGCTCCAAAACCAAATCTCGGGATTGGTTTATATGGGGGCTATATATGAATATGGACTGATATGGACCACTTTTGGCATGGTTGATAAATATCATATACTACCACCACGTACCAAATTTCAACCAGATCGGATGAATTTTGCTTCTCCAAAAGGCAGAAGTCAATGGGTTTATATGGGGACTATATATAATTATGGACTGATATGAACCAATCCCTGCATGGTTGTTGGATACCATATATTAACACCACGTATCGGTTTATATGGGGGCTATATGTAATTATGGACCGATGTGGACCAATTTTTGCACGTTTATAAGAGACCATATACTAACACCATATATGGTCTCTTACAGCAATCGCAAGCCAAATTTGGGGGTCCGTTTATATGTGGGCTATACGTAAAAGTGGACCGATATGGCCCATTTGCAATACCATCCGACCGACATCAATAACAACTACTTGTGCCAAGTTTCAAGTCGATAGCTTGTTTCGTTCGGAAGTTAGCGTGATTTCAACAGACGGTAAGACGGTCGGGCATGCTCAGATCGACTCAGAATTTCACCACGACCCAGAAAATATATACTTTATGGGGTCTTAAAGCAATATTTCGATGTGTTACAAACGGAATGACAATGTTAATGTACCTCCATCCTATGGTGGAGGGTATAAAAAATTGGGATATTATCGGACTTCAATTTAATTTGTATTTGAACTTCTTACCAATGCTAACTACTTTGCGAAAATTGAAATAGCAAATCGCGCAATTTTCATTTGGATATATTTTCATAACCCCAATATATATATATATATATATATATATATATATATATATATATATATATATATATATATATATATATATATATATATATATATATATATATATATATATATATATATATATATATATATATATATATATATATATATATATATATATATATATATATATATATATATATATATATATATATATATTTTGGGGTTATGAAAATATATCCAAATGAAAATTGCGCGATTTGCTATTCCGAATATCGCAACATATCCCTATAATTATTTGTTCTTTAAACAAAATAATTTTCATGTAATTTAACAAGGGTTTATACTTTCCTATGAATTTTACGATTGCAATTGTATTTAGATTTTTCTTTATATTTGAATCAAAGTTTAATGAATCCATAATTATTTCCGAATAAAGTTTTAAATTTTTTTACTAATAAAATTCTGAATAGGGATAAATTGTATTTTAATTATAAACTTAAAAAGATAATTTTCTAAATTGCATTCATTTTTTAATTCGATTAAAAATAAAATTGTATGACTTAATTTTTTCATTGATTACGTTTTCGACTTCAATTAAAGTTTTCATTGGAAATATTTTGGTGATATTTTTTCTAGGTGGAATATTTCCGTCATCTGTAAGCCGAACGGTTTTGAAATGATAGACACCTGAAGTGGGTTAACGTATTTGTATTTGTGATTTTCTTTACTGTGTTAAGTAGATAACGTTAAACTATTATAGTGGCACCCTGTTAAAGGACGATACCTCATCCGTATTGCAAAATTCAATGACAAAGAAAAATATATATCGCACGCATATTTATTCTACGGCTTTACATCGCCCCGATACGAGGCGAATGCAATGTGGGTTACAGACTTGTTTTTCATTTTTCTGAGAATGTGGTAGGGATACAAGCGCAAATTTCCAATGTATGATAAAGCAAATATTGCGTTTTCCAACTTTACAGTTTTGTTTTTGTTTTCTGAGATGTCATTGATATCAGTCGTCCTTTTTTTGGTTTCTGATATTTGCCGCAAGAGGAAATGCAAATTCATGGAAGATTAAGCAATGAAAGAAGTTTTTTTTTGGGGGGAAACTTTTTCATTTGGCAATTTCCCATAGGAAAATAAGAACGCGATTGCTTTCGTGTAAAGTAGAAGTTGCGATAGCAGAAAAAACTTTTCATCCTGTAAAACTTGTTAATTTGCAAATGCCTGATTTATCAGCTTTGTTACGATTGCTTTTACACCATATGAGTGTATACGAAAATTTGAAATAAAATGAAAATCAAATCCTGCATTCTAAAGTTGTTCATTTTTAAATTATGCACACAATTTTTTCCATGGCATTAATTTCGATGATAAAAAGAAGAAGTTGATGAAGATCTTGGGAAATCTTTCATATATTATAAATAATATTCTATTTTAGCTAAAATTCCATCTCCTTGTTTATAAGAAGCAGTTATATGGATTGGCATGACATTTCAAATCAACAGAATACAGTTGTTTTGATATAGCTCCCATATAAACAGATCACACAATTCGAATGCTTGGGCTTCTGGACACCACAATTTTTATCCGATTTGCCTGAAAGCAAAAACCTAGATGTATTCTAGGTCGACAAACTTATGTGTATCGGGCCATATTTTGTTATAGTGGTGGTGGTGAAAAAAAGCATACCCGGTTCCAAGGATTTTATCTTGACTTTAACAAATTTTTGGTATTGATTCCGAGCTAGAGGTGTGCACGTGACACGAAATTGTCGTGACTCACGAAAATTTTCGTGACTCACGCGTGAGTCGTGAGTCACGCTCATGGCAACGGCGTGAGTGTGCGTGAGCGTGAGTCACGAAAATATTATCTTCGTGAGTGTGAGTGAGTAAAGATTTACGCTCATGAAAATAATCCTGCTCACCAACATAAAACGCTTAAGAGTTGAATTCATTTACAATTTTAGTGCCACCTGGGATGTTAAGAGTGTAATAACGCTCTCGATTTTAATAATGCGCATGTTTTCAGACGCGTCGCTAAGGTAAATTACTCAAAAAATTGTTCGTGAGTCACGACATTTTTCGTGAGTCACGATATTTTTCGTGAGTCACGGTATTTTTCGTGAGTCACGGTATTTTTCGTGAGTCACGACATTTTCGTGCGTGAATGTGCGTGAATACAAATTTTCTTTTCGTGAGTGTGCGTGAGCGTGAGTCCTACCAAACAATATCGTGCGTGAGTGTGCGTGAGTAAGATTTTTCCGTCGTGAGTGTGCGTGAGCGTGAGTAAAATATTACTCACGTGCACACCTCTATTCCGAGCAAAAGAAGCAAAGAATTCAAGTAAGAATACTTTTTAAGACACAATTCTCTTATAATTTTGGGTTTTTTGTACTTGCTTCTAGGAAGTAAATTTAAATTTTTCGTTTTTATACCCTACACCATAGGATGGGGGTATATTAACTTTGTCATTCCGTTTGTAACACATCGATATATTGCTCTAAGACCACATAAAGTATATATATTGTGGGTCGTGGTGAAATTCTGAGTCGATCTGAGCATGCCCGTCCGTCCGTCCGTCTGTTGAAATCACGCTAACTTCCGAACGAAATAAGCTATCGACTTGAAACTTGGCACAAGTAGTTGTTATTGATGTAGGTCAGATGGTATTGCAACTGGGCCATATCAGTCCACTTTTACGTATAGCCCCCATATAAACGGACACCCAAATTTGGCTTGCGATTGCTCTAAGAGAAGCAACTTTCATCCGATCCGGCTGAAATTTGGTACATGGTGTTAGTATATGGTCTCTAACAACCATGCAAAAATTGGTCCATATCGGTCCACTTCTACGTATAGCCCACATATAAACGGACCCCCAAATTTGGCTTGCGATCGCTCTAAGAGAAGCAAATTTCATCCGATCCGGCTGAAATTTGGTACATGGTGTTGGTATATGTTCTCTAATGACCATGCAAAAATTTGTCCACATCGGTCCATAATTATATACAGCCCCCATATAAACCGATCCCCCGATTTGGTTTGCGGAGCCTCTAAGAAACGAAAATTTCCTCCGATCCGGCTGAAATTTGGTACATGGTGTTGGTATATGTTCTCTAAAGACTATGCAAAAATTGGTCCACATCGGTCCATAATTATATATAGCCCCCATATAAATCGGTTCCCAGATTTGTCCTCCGGAGCCTCTTGGAGGTGCAAAATTCATCCGATCCGGTTGAAATTTGGAACATGGTGTTAGAATGTGGTCTCTAACAAACACGCAAGAATTGGTCCACATCGGTCCATAATTATATATAGCCCCCATATAAACCGTTCCCCAGATTTGTCCGATCCTCCGGAGCCTCTTGGAGGAGCAAAATTCATCCGATCCGTTTGAAATTTGAACATGGTGTTAGAATGTGGTCTCTAACAAACACGCAAGTATTGGTCCATATCGGTCCATAATTATATATAGCCCCCATATAAACCTTTCTCCAGATTTGATCTCCGCAGCCTCTTGAAGGAGCAAAATTCATCCGATCCGGTTGAAATTTTGCAACGTGGTGTTAGTATAAGGCCGCCAATATCCATGCCAAAATTGGTCCATATCGGTCTATAGTTATATATTGCCGATCCCCAATCACAAAAAATTGGTCCATATCGGTTGATATTCATGGTTGCCACTCGAGCCAAAAATAATCTACAAAAATTTATTTTTATGGATAACATTGTCAAAATGTTATTTCTATAGAAAATTTTGTCAAAATGTTATTTCTATAGAAAATTTTGTCAAAATTTTATTTCTATAGAAAATTTTGTCAAAATTTTATTTCTATACAAAATTTTGTAAAAATTTTATTTCTATAGAAAATTTTGTCAAAATTTTATTTCTATAGAAAATTTTTTCCAAATTTTACTTGTATAGAAAATGTTGTCAAAATTTGATTTCTACAGAAACTTTAAACTTAATTATATACGTAGTTAGTCGACCTTTTTTAGTTTAATATATACTACGTATGGACTACCTTGTAATTTGGAAGACGGTGTTAGGAAGTTTTAAGATTCCTTGCCATCGGCAAGTGTTACCGCAACCCAAGTAATTCGATTGTGGATGACAGTCTTCAGTAGAAGTTTCTACGCAATCCATGGTGGAGGGTACTTCGGCATGGCCGAACTTACGGCCGTATATACCTGTTTATAAATATGGTACTGCGGTTTATCTCCCAAACCTATATCAATGTTACCCCACAAATGATTATGTTTACTAAGTCAGTAGGGGTGGTTTAGGGTATGATATAGTCGGCCCCGCCCGACTTTCTACTTTACTCACTTGTTTCAGCTTTTTTTTCTTCATATGCTATCAAAGTCCTTTAAAAACGAGTTAACGACAACTTTATTTTCCAAATTCAGACTCGAGTAGAAATTATGCTATGTTTCAAGTAAAAAAGTGTTGAAAAATATGTTCTATTTTTTAAAGATTTTTTGCTTTGTAGCCAAGATGCAAAAAGACAACAATTTTAACGACAAATTCATAAATTTTAAAGAATTTTTTTGCATTATTGAAGTCAAGTTGACTTTAGCCCAAACATTTTTTCTTTCATGTTATGATACACATTTTTAAGTGAAATCACTTAATTATAAGGACAATACGACTTCATTGAAAAGTTTATCGACTTTTGGACTCTTTATATTAGAGAAATGCCTCTTCTATGCTAAGCAAAATTTGCATTCGTATTTTAACAACACGAAATCTTTGATCTCACGACAATATTTTTTTCAGACTGATCTCCCCAGTATGGGCAAATTTCAAATTTAGCTTCGTTGTGCCGATCTCCTTCTGAGAGTATATGATGAAACATCCACGTAAAATTCTATATATTTGAGTGTTATTGTTGTATACCTTTCACCACTACTGTGGTACAGGGTATAATAAGATTGTGCATTTGTATGTAACGCCGAGAAGGAGTGGTCATAGACCCATCTTTTAGTATACCGATCGACTTAGAATTAAATTCTGAGTTGATTTAGCGATGTCCGTCTGTCTGTCCGTCTGTTGATGTATTTTTGTGTGCAAAGTCCAGCTCGCAGTTTAAGTCCGATCGTCCTCAAATTTGGCGTATGGTCCTTTTTCGGCTCAAAATCAGTTCAGATTTAGATATAGCTGTCATATATATTTATAACCGATCTGGTATTTATCAATCGATCTTCTTCCAATTTCGTATAATCGAATATTTTGTGAGTCTCGTAAATTTTGCAAAATATCAGTCAAATAGGTTCAGATTCAGATATAGCTCTCAAATATAGCTTTCGCCCTCCTCAGAGGCCAATCTTTTGTTCCGATTTTCGTAAATTTTTGCACAGGAAGTAGAATTAACTTTATAAATATACACACCGAATTTGGTTGAAATCGGTTCAGATTTAGATGTAGCTCTCATATATAGCTTTCACCCGATTTACTCTCCTATGGACCCAGAGGACAATCTTTTGTTCCGATTTACGTGAAATTTTGCACAGGAAGTAGAATTAACATTATAAATAAGCACACCGAATTTGGTTGAAATCGGTTCAGCTTTAGATATATCTCTCATATATAGCTTTCGACCGATTTACACTCCTATGTCCTCAGAGGCCAATCTTTTGTTCCGAGTTATGTGAAATTTTGCACAGGGAGTAGAATTAACATTATAAATATGCACACCGAATTTGGTTGAAATCGGTTCAGATTTAGATATAGCTCTCATATATAGCTTTCGACCGATTTACACTCCTATGTCCTCAGAGGCCAATCTTTTGTTCCGAGTTATGTGAAATTTTGCACAGGGAGTAGAATTAACATTATAAATATCCACACCGAATTTGGTTGAAATCGGCTAAGATTTAGATATAGCTCTCATATATAGCTTTCGACCGATTTATACTCCTATGTCCCCAGAAGCCAAACGTTTACTCCGAGTTACGTGAAATTTTGCACTGGAAGTAGAATTAACATTATAAATATCCACACCGAATTTGGTTGAAATCGGTTCATATTTACATGTAGCTCTCATATATAGCTTTCGCCCGATTTACACTCCTATGGGCCCAGAGGCCAAAGTTAATTAATTAACATTATAACTATGCTTACCGAATTTGGTTGAAATCGGTTCAGATTTAGATGTAGCTCTCATATATAGTTTTCGCCCGATTTACACTCCTATGGACCCAGAGGCCAAAGTTTTACCCCGAGTTACGTAAAATTTTGCACTGGAAGTAGAATTAACATTATAAATATTCACACCGAATTTGGTTGAAATTCGTCCTCCTATGTCCTCACAGGCCAATCTTTTGTTCCAATTTTCGTAAATTTTTGCACAGGAAGTAGAATTAACATTATAAATATGCACACCGAATTTGGTTGAAATCGGTGCAGATTTAGATATAGCACCCATATATCTGTCGTTCGATTTACAGATATGATCACCGTAGATCAAAATTTTCCTCCGATTTACTTAAATTGTGAACAGGAAATGGAATTAACATTTTTACTATGCATGCCAAATTTAATTGAAATTGGTTCAGATTTAGATATATCTACCAGAGGTCAAAATTTTACTCCGATTCACTTGAAGTTTTGCACAGACAGTAGGACTAACATTCCTGCAACACATGCCAAATTTGGTTAAAATCGATTCAGATTTAGATATAACCCCCATATATATCTCCAATTTAGATTCATATGACTACGGAGGCCAAAGTTTAATTTCGAAAATTTTGATGTTTTGCACTGAGAGTTCAAATAAAATTTTAGCAATGTGTGCCAAATTTTATCAAAATCGGCTCAAAATTAGACAAAGCCCCCGTATATATGTTCTTCCGATTTTAGCAAATATGACCAAACTACTCACATGTTCCTTGTAAAATCGTCACTGTTAAGTCGAAAACTCGCAAAAATTATTCAAATTTACCTATACTCTAATTCGTATATACCGATCTATAAATCATAAATGAAGATTTCCGAAATTTTATACAATTTAAATATTTACAATATTCTTTTTCTAACATTGTGGTCCGTTCCGGTCATTAACCAATTTAAATTTTGAATCTAGACATTTTGTGAAAGTTTAAAAAATCGGTTCATAAATATTTATAACAGGTTGGGTGATAAGTCCCCGGTCTAACAAAGAAAAACACATTTTTTTTGTCAAAATTCGTTTTTATTATTCAACATAGTTCCCTTCAAGAGCAATACAACTATTATAATGACCTTCCAATTTTTCGATACCATTTTGGTAGTACTCCTTCGGTTTTGCCTCAAAATAGGCCTCAGTTTCGGCGATCACCTCTTCATTGCAGCCAAATTTTTTCCCTGCGAGCATCCTTTTGAGGTCTGAGAACAAGAAAAAGTCGCTGGGCGCCAGATCTGGAGAATACGGTGGGTGGGGGAGCAATTCGAAGCCCAATTCTTGGTGGAACAACACTTTTTCTTCTTCATATGGTGCGGTTTTGCCGCGATTTCGACCTTCAAACGCTCCAATAACGCCATATAATAGTCACTGTTGATGGTTTTTCCCTTCTCAAGATAATCGATAAAAATTATTCCATGCGAATCCAAAAAAACAGAGGCTATTACTTTGCCAGCGGACTTTTAAGTCTTTCCACGCTTCGGAGACGGTTCACCGGTCGTTGTCCACTCAGCTGACTCTCGATTGGACTCAGGAGTGTAGTGGTGGAGCCATGTTTCATCCATTGTCACATTGGTACTATATAGAAATTAATGCATTTAATACTAGCGAGGCCATGTATGTGTCAGACCGGGGACTTATCACCCAACCTGTTATATGGGAAAATAAACTTCTAAATAGCTCCTAACAAATTTGAAGTTGTTAACATGGTATCAAAAATGTTGGTATACACAGTGGTGAAGGGTATAATATAGTCAGCCCGTCCGACTTTAGACTTCCCTTACTTGTTTACAACGAAAGTTTCTCAAAGAAAATTATTACAAGTGGTCCATGGTGGTTAGCTTAAAGTTGGTGTAGCATCTTCAATACCAATTATTAATGAAAATTTCACTATGAGCTTTTGTGTAACCACAAAATTACAGACAAACTTCAATTGTATAATAATTTAAGCCACAAATGTCTACTGCACAAATTTTGTATTGTTTTTGGTTCAGTGAACTTTATTCCAAAATAATTTACTTCATTTTATGCATTCAATAATTCAATACTAATAATAGCAATTTCGATACATCAAAATAGACTGCAACACACAAATATATTCTAATTTTGAGCTAATTGGATATTCAACATAGAATTTAATAATACTTTGAATTGATTATATCTAATTAATATTGATAAGCCTATAACAATGTGTTTTATTCGCATTTTTGCTGTCATTTGCAACACTATACGAGCAACAATAATGTTTGATTAATTTTAATATTCTAACAAATTATCACAGCAGTTGAACTTAAGCCATACCGATTGATGATTATAGTCACCATCAATTGCAGTGCATGTTTAATTTTTCATTTGACCACGCGAGTGAATTGTTTCAGATCCTAATCACGACATAATTACAAATGTTAAGCCCTAACGTAAAATGCTTTCGCATATGGCCACTAAATTGTTATTATCAAATGCTATTATTGTTATAGTGGCGGACGATTGTTTAGGTACACTAACATAATGTACAAAAAATATTTGAATAAACTATTTTATGTTTCTACTGAATGTAATTAAAAATTCTTTGAATGTAATATTGGAGTATTTTTAAAAGAGCTTTATACTCATATCTATTTTGGTTCGCATTTTTATACCCTCCACCATACGATGGGGGGGTATATTAACTTTGTCATTTCGTTTGTAACACATCGAAATATTGCCATAAAGTATATATATTCTGGGTCGTGGTGAAATTCTGAATCGATCTGAGCATGTTCGTCCGTCCGTCCGTCTGTTGAAATCACGCTAACTTCCGAACGAAACAAGCTATCTACTTGAAGCTTGGCGCAAGTAGTTGTTATTGATGTAGGTCGGATGGTATTGCAAATGGGCCATATCGGTTCACTTTTACGTATAGCCACCATATAAACGGACTCCCAAATTTGGCTTGCGGTTGCTCTAAGAGAAGCAAATTTCATCCGATCCGGCTGAAATTTGGTACGTGGTGTTAGTATATGGTCTCTAACAACCGTGAAAAAATTGGTCCACTCGGTCCATAATTATATATAGCCCCTATATAAACCGATCCCCCGATATGGGTTGCGAAGCCTCTAAGAGAACCAAATTTCATTCGATCCGGCTGAAATTTGGTACATGGTGTTAGTATATGGTCTCTAACAACCATGCAAAAATTGGTCCATATCGGTCCATAATTACATATAGCCCCTATATAAACCGATCCCCCGATTTGGCCTGCGGAGCCTCTAAGAGAACCAAATTTCATCCGATCCGATTGAAATTTGGTACATGGTGTTAGTATATGGTCTCTAACAACCATGCAAAAATTGGTCCATATCGGTCCATAATTATATATAGCCCCCATATAAACCGATCCCCCGATATGGGTTGCGAAGCCTCTAAGAGAACCAAATTTCATTCGATCCGGCTGAAATTTGGTACATGGTGTTAGTATATGGTCTCTAACAACCATGCCAAAAGTGGTCCATATGGTCCATAATTACATATAGCCCCTATATAAACCGATCCCCCGATTTGGCCTGTGGAGCCTCAAGAGAACCAAATTTCATTCCATCCGATTGAAATTTGGTACATGGTGTTAGTATATTGTCTCTAACAACCAAAAGTGGTCCATATCGGTCCATAATTATATATAGCCCCCATATAGGCCGATCCCCAATTTTGAGAGGAGCAAAATTCATCCGATCCGGTTGAAATGTAGTACGTGGTGTTTGTATATGATCTCTAACAACCATGCAAGAATTGGTCCATATCGGTCCATAATTATATATAGCCCCCATATAAATCGATCCCCAGATTTGTCCTCCGGAGCCTCTTGGAGGAGCTAAATTCATCCGATCCGATTGAAATTTGGTACGTGGTGTTAGGATGTGGTCTCTAAGAAACACGCAAGAATTCGTTCATATCGGTCCATAATTATATATAGCCTCCATATAAACCGTTCCCCAGATTTGATCTCCGGAGCCTCTTAGAAGAGCAAAATTCATCCGATCCGGTTGAAATTTGCAACGTGGTGTTAGTATAAGGCCGCTTATAACCTTGCCATAATTGGTCCATATCGGTCTATAGTTATATATAGCCGATCTCCAATCACACAAAAATTGGTCCATATCGGTTCATAATCATGGTTGCCACACGAGTCAAAAAAAAAAAAAAAAAAAAAAAAAAACATTGTCAAAATGTTATTTCTATAGAAAAATTTGCCAAAATTTTATTTCTATAGAAAATTTTGTCAAAATTTTATTTCTATAGAAAATTTTGTCAAAATTTTATTTCTATAGAACATTTTTTTAAAATTTTATTTCTATAGAAAATTTTGTCAAAATTTTATTTCTATTGAAAATTTTTTCCAAATTTTATTTCTATTGAAAATTTTTTTCAAATTTTATTTCTATTGAAAATTTTTTCAAATTTTATTTCTATAACATTTTTTTCAAAATTTTACTTCTATAGAAAATGTTGCCAAAATTTTATTTTGTCAAAATTTTATTTCTATAGAAACTTTAAAGTTAATTATATACGTATTTAATCGGCCTTTTTATACCCACCACCATAGAATGGTGACGGGGGTATAATAAATTTGTCATTCCGTTTGTAACACATCGAAATATCGATTTCCGACTATATAAAGTATATATATTCTTGGTCAGCGAGAAATTCTAAGGCAATATAACGATGTCCGTCTGTCCGTCTGTCTGGCTGTCTGTCTGTCTGTTGTAATCACGCTACAGTCGTCAATAATGAAGCAATCGTTCTGAAATTTAGCACAAACTCGTCTTTTGTCTGCAACCAGGTCAAGTTCGAAGATGGGCTATATCGGTCCAGGTTTTTATATAGTCCCCATATAAACCGACCTCCCGATTTGGGGTCTTGGGCTTATAGAAATCGTAGTTTTTATCCAATCTGAAAAATTTGAAATCTAGAGGTATTTTGTGACTATAAAGAAGTGTGCCAAAAATGGTGAGTATTGGTTCATGTTTTGGTATAGCCCCCATATAGACCGATCTCCCGATTTTACTTCTTGGGCTTATAGAAACCGTAGTTTTTATTTAATTTACCTAAAATTCGAAATCTAGAGGTATTGTAGGACCACAAATACGTGTGCCAAAAATTGTGAGTATCGGTCTATATTTTGGTATAGCCCCCATATAGACCGATCTCCCGATTTTATTCTTGGGCTTATAGAAACCAGAGTTTTTAACCAATTTACCTAAAATTGGAAATCGAGAGGTACTTTAGAACTGTAAAGAGGTGTGCCAAAAATGGTGAGCATCGGTCCATGTTTTGGTATGGTCCCCATATAAACCGACCACCCGATTTCGGGTCTTGGGCTTATAGAAACCGTAGTTTTTATCCAATTTGCCTGAAATTGAAAATCTAGAGATACTTGAGGACCATCAAAAACTGTGCCGAAAATGGTTCGTATCGTTCCAGGTTTTGGTATAGCCCCCCTATACGCCGATCTCCCGATTCTACATCTTGGGTTTATAGAATCCGTAGTTTATATACAATTTGCCTGAAATTGGAAATTTATAGGTATTTTAGGACCATAAAGAGGTGTGCCACAAATGGTGAGTATCGGCTCATGTTTTGGTATAGCCCCCATATAGACCGTTATCACGTTTCACTTCTTTGGCTTCTAGAATCCGAAGTTTTTATCCAATTTGCCTGAAATTGGAAATCTAGAGGTATTTTCGGGTCATAAATAGGTGTGCCGAAAACGGTGAATATCGGTCCATATTTTAGTATAGCCCCCATAAGAACGATCTCCCGATTTAACTCCTTGCGTTTCTAGAAACCGTAGTTTTTATCCGATTTGCCTGAAATTGTAAATATTCTGGTATTTTAGGCTCACAAAAACGTGTATCGGAATAAGCTTTTATCGGTCAATTTGATAATGCCTCCATATAGACCGACTTTACTTCTTGAGGGTATAGAAGGCGCACTGATCATGAAAATTGCTTGAAACTCAATGTAAAATTTCCAGATTTTACTTCTCGGGTGAAAATCTACTGACTTAAGATTTCAAATCAAGACGTTATTTTATAATTTTCTTGCACACTTACAAGAGATGTTAATGATTCCTCTAAAACTCAAACAAAAATGGTTCTTATAAATCCAGAATCTGATATAGTCCTCATAGGTGAAATCTTTAAATTTATCTTCGGGAAGTGTCCTCAAGCCCTCCTGAAATTTCAAAGGAAACCCTAATATTTGGTTTATGGTGGTGGGTATTTAAGATTCGGCCCTGAAATTTCAAAGGAAACCCTAATATTTGGTTTATGGTGGTGGGTATTTAAGATTCGGCCCGGCCGAATTTACTGCTGTATATACTTGTTTAGTTTAATATATACCACGTATGTGGTATATATTACGGTGTTAGGAAGTTTTAAGATAGCTTGCCATCGGCAAGTGTTACCGCAACCCAAGTAATTCGATTATGGATGACAGTCTTTCGTAGAAGTTTCTACGCAATCCATGGTGGAGGGTACATAAGATTCGGCCTGGCCGAACTTACGGCCGTATATACTTGTTTTTGTATTCAAATGCTGTTGTCCCAACGTTGGAAATTGTTCTAAAGTCAAACACGTTTGTTACAATCGCGTTATAACGAATTACTGGTTATGACGAAGAGTTTTTCAAGGATAAGCTTTAATAGTTTCTTTTCAAAACATTTTGTCGTAACAAGTTACTTGATTATATTTATAATTTCAGGCGGATTTGATAAAACATACTCCCTCAAGAAAATCGGTTCAAATGGTAGGGTTCCTAAAGTTAAATTTAAAATTTCTACATTTGGTGACTAATTCGGATACCAGATTTATAAGAACCATTTGTTTTAGAGTTTTACGGGAATCAAGCACATATAACTTGAAATCTGAATTCTGTAGATTTAGCCCGGGAGATCCATATGGCGATATTCAACACATTCATATAGAGGTCTAAGTTCCACCAGGCCGAATATTAAATACCCACCACCATGAATCAAATATAATAGTTTCCTTTAAAAAATCTTCGTCGTAACGGGTTACTGGAAAATATGTAGAATGTCATATGGATTTGCCGACAGATACTCTCCCAAGCAACTACGTATACCAAAAGATGGACCCATACATACCGTATTCAGCACACCTATTTATGAATCTAAAATAAACAGATTTTGCTATCCAGGGAAATTGGTTAAAAATGCAGACGCTCAATAAGTCAAATCGGGAGATCGTGCTATATGGGGTCTATACCAAAAATGGAATGGATTCACACCATCTCCGGCACACTTATATGTAAGCCTCAAATACATCTAGATTTTCAATTTTAGGCAAAGCTGATAAAAATTGCGGTGTACGAGTAGTCGGCCCCCCACATTTAGGTTTTGTTTACATATTTCTCTTTGCTTTCTTTACTATGGCTAACAAACTGAAAATCCCGGTAGGTGCATGTGACCGAATAAAAAATATCATTAAGCTTAGGATAATCATTTTGAATTTCATAATGTAAACATCTCTAATTTGGGGGAAGATATTTTTTTCTTTTGGCTGGCCATTCCTTTTCATGCAGATCACATTCCAATAGCTGACGAAATTGTATTGAGCATAACATAGAATATAAACCCTCAGTTTTATTGAAAGTATGCTGAGTGTACACAAAACTTTTTGATTAGTTTTATAAAACATTACAGCTTTGCAGGTGTATTTTGATATATATTTTTGTTCAATTAAATTCATTACGACCACATTCAATGAATAATTTAATTTTATGTTCATTCATTTTATGGTCTCTACACAACCGAACATGCCATCAATTGCGATTTACATTTCCACAATGTAAGATTTAACCGAAGGATGTTCGGATGAGAAAACAAAGCAATTGTTTGATTGTAAAACAACATAGATGGTCTTTGGTAAAATATTTAGGATTTATAGTTGCAAGGTAAAATCTAAAAGAAGAGTTTTCTTTTATGAAGAACTATATTTTAGACAAGCGTTGTTTTCTTTAGACTCTACAAAATAAAAAAAAAAATACTTTAAAAGAAAGGACAAAATTTTGTTTGACTAAAATTTTTTCTTTTGGTGAAGACACACATTGAACCAACATTTTTATTTTATTTTCTGAACGAAATTTTCACTACCAGTATTAATATTGGAACTGTAAATCGGTTTCACTCTCACTTTTACCATTGGTTTGGTTTTTTTTTAATAAAATCCAATTTTTATATTTACATATGTGGTCTTTTTTTGTGCCATTATTTGTGAAGGTTGTGATTTTTGTGTTCCAATTTGATAGTGACACCACAACATTGGTTGCAACTTGCATTCAGAATTAATGCAGAAATATTTTTATGCAGTTTCACGCCCGAATGCATTTTCAGCTTTCCATTTATATTCCCTCCACCATAGGGTGGAAGGATATACTAAATTTGTCACTTTATTTGTAACGAATGGAAATGTCGGTCTCAGACTCCATAAAGTTCATCTATTGATGTCCATCTGCCCGCCCGTCTACTGACCTCTTTCTACCTTCCGAATGCAACATCCTCGCCAAGAAAGTAGTAAAAATGTGCTTTTTGGATCGGGAAGAGATGCACGATTGGCGCAGAAGCGATGAATTTAAAATGGGCGAATATCCACTATTTCAACGGCCGTGCCACTGAATTTGCATCACTTCTGAAGGTGTGATTCGAATTCAGCGTTTAGGATGTGAATTAACAATTTTGTGGTCTTTTGCCAAATAAATAATTTTTATACCCTCCACCATAGGATGGGGATATATTAACTTTGTCATTCCGTTTGTAACACATCGAAATATTGCTCTAAGACCCCATAAAGTATATATATTCTGGGTCGTGGTGAAATTCTGAGTCGATCTAAGCATGTCCGTCCGTCCGTCCGTCCGTCCGTCCGTCTGTCCGTCTGTCCGTCTGTCCGTCTGTCCGGCTGTCCGTCCGTCTGTGGAAATCACGCTAACTTCCGAACGAAAATAGCTATCGACTTGAAACTTGGCACAAGTAGTTGTTATTGATGTAGGTCGGATGGTATTGAAAATGGGCCATATCGGCCCACGTTTACGTATAGCCCCCATATAAACCGATCCCCAAATTTGGCTTGCGGAGCCTTCCGGAGCAGCAAAATTCATCCGATCCGGTTGAAATTTGGTACGTGGTCTAAGTATACGGTCTCTAACATCCATGCAAAAATTGGTCCATATCGGTCCATAATTATATATAGCCCCCATATAAACCGATCCCCAGATTTGACCTCCGGAGCCTCTTGGAGGGGCAAAATTCATCCGATCCGGTTGAAATTTGGTACCTGATGTTAGTATACGGTCTCTAACAACCATGCAAAAATTGGTCCATATCGGTCCATAAATATATATAGCTCCCATATAAACCGATCCCCAGATTTGACCTCCGGAGCCTCTTGGAGGAGCAAACTTCATCCTACCCGATTGAAATTTGGTACGTGGTGTTAGTATATGGTCTCTAACAACCATGCAAAAATTGGTCCATATCGGTCCATAATTGTATATAGCTCCCATATAAACCGATCCCCAGATTTCCGGAGCCTCTTGGAGGAGCAAAAGTCATCCGATGCGGTTAAAATTTAGTACATTTCGTTAGTATATGGCCTCTAACAGCCATGTAAAAATTGTCAAATTTTATTACTATAGAAAGTTTTGTCAAAATTTCATTTCTATAGAAAGTTTTGTAAAAAGTTTATTTCTATAGCAATGTTTGCCAACATTTTATTTCCATAGAAAATTTTGTCAAAATTTTATTTCTATAGAAAATTTTGTAAAAAATGTATTTCTGTAGAAAATTTTGTCAACATTTTATTTCTATAGAAAATTTTATCAACATTTTATTTCTATAGAAAATTTTGTCAAAATTTTATTGCTATAGAAAATTTTGTCAACATTTTACTTCCATAGAAAATTTTGTCAACATTTTATTTCTATAGAAAATTTTGTCAAGTTTTTATTTCTATAGAAAATTTTGTCAAAATTTTATTTCTATAGAAAATTTTGTGAAACTGAATTATATACGTATTTAATCGGCCTTTTTTTTTGTTTAATATATACCCCTTATGGACTAACTTACAATTTAGAAGACAGTGTTAAAAAGTTTTACGATACCTTGCCATCGGCAAGTGTTATCGCAACCCAAGTAATTCGATTGTGGATGACAGCCTTTAGTACGCAATCCATGGTGGAGGGTACATAAGATTCGGCCTGGCCGAACTTACGGCCGTATATACTTGTTATAATTTTTATACCCTTCACCACTGTGGTACAGGGTATAATAAGTTTGTGAATTTGTATGTAACGCCTAGAAGGAAAAGTCTAAGACCCATCGTTTAGTATACCGATCGTCTTAGAATTAAATTCTGAGTCGATTTAGCGATGCCCGCCTGTCTGTCTGTTCATGTATTTTTGTGCGCAAAGTACAGGTCGCAGTTTAACTCCGATCGTTCTAATATTTGGCAAAGTGTCGTTTTTCGGAACAAAGACAATCGCTATTGATTTTGGAAAAAATCGGTTCAGATTTAGATATAGCTGTCATATATATTTATCCCCGATCTGGCCATAATTGGCGCGTTTATTAACCGATGTTCTTCAAATTCCGCACATCCGAATATTTTCTGAGTCTCGAAAAACTTGCAAAATATCAGCCAAATCGGTTCAGATTTAGATATAGCTCCCATATATATTTTCGCTTGATTTGCACTTATATGAGCTCAAAAGCCAGGGTTTTCCCGCTATTTGCTTGTCTTACTTACTTGTCTTTTATGGTTTTGACTTAGTTACTAATTGACTTAGTTATTGACGAGTATATACAGGGGAGTATATACATAATTACGAACCGATATGGAACAATTTTTGCACGATAATTAGAGAGCCAGAAGTGAAATATAGGGTGTCGGTTTACATGGGGCGACATTGACCAGTTTTTGCGTGATTAGTATCAAATTTTCTACTCCAAGAGGATCCGCAAGCTAAATCTGGGCATCGGTTTGTATGGGGCCTATATATAATTACGGACCGATATGTAACAATTTTTGCATAGTTGGCAATATACTAACACTACGTACCAAATTTCAACTAGATCGGATGAAATTTGCTCCTTCAAGAGGATCCGCAAGCAAAATTTGGGGATCGGTTTATATGTGGGCTGGATAACACACATATAATTATGGACCGATATGGAAAAATTTTTGCAAGGTTGTTAGAGGCCATATACTAACATCAAGTACCAAATTTTAACCGGATTGGATGATATTTGAGAGGGTCCACAAGCCAAATTTGGGGGTGGGTTTATTTGGGGCTATACGTAAAAGTGGTCTGATATGACCCATTTGCAGCATATGAAAAAAAGGAGTATTAACAAGTATAGACAGCAGTAAGTTCGGCCAGGCCGAATCTTCCTTTCCAATTTCAGGGGGGTTTGATGACAAATATTCTCGCAACCAGAGCAGTTCAACCAGTACTCTTCCCGAAGATAAATTTAAAAATTTTGCTTATGAAGACTTTATCCGATTCTGGATTTAAAAGAACCCTATTTGTTTGACGATATGTTTATGATTCCTCTAAAAATCGTAAACGTCTCGTATAAGCGTGCAAGAAAATTATGAAATAACGCCTTGATTTGAAATCTTAAATGTGTATATTTTTATCGGTTTCTACAAGCCCAAAAAGGAAAATCGGGAGATCGGTCTATATGGAGACTATACCAAAACAGGGACCAATTGACACCATTTTCGGCACACATATTTATGGTCCAAAAATATCTCTAGATTTTCAATTTGAGGCAAATTGGATACAAACTACGGATTCTAGAAGGCCAAGAAGTAAAATCGGGTGATCGGTCTATATGGGGGCTATGCCAAAACATGGACCGATACTCACCATTTTTAGCACACCTCTTTATGGTTATAAAATACCTCTAGATTTCCAATTTCAGGCAAATTGGATAAAATCTACGGTTTCTAGAAGCCGAAGACCTCAAATCGGGAGCCGATATAGCCCATCTTCGAACTTGATTTGCCTGCAGACAAATTGAGGACTGTAGCGTGATTACAACAGACGGACGTGGTAATATTGTCTTAAAATGTCTCCCTGATCAAGAATACCCAGCAAAAAAGCGTCCCCAAAAAAGTAATGAAAATGTTCTTTTTGGATCCGGAAGTGGTGCAAAATTGACGCAGAAGCGATGAATTTAACACGGGCCTGTCATAGGACGGAAGTCCTCCATTTCAACAGCCGTTGCACTGAATTTGCATGACTTCTTTAGATGTGATCCGAATTCAATGTTTAGGATGTAAAATAAAAAATTCTGTGATATTTTGTCATATAAATATTTTTTATAATTTTTATACCTCATTCACATAACACTTCCAAAATCCACTTTAACTAGATTTCAACTGTCATTTGCCTTATAAAAAGGGGATTTCAAATCCATTTTTATTCGATTTCGAGCCTAATGTGAATGAACTATTAATGGATTCTAACGCTTGTCGGAAACGTTTGAAGTCAAATATTTTCAAAAAATCACAATTTTTTCAGATTGGATTTAGCATTTTTTCGCCAATTTTAAATAATTTGTACAATTTTATGAATTCTTACTCTGTTTTTAATCTATTTGAAACATAAAAAGTTAAAATTACCCATTAAAAGTATGACAAAAACAAGATATAAAAAATTGAATTAAAAGAACTTCTTAGGTAGTTAAAATAAAGAACATCATTGGGAATGCATCTTCTGGAAGTGCTTTTAAAGTTGTGCCTTTGGAAGAACTTCCAAATTTTTTTGCTGGGTATATACACGAGGGCAATTCGGAAACTTCTTAGCCTAGCACAAAAAGAGCGGTATAAACAGAAAAAAGTTAAGTGTTTTGGAAACTTCCATCTCTGTTGTGAACACATGTTAAATTTTGTTTCGATCTGGCAACTCCTTCATATAGAAGCAGGTGTTCAAAAAAGACGCATCCGCAATTGTTTTACAATGGAAAAATTAGAACTGCGTGCTGTCATTAAATATTTAGATAAAAAATGTTTATCGGGACAAGAAATTCATAATGATATGGTGAATGTGTTAGGTGAAAGTGCTCCTTCATATGCAACAGTAAAAAAACACGAAGTGGACGTCCAAAAACAGCAACAACAACAGAAATTGTAGCCAAAGTGCATGATATGGTATTAAAGGATCGACGAATAAAAGTGTGCGAAATTGCTAATATCATGGGCATCTCAAATGATGGAGTCCATTTAATTTAATAAGAACGAACATTTCTCAAGATTGTTTGGATCGTTTAGCCAACCTGTTAATAAAGGGATAGAATTGCTAGAAAAGCGTTGGTCTAAGTGTATTGAAGTTTCCGGAGATTATATTGAAAAATAAAAATATTTTTGAAAAACTAACTATTCTCTTTCATTGATAGGCTAAGAAGTTTCCGAACTGCCCTCGTACCTTATATAGTCGGAAATTGATATTTCGATGTGTTACCAACGGAATGGCAAACTTATTACACACCCGTCACCATTCTATGGTGGTGGGTATAAAAAATTTAACTTAAAAGTACTTTCTGTGTAGTTAAAATAAAGAACATCATTGGGAGGACATTTTTGGAAGTGGTTGTGAAGTTGTGCCTATTCGAAATTTCAACAATTTGAAAACACGTTAGGTTATATGGCAGCCCGATGTATAAGACTCACTTAGACTAATCAGTCCATTGTGATAGTGAATTGGTGAACTTCTCTCTTATCACTGAGTGATGCCCGATTCCATGTTAAGCTCAATGACAAGGGACCTCCTTATTATAGCCGAGTCCGAACGTCGTTCCACATTGCAGTGAAACCACTTAGAGAAGCTTTGAAACCCTCAGAAATGTCACCAGCATTACTGAGGAGGGATAATCCACCGCTGAAAAACTTTTTGGTGTTCGGTCGTAGCAGGAAACGAACCCACGACTTTGTGTATGCAAGGCGGGCATGCTAACCATTGCACCACGGTGACTCCCTTGAAAACACGTTGCATTTAGAAGTTTTTCAAATGCCAGTTTCTCTGGAAAAATTGCAAATTACTTTTGAATAAACATTTCAAATTATTATTAAAAATTCAAAATTTGTTCAATATGCCATAGAAAAATAGTTTGAAATCAAATCTAAATATCCTGTAAGCATTTTCGATATTTACTACGTTTTTTACGTTTCATACAGGTATATGACGTTTTTGATGTTTACAACTTTCTGTTAGTATTGCTACTCGGACCATCTCTGAAACGGATCAAGAACTTAAGAGGCTTTTATAAAGGCATTTAACCTGCGTTTCTTATCCAATATAGTAGACTCCATATGAACTAATTTATAATTTAGAAGGCAATATTAAGAAGTTGTAAGTTAAGTTGCCATCGACAAATGTAACCATAGCCCAAGTAAATCAAATTGTAAATGAACTTTGTCTGTAGTAGAACATTGTTGGAAGGTACGTAAGATTCGGCCTAGTCCAGCTTTTCACTGTATGTATGTACTTGTTTTCTTGCATAGTGCCTTTCTAGGCTGGACCATGATTTGCCGCAGTATCTGTGTTACATATACCATACTATTTATTGCTCTTAATTATTATCAGTATCATATTTATTCTTTTATTTTGTTTCATAAATTTTTTGTACTTTGTTTCAAGTGGTTGACATATTGAGGTAATGAAAAAAAAAAGCAAAACAGAACACCCAACATAAAATCAGAAAATAGTGCCACTATTTTTTGTATTCATGCACCAGTCGGGTTTCGGTGGTTAACCGTAGGCATTCATTTCACTTTTTTTTTTAAACCAGCATGATATCAATGGGTGTATGTGGTAGTTTGTTTTATTTTAATACCTGGTCTGATAAAACGTCATGTTGTGTTTTATTTCGCTTAAAAAATAAATAAATAAAATATTGTTGAAAACTGAATATTGAACAATCTTCTTTATCTTAATGATGTGAAATCTATTTCAAGGTTATATCTTGCACTTGTATGTCAGTGATTGAATATCCTCATGTACTCGTAGGTTGGTCATACACGCACAGAAAAACCATGTTTGGACATGGTTTGCCGCATCCACTTAATGCTTATCTAGAGCATGTAATTGCCGCGAAAACCATGCATTTTGTCTTTGAAAAATAATTTTCGAGCGGAGAAAAATGTATGGTGGCAATAAGCATTTGAATGGTTCTCAAATACCGCAAACATGTTCTACCATTTAAATGATAGAATTGGAGACCATTAAATCATTCAATTTTTTTCCTTTTTTACAGGGAAAAAAATATTTTTATAGGTTAAGTATAGACATGTCTAGAACTATTACATGGCCATAAAGACCATTTACATTTTTTCGTGACCATTTAATTTTTTAAATTTTTTGCAGCGAAAAGAATTTTATAATAACATTGAGCAGGTACACACGATTTTCATTTTGCGCTTTAGTCGTGTGTTGATTCTTGGAATGAACGGAGAATACGGATTTACTGTTTTGTGTTAATTTATTTATTAGGAAGTGGCACGTGGTTTTATGTGAACACAAAAAAGGAAAGTGCAATTAAAAACAAGTAAGGAAAGTCTAAAGTCGGGCGGAGCCGACTATATTATACCCTGTACCACTTTGTAGATCTAAATTTTCGATACCATATCACATCCGTCAAATGTGTTGGGGATATATATATAAAGGTTTGTCCCAAATACATACATTTAAATATCACTCGATCTGGATAGAATTTGATAGACTTCTACAAAATCTATAGACTCAAAATTAAAGTCGGCTAATGCACTAGTGTGGAACACAATGTTAGTAAAAAAATATGGGAAAACTTTTAAATCTGAATCAATTTTAATGAAACTTCGCAAAAGTTTATTTATGATTTATCGATCGATATATATGTATTAGAAGTTTAGGAAAATTAGAGTCATTTTTGCAACTTTTCGACTAAGCAGTGGCGATTTTACAACGAAACAGTTGATATTTTGACCATTTTTGTCCAAATCACAAACACATATATATGGGAGCTATATCTAAATCTGAACCGATTTCAACCAAATTTGGCACGCATACCTACAATGCTAATTCTACTCCCTGTGCAAAATTTCAACAAAATCGGAGTTAAAAATTGGCCTCTGTGGTCATGTGAGTGTAAATCGGGCGAAAGCTATATATGGGAGCTATATCTAAATTTGAACCGATTTCAACCAAATTTAGCATGCATAGCTACAATGCTAATTCAACTCCCTGCGCAAAAGTTCAACTAAATCGGAGTTAAAAATTGGCCTCTGTGGTCGTATGAGTGTAAGTCGGGCGAAAGCTATATATGGGAGCTATATATAAATCTGAACCGATTTCAATCAAATTTGGCACGCACAGCTACAATGCTAAATCTACTCCCTGTGCAAAATTTCAACCAAATTGGGCCAAAACTCTGGCTTTTAGGACCATATTAGTCTATATCGGGCGAAAGATATATATGGGAGCTATATCTAAATCTGAATCGATTTCAACCAAATTTTGCACGCATAGCTACAATGCTAAATCTACTCCCTGTGCAAAATTTCAACCAAATTGGGCCAAAACTCTGGCTTTTAGGACCATATTAGTCTATATCGGGCGAAAGATATATATGGGAGCTATATCTAAATCTGAACCGATTTCAATCAAATTTTGCACACTTGACTATGCTACTAATTGTACTCCTAGTGCAAAATTTCAACCGAATTCGGCCAAAAATCTGGCTTCTGGGGCCATATAAGTCCATATCGGGCGAAAGATATATGGGAGCTATATCTAAATCTGAACCGATTTCAGTAAAATTTTGCACACTTGACTATACGACTAAGTGTTACGTTTGTACAAAATTTCAAGCAAATCGGTATAAAACTCTGACTGCTGGGTCCATATTAGTTCATATCGGGCGAAAGATATATATGGGAGCTATATCTATATCTGAACCGATTTCTTCCAAAATCAATAGGGTTCTATTCTGACCCAAATTAGGAACATGTGCCAAATTTGACGGCGATTGGACTTAAATTGCGACCTAGACTTTGATCACAAAAATGTGTTCACAGACGGACGGACAGACGGACATGTTATATCGACTCAGGGATCCACCCTGAGCATTATTGCCAAAGACACCATGTGTCTATCTCGTCTCCTTCTGGGTGTTACAAACATATGCACTAGCTTATAATACCCTGTTCCACAGTGTGGCGCAGGATATAAAAATTATCTGGTTTGTGCTCTGCATTTTGCTATATGGTATCATTTATTTTTATTTGCAGTTGCATGATGTCTGCGTTTGTACATTTGATGGGCACGATGAAAATATGGAATAATTATTTATTGTTGAAATTGAAATAAAATAGAGTGTGTAAAAATATATGATGTTTGCTTGAACGGCATTATAAATACAAATAAACAATGAATTAGTTTATAAATAAATAAAAACAAATAAATAAAGTTAATTTTGTATTTTCTTTTCTCAAGTGGCGTCCTTTTTTCGAAAATGGAAAAAGTTTTTTCATAATGATCAAAACATTTTAGATTGTGACCATGTTCTTTTAACTAGAAGAAAAACATTTTGAATGAATACCATAACATTTTAAATCGTGACCATTATCTTTTCATTCAAACAAAATTCTTTTTATCAATATAATAACATTTTAGATGAGGACAATTATATTTTTCTTAGAACCATGTTCACTGAGCCAATATGGTTGCAGGTGAAAATGTTACATGGCCGCCGCAAAAATAGCTCCTATCATATCATTTTGCTCTTCAAATATGATTGTGACAATCATGTGTCTTCTCTGTGTGTATATGTTGATTTAACTTTTCGTACAATATTGAAACCAACTGTTTAAAATTCCATTAGATATTAAATTCATTTTTTTTTATTTATTTTATTAAACACGGACATTTTCTATAGCGTAAATATGCAAACTATTCCAATATTATTGCATTTTGTTGCAGTGCGGTAAAAATACATTTTTTAACATTGATTTGTGGCAAAAACAAAAAAATAATAACATACTTGTTATACAGCTCGTCGATATACATTTGCATTCAATAAATTTATTCTACAACTGTGATTTCGTATGACCAACATTACAAAAATGTGACTGTAATAAATCAATACGAGCCTTACTTTTTATATTTAGGGAATAGAAAAAAAAATATTAATCAGCGACAATCGGTTTATTGTTTTTCCAAATATTCCCCAATAAGATCTATACACTTTTGCATGCGTTTCAACCATTTATAGAAGCACTTTGAGGTATCTCCAAAACATATAATCTGGACGCATCAACCGTTATTTCAGGTGTAGAAAAACGTAAACCATTCCTCTTATTTTTTTTACATATGGGAATAAAATGAAGTCACTCTGTACCATGTCTGGCGGACTAACCATTAAATCGATGTTTTGAGGGTTCAAAAATCCAGTTGTTTGAGCCGATGTGTGAGAGCTAGCATTGTTGTCATGGTGAAGAGTGATCTGCCCTCGGCTGTAGATTTCTTGAAAAAACAACTGACAAACAAATTATTGTGTACCACTCAGAATTGACTGTTCTGCGTTGTTTTAGTTCCACGATGACAATATGTCCAGTATTTCCGGAAAAACAGGCGATCGACCGTATCGGATAAAATGTATACCTCCAAGAGACTCTAATCCCCAACAGTGAGGCGTGGTGCACACAGACCCCGGGGGATAAAGAATATATAGATTTCTACACTGATGGCTCCAAATTGGATGGACAAGTGGGGTTCGGAGTATATTCTAATGATCTGGAACTTCGAATAGCGAAAAGATTACCTAATCACTGTAGTGTTTTTCAGGCTGAAATATTAGCAATAAGAGAGGTGGCGAATTGGCTGAGAAGTAATGTTCCAAAAAATGTGGGCATTAATATATACTCAGACAGTCAATAAAATCCTTGGACTCTGTGTTCCTCAACTCGAAAACGGCCATCGACTGCCGCAAATCTCTCAATGAGATGGCTGAGCAGTACAATATTCACCTAATATGGGTGCCTGGCCATAGGTACATACCGGGGAACTGCGAAGCGGATGAGTTGGCAAGGCTAGGGACTACCTTACATATTCCAGGGGAACTAGAATTTGTTGGTATGCCCCTAGCTACCTGCAAGCTCATGCTGCGTGAGAAGGCTGTTATGATTGCAAATGTTCGATGGGAGAATTGCAAGGGTTGTAACGACACCAAGCAAATATGCCCCATTTCAACTTAAACCGCACACTAGATATGCTAATGTTCTCGAGACGTCAGATATCACTCCTGATATCTGCTATAACGGGTCGCTGCCTGATAGGCGATTTTGCAAAAACTATTGGCGCGAAGTATAATGACTATTGTATGAGCTGTCATGATGCGGAGGAAAAAGAATCAATTAAACACCTCTTGTGTGAGTGTCCTGCATTTTGTGTAAAGCGCAAGCAACTTTTAGGAGCATATAGCTTCAGATTACTGGCGGATCTGGAAAACGTTAACTTAAGCAGTCTGCTACTGTTTATGGAACAATCTGGTTGGTTCAACAAAGAAAAATAATCAAGAAGGTTCAGCGGTTAAAACTAGAAGTGCCCATATGTAATAGGTACTTTTAGTTAATGTGGTATCACAATGGACTCAATAGTCTAAGTGAGCCTGAATCTTAATCGGGCTGCAACTTTAACCTAACCTAACCATACCTCCAAGAGGCTCTGGAGCTCAAATCGCGGGATCGGGGTCTTAGACCAATATTTCGATGTGTTACAGACGGGATGACAAAGTTAATATACCCCCCATACTATGATATACATACTGGGTCGTGGTGAAATTCTGAGTCAATCTAGCCTTGACCGTGCCTCCGTCTGCCCGCCCGTCTGTGGAAATCACGTAAACTTCCGAACGAAACAAGGTATCGACTTGAAACTTGGCACAAGTACATGTTATTGATGTAGGTCGAATGGTATTGCAAATGGGCCATATCGGACCATTTTTAGGTATAGCCCCATATAAAGCGACCCCCCAGATTTGGCTTGCGGAACCTCTTGGAGGAGCAAATTTCATCCGATCCGGTTGATTTGGCTTGCGGAACCTCTTGGAGGAGCAAATTTCATCCGATCCGGTTGAAATTTGATACGTGGCGTAAGCATGTGACCTCCAAGACCCATGCAAAAATTGGTCCATATCGGTCCATAATTATATATAGCCCCCATATAAAGCGATCCTCAGATTTGACCTCCGGAGCCTCTTGGAGGGGCAAATTTCATCTGATCAGGTTGAAATTTGGTATGTGGTGTTAGTATATGACCTCCAAGACCCATGCAAAAATTGGTCCATATCGGTCCATAATTATATAGCCCCCATATAAACCGATCCTCAGATTTGACATCCGGAGCCTCTTGGAGGAGCAAAATTCATCTGATCAGGTTGAAATTTGGTATGTGGTGTTAGTATATGACCTCCAACACTCATGCAAATATTGGTCTATATCGGTCTATAAGTATATATAGCCCCCTTATAAACCGATCCCCCGATTTGGCTTGCGGAGCCTCTTGGAGGAGCAAGTTTCATCCGATCCGGTTGATATTTGGTATGTGATGTTAATATATAACCTCTAACACTCATGCAAAAATTGGTCTATATCGGCCCATAATTATATATACCCCCCATATAAACCGATCCCCAGATTTGACTTGCGGAGCCTCTTGGAGGAGAAAATTTCATCCGACTCAGTTGAAATTATGTACGTTGTGTAAGTATCTGGTATCAAAAAGCAAAAATTGGTCAATATCGTTCCATAGGTATATACAGCCATGAGATAAACCGATTCCTATATTTCACGTCTGGCTGTATAATTACAACGTAAAAATTGGTTGATATCAAAATGAAGTGTAGACTCCGATCAAGAAAAAACAAGTATATACGGCAGTAAGTTCGGCCAGGAAGAATGTACCTCCACCATGGATTGCGTAGAAACTTCTACGAAAGACTGTTATCCACAATCGAATTACTTGGGTTGTGGTATCTTAAAACGTCTTAACATCGTTTTCTAAATTGTGAGGTAGTCCATACGTGGTACATATTAGACAAAAAAGTTATGTATATATAAGTCTACAAATAATTACGAATCAACATGGAAATTTAAATTTGGGGGTCGCTTATATGAGGGCTATATAGAATTATGAAGTTGATATGGACCAATTTTTGTGTGATTGGGGATCGATTTATCTGAGGGCTATATATAACTATAGAGCGATATGGATCCAGTTAGGCATGGTTGTTAACGGCCATATACTAGCACAATGTACCAAATTTCAACTCGGATGAAAATTGCTCCTCCAAGAGGCTCCAAAACCAAATCTCGGCTATATATGATTATGGACTGATATGAACCACTTTTGGCATGGTTGTTAAATGTCATATATTACCACCAGTACCAAATTTCAACCAGATCGGATGAATTTTGCTTCTCCAAAAGGCACAGGAGGTCAAATCTGGGGATCGGTTTATATGGGGGCTATATATAATTATGGACCGATGTGAACCAATTTATGCATGGCTTTTAGAGACCATATACTAACACCATGTACCAAATTTCAGCCGGATCGGATGAAATTTGCTTCTCTTAGAGGCTCAGCAAGCCAAATCGGGGGATCGGTTTATATGGGGGCTATATGTAATTATGAACCGATGTGAACCAATTTATGCATGGTTGTTAGAGACCATATACTAACACCATGTACCAAATTTCAGCCGGATAGAATCAAATTTGCTTCTCTTAGAGCAATCGCAAACCAAATCAATCAAATACACGTTTTATTAATATATTAAATATATTTATTAAGAATCAACAGCATCGACTGGCCTTGAATTATTAGTTTATTATTCCACTATTTCCAATTTTCATGTATGTTAATGTCATCAAGAGTAAAACGCATTTTTTCTTCTTCTTGTATCTTTCACTTTAAATAAGTTGTTGCGTAACGATTTTGTCCTCCTTTTACAATTTCAATACATACAAATATAAAAAATCAATAACCAGTTTTTTAGCGTCACTGTATGAATGTTACCTGTTAATTGAAGATTCCAAAATGAAGACGAATGAAGGGGTTGTTATTCTGTTGGCGTTTTCTTTATTTATACTCCATCACGAACATAACTTTTTCTCACTAATTTAAAATAACATATATTTTATAGGTTATTTATTATATTATTTTACTATATTATTTTTTAACAATCCCTCCGTATACCATAACAACACGATTCAAACTAAAAAACAGCCCACGCGCAATAATATCGATTACATCGATTACAGGTATCGATTACAGGTTAGTACGAACTGGAATACGTATAGGGAATCGTTCAATATGATGATACCGGAAATAAAAGAGACAAATATGAGAAATGTGCAAGATATCGAACACGCAGTGGAGCGGATTACTAAGGCCTTCAACATCTCACTGAAAGCTGCATGCCCTAGAGGAAAGCCAAGGGGGAAACATCGACCACCATGGTGATCTACGGAATTAAGTAATATGAGGAAATCCTGCAGGAAGCTCTTTAACAAGGCAAAGTCCACCAGAGCCCCTGAGGACTGGGACGCTTACAAGAAGAATCTGAGAGGATACAAGCGAGAACTGAGAAAGGCTCAGCATAACTCTTGGAATGATTATTGCAGCAGTATTGAGAATACGTCCGAGGCTTCCAGACTACGGAAGGTTCTAGCATCCAGCAACTCCGCTCCAGGTTTCATTAAAACATCGGAGGGCAATTGGACAACGTCTAGTGAGGAGACGCTGGAGGTACTATTGGACACACATTTTCCTGGAAATCAGACGGTTGAACCATGTACTGGCGGTGCCACACTTGCTCAGCGGTCGTTTCCTGTCGAGGAAATTGTATCGGAAACTAGAATAAGATGGGCGCTAAATAGCTTTGGACCCTTCAAATCCCCCGGACCTGATGGGATTACTCCGACGGAGTTACAAGCTGTAACTGACAAAATTATCCCCTGGTTGTCGGTGATATATAAAGGATGTATCAACTTATCATATATCCCAGGAAAGTGGAGGGAAACAAAAGTCGTTTTCATACCTAAAGCGGGAAAAGCCTCTCACTCGAGGGCGAAGGATTTCCGACCAATCAGCTTATCCTCATTCCTACTTAAGACTCTGGAGAGTCTTAAGTAGGAATGGGCAGATCTACTGAGACCGCACTACATGAACTAGCCAGCTTTATTGAAAGCTCACTATCTGTCAAAGAATACACAATCGTGGCGTTTCTACACGCTCACAAAAAATCGCTTCTGTAACATATACTCCCAAACATATTTTGCTTCAAGCATATACATTTTTGGGTATTGCCCAAACATTTATATGTTTGATCTCTTCCAATATATAATATGTTTGAAAGCATATTAGTCTAAACAATATATGTTTGGGTAGTCTAAGTTTCAAACATTTTGTATTTTTGCATCCAAATTCAATAATGTTGTCTTCCAAAAAACGATATGTTATTATGTGAACATATAATATGTTTGGAAGCATTTTGCACCCAAAAATATTATATGTTTAAAAAAAATTCTCCCAAACAATATTGTGCTCAAAATTTTATTTATTTATTTATATATTTACAATCATAACGAATTATGAAAATAAACAGGTAATATAGGTTCTAACAACATAGGTTTTTGACCTGAATGCTCAAAATTTAGTTTCTGCCCAATTGTATATTCCCCCACATCTTTCTCACTTCCACGAGATTTTTTAGTTCTTAGCACCTTTTTTGTAATACAAACATTGTAGAAGAAATTATTCAATTGTATGATTTTTTTATTTTAATTTTACCTGCCGGACGGGGATTCGAACAACGGACCACACAGTTTGTAAGGATCAAAGAAGTAGCTGATCAATTGCCCAAGGAAAAATAAAATGTTAATTTTGTAATAACAAGCAACAACCACCAACTTAATTCAATATCGCTCCCTGTTAAATAGCGCTCCAAGCTACTAAACACATATATGTTTATAGGCTATTTCTAAATTAATATATGTTTGCATCCAAGCATATTATATTTACAAACATTTTATGTTCCAAACATAATATGTTCTAACATATTAACATATATGTCCCAAACATGTTATGCTAGTTTATGAACATTATATGCTTGCACTCAAAAATATTGTGTTTAAAAATTTGTGTTCCAAACATATAATGTTTATATCCAAACATATGAAAAACAGTCTTTTTCATCCGTGTAGACATCGAAGGGGCGTTCAATAATGTCCATCCGAGCTCGATTGTGTTCCTCAACTCGAAAACGGCCATCGACTGCCGCAAATCTCTCAATGAGATGGCTGAGCAGTACAATATTCACTTAATATGGGTGCCTGGCCATAGGAACATACCGGGGAACTGCGAAGCGGATGAGTTGGCAAGGCTAGGGACTACCTTACATATTCCAGGGGAACTAGAATTTGTTGGTATGCCCCTAGCTGCAAGCTCATGCTGCGTGAGAAGGCTGTTATGATGGCAAATGTTCGATGGGAGAATTGCAAGGGTTGTAACGACACCAAGCAAATATGGCCCCATTTCAACTTAAACCGCACACTAGATATGCTAATGTTCTCGAGACGTCAGATATCACTCCTGATATCTGCTATAACGGGTCGCTGCCTAATAGGCGATTTTGCAAAAACTATTGGCGCGAAGTATAATGACTATTGTATGAGCTGTCATGATGCGGAGGAAAAAGAATCGATTAAACACCTCTTGTGTGAGTGTCCTGCATTTTGTGTAAAGCGCAAGCAACTTTTAGGAGCATATAGATTCAGATTACTGGCGGATCTGGAAAACGTTAACTTAAGCAGTCTGCTAAAGTTTTTGGAACAATCTGGTTGGTTCAACAAAGACAAACAATCAAGAAGGTTCAGCGGTTAAAACTAGAAGTTCCCATATGTAATAGGTACTTTTAGTTAATGTGGTATCACAATGGACGGAATAGTCTAAGTGAGCCTGAATCTTAATCGGGCTGCCACTTTAACCTAACCTAACCTAGTACGAATGAACTAAAATAATTTTCTATGCCAAGTGTTATTCGTATGTATGAAGCTTTCTATAATAAAGGAAGTCAGAATTATCATTTTATGAAAATTTACTAAATTTGAGGAAACTTGGTTTTCGTACGGTATTTGTTTATTTTTACGAATGCTTTGTTATCAGTGAATACAATTTTCTTGTTCAGTAGTAAATTCTTATACCCAGCAAAGAAAACAGTATTAGTAAAATTCCATGCCTTATTCTAGTTAATGAAGTATTCCTAACTGCTTTCAGTTGAGGATTTTTTTACTGAAGCAAGTAAGTTTTATTATTTTAAACAAAAATTGAACTTAATGGAAATAAAATGGCTAAACTAAATTTAGTTCCGAGGCACTTTTTTCTGAATGTATATCTGCCTCATTCCAAGTTGGAGGTTTTAAAAATATAGATTGTTCAAATACGAGGTTTATAAAATTTCTTAAACCACTGTAACTCTATTTAAATGCAACGAAAACCCCTACATAAAAATGTCCCCCTGTTGAAGACAATAGCCATAATATGGACGTAGCACAAAAACACATTAAAACAAATTGCTTAGATTTTGAATCTTGTACTGCATTTCAATATCATTTTTATGCCACATTTCATTCAATATCATCATCATGCCATTATCATAAATCAATACAAATGACATAAAAATTGCAGGGCGGAGTGAGGGTCATTTTGAAACCACATACAATTATTATGACAACAAAATGCAAACAAGCAACCGGCCGTACCAACAAAAACACACATTCAAGTATTCGAAATGTTGCGAACTAAAGAATGAAGTTGGTTTTTGTGTTCACCAAAAATGACAATTGTGATGTTTAACATTCCATACATTTTAAAAATATAAATAAAAATTTAAAAAAAAAAAACACAAAAAAGGATGAAAGCAAGATTTACACAACAATACATTGGAATTTTATTAGTTCAAAATTTTTTGCATTTTTTGATTTTTACTTTTGTTGGATCTTAGCTGCTGATGAGTTCATGAGGGGGAATTTATTCGTTTTTATTTAGATTTAAATTTTTTTCACGTTTTTATAAAATTAGTGTTTAGACTATAAACCACCATGTGGTCAAGGCATAATTCCAGTTAAGTGGCTTTCTTCGGTGTATCCTAATTTTTATACCCTCCACCATAGGATGGGGGGTATACTAACTTTGTCATTCCGTTTGTAACACATCGAAATATTGCTCTAAGACCCCATAAAACAAATATATATATATATATATATATATATATATATATATATATATATATATATATATATATATATATATATATATATATATATATATATATATATATATAAATATATATATATATATATATATATATATATATATATATATATATATATATATATATATATATATATATATATATATATATATATATATATATATATATATATATATATATATATATATATATATATATATATATACATATATATATATATATATCTAAGCATGTCCATATGTTGAAATCACGCTAACTTCCGAACGAAACAAGCTATCGACTTGTCACAAGTAGTTGTTATTGATGTAGATCGGATGGTATTGCAAATGGGCCATATCGGTCCACTTTTACGTATAGCCACCATATAAACGGACCCCCAGATTTGGCTTGCGCAGCCTGTAAGAGTAGCATATTTCATCTGATCTGCTTGAAATTTGGTACATGGTGTAAGTATATGGTCTATAACAACCATGCAAAAATTGGTCCATATCGGTTCATACTTATATATAGCCCCCATATTAACCGATCCCCAGATTTGGTTTGCGGAACCTCTACGAGAAGAAAATTTCATCCGATTCGTTTGAAATTTGGTACATAGTTTTGGTGTATGGTCGCTGACAACCATGTAAAAATTGGTCCATATCGGTCCATAATTATATATAGCTCCCATATAAACCGATCCCCAGATTTGTCCTCCGAAGCCTAGTGGAGGAGCAAAATTCATCCGGTCCGGTTGAAATTTGGAATGTAGTGTTAGTATATGGCCGCTAATAACCATGCCAAAATTGGTCCATATAGGTCTATAGTTATATATAGCCGATCCCCAATCACACAAAATTGGTCCATATCGGTACACAATCATGCCACTCGAGCCAAAAATAATCTACCAAAAATTTTATTTCTATAGAAAATTTTGTCAAAATTTTATTTCTATATAAAATTTTGTCAAAATTTTATTTCTATAGAAAATTTGTCAAAATTTTATTTCTATAGAAAATTTTGTCAAAATTTTATTTCTATAGAAAATTTTGTCAAAATTTTATTTCTATAGAAAATTTTGTCAAAATCTTATTTCTATAGAAAATTTTGTCAAAATTTTATTTCTATAGAAAATTTTGTCAAAATTTTATTTCTATAGAAAAGTTTGTCCAAATCTTATTTGTATAGAAAATTTTGTCAAAATTTTTTTATTTCTGTAGAAAATGTTGTCAACATTTTAATTGTATGGAGAATGTGGTCAAAATTTTAATCCTATTGAAGATTTTGTCAAAATTTTATTTCTATAGAAAATTTGGTCGAACATTTATTTCTATACAAAATTTTGTCAAAATTTTATTTCTATAGAAAATTTTGTCAAAATTTTATTTCTATAGAAAATTTTGTCAAAATTTTATTTCTATAGAAAATTTTGTCAAAATTTTATATCAATAGAAAATTTTGTCAAAATTTTATATCAATAGAAAATTTTGTCAAAATTGTATTATTATAGAAAAGTTTGTCCAAATCTTATATCTATAGAAAATTTTGTCAAAATTTTATTTCTGTAGAAAATTTTGTCAAAATTTTATTTCTATAGAAAATTTTGTCAAAATTTTATATCATTAGAAAATTTTGTCAAAATTTTATTTCTAGAGAAAATTTTGTCAAAATTTTATTTCTATAGAAAATTGAAAATTTTATTGAAAATTTTATTTCTATAGAAAATTTTGTCAAATATTTATTTCTATAGAAAAATTTGTCAAAGTTTTATTTCTATAGAAAATTTTGTCAAAATTTTAAGTCTATAGAAAATTTTGTCAAAATTTTATGTCTATAGAAAATTTTGTCAATCCTAATTATATACGTATTTAATCGGCCGTTTTTAGTTTAATATATACCACGTATGGACTACCTGGCAATTTAGGAGACTGTGTTAGTAAGGTATCTTAACCTTGTCATCGGCACGTGTTACCGCAACCCAAGTAATTCGATTCGGTAGAAGTTTCCATGGTGGAGAGTACATAAGCTTCGGCCTTTCCGAATTTACGGCCGTATATACTTGTTTAGTCCTTACCTCGACCTAACATACATCTACTGGGTTTGCATGTGGTGAAAAGGACAAACTTTATGTGAAGGAAATGAAGAATGTCTTATACAGTCATGTCTTTTATGTGAAGGTAAGATTGGTTGTTCAGGCCATAGCCCTTAGCCTTAGGTCCAAGACATGTGACTTTAACGGAGGCACGCAAATTTACAAATTTGTGTCCTAAATTTAATGAAAACATTTTTTGAAACAAAGATTTTAGCTTTATTTTAATTAAAATTTAATTATTTTAAAGAAATTTATCCTTAATATTTTGTAAATTTCGCATCCTACAATTTAGGTTGCGTAATCTTTAATATCACGTAAATATTTTTTTCATTGCGGGACATCATCAGGTAAACAGCTCGTTTCAAGCATTTATCTTTATCCATAACAAGAGATTTCTTGTCCATTTATATGTCTATATTATATTTGAATAAATTATCATTCCTCGTGTATAAAATTTTACAAGTTCTTAAAACGTACTTTCTCATAACAAGTGCAATTTGTATTGGCCATTTGAGAAAACAAAATTTTTTTAGCAGAAGTTAAATCTTAAACCGCCTTAGTTTTCCAGACTTATTGTTTGCATACAATCGCAAGAAGTTGAGCTGCTGTTATTCTCCCCAAAAGAAGTTTCACAATTTCCCATGTCTAAGGGTTTCCTTGAAGTTGTAGCTAATTTAATTAGAGCAGCAGAATTCGTAATTTTTTTGAAGAAATGAAAAAACTTTTGTTTTATAGCATTTTTTTACATTCTTCATCATTGCTTTTTTTGTTGGTATAAAAAGCTAAATAAACAAAATACAATCACCAAAACAAAGTAAAATAAAATCTCTTAAATTAATTATGCGATTGCTGGCTAATATCCACTCCCACCTCCCACCTCCCATGTTTCTCAACCCCTAAACATTAGGCACTGAAATTAAATTTCTGGCATAACTAAGGACATTCGTCATTTAAATACTACACAGAGAATTATTTTATTGATAGAAATGTATAAGAACACCAAATCGAAACGTTTTTAGTTAAGCAAAAATACACACATACATATGTTACACTGAAATCGCAATTTAAACAATGTGAAGGACATATTTCTATAAAATAATGAATTTTTAATTAAAAGAAAGTTTATAATCCTTGTTTCAAAAAATTTTTCATCAAATTTATAATACAAATATTGTGAATTTGCATTCCTCCGTTAAAGCCATATGCTTTGAAGCAAAGAAAAATTTTCTTAAAGTAAAGAGAACACTTTTGATTTAAAACAAGTAAGTAAAGTAGAAAGTCGGGCGGGGCCGACTATACCATACCCTAAACCACCATTACAGAATTAGTAATCATAAGCATTTGTGGGGTAACATATAGGTCTGGGAGATAAACCGCAGTTGCAACTTTAAGAAAATTAAGGGGTACATGTCTATGGGTGCTTTGTGTCAATCTGACTATAGCTCATAGTCAATGTTGCCAGGGAAAATGTTCGGTTTACCCTACAAGGACAAAAAAAGTTCCCTACTTTCCCATACATTCCCAAACAATTTTCCCTCCTATATTTTTCGTTAAATTTAAAAAATTTAGAAAACAAAAATGGTTCTAATCTTTTTTGTTAAATCTCTATAAAAATTTTGGAAAAAGTTTCTATAAACAAATTTTTGTGAGAAATTTTTCTATAGAAATAAAATATTGACAATAAATTCTATAGAAACAAAATTTTGAGAAAAAATTCCACAGAAATAAAATTTTGAGAAAAATTTTTATAGAAATAATATTTTGAAAAAAATTTCTATAGAAATACAATTTTGACAAAATGTTCTATAGAAATAAAATGTTGACAAAATTTTCTACAGGAATAAAGCTTACCAGACATTGTTAAAGATCAAGTCTTTCCGGCTTCTAATTTACTCCTCTAGCGCCACCAAAATGTAAAAATTATTACAAATTGTGTTGAGTGAAAATGTCCCACATTGTGGCCCTACGCTAGATATTAGAAAAACCCTACATATAGGGAATTTCCCCTACTTCTAGCAACACTGGCTGTGTTGATATTGCGCCTACGGAGTTAGTATGCCACTACTATTGAGCCCATTATTAAAAAAGAGAAAATCGTTAAATTAGTGTGGGTAATAAATACAAATTTATAAAAATCGAGCAATATTCTTATGTAAGAGCTACAAGTACGTATAAACACGATCGGCTAGTACATCAAATTTTTAAATTTGAGTAACATTGGTTAATAAATAAGAGTATTATGGCCAAATTTGGGAAAATCGAGCATAAGGTTATTAGGGGCCAATTTTTCAAAATCGGGTGATACATATATGGGAGCTATATCTACATCTGAACCGATTTCGATGAAATTTTGCACATATAGTTAGTAGTATAGAGGATTGGATCTAGCCAACTTTTAGTAAGATCGGTTAATAAATAAGGGTTCTATGGCCAAATTTGGGAAAATCGGGCTATACATATATATGGGAGCTATATCTAAATCTAAACCGATTTCGATGATTTTTTGCACATATAGTTAGTGCTATAGAAGACTACATTTAGCCAAATTTGGGTAAGATCGGTTGATAAATAAGGGTTTTATGGCCAAATTTAGAAAAATCGGGCGGTACATATATATGGGAGCTATAGCTAAATCTGAACCGATTTCGATGATTTTTTGCACATATAGTAAGTGCTATAGAAGATTATATTTAGCCAACTTTGAGTAAGATCGGTTGATAAAAAAAGGTTTTGTGGCCAAATTTGGGAAAATCGGGCCATACATATATATGAGAGCTATATCTAAATCTGAACCGATTTGAATGAAATTTTGCAGACTTGAAGGGCGATTGAAAAGATTACCTCTTGCCAAATTTGGTGACGATCCGTTTGAAAAAAACGCGCAACGTGACCCCATTTGTCGAAATCGGGCGATACATATATATGGGAGCTATATCTAAATCTGGTCCGATTTCCAAATTCAATAGCGTTCGTCCTTGTGCCCAAAAAACTCCCTGTACCAAATTTCATCAAAATCGGTTAATAATTGCGACCGGAATCCTGTGAACAACAAATACATGGACAGACGGACGGACGGACGGACACCAAGTGCTAGATCGACTCAGGAGGTGATTCTGAGTCGATAGGTATATATTTTATGGGGTCTAAAATCAATATTTCTGGTAGGCACATTTTTTGGCCGATCAAACTTATTATACCCTGACCACTATGTGGTTTAGGGTATAAAAATAGAAAACAAAAATGGTTCTAAGTACTTTATTATCTTAAAACATGAATATGCAACGTATATAACATAGAATATAAATTTGTATTACCACCACGGTTGCCACAGTTGGTAGAATTCTACCCAAATTAGTAATCTTTTTTGTTAAATCTCTATAAAAGTAAAATTTTGGAAAAAGTTTCTAAAAACAAATTTTTGTGAGAAATTTTTCTATAGAAATAAAATGTTGACAATAAATTCTATAGAAATACAATTTTGAGAAAAAATTCCACAGAAATAAAATTTTGAGAAAATTTTTTATAGAAATAATATTTTGAAAAAAATTTCTATAGAAATACAATTTTGACAAAATGTTCTATAAAAATAAAATGTTGACAAAATTTTCTTACCACACATTACACTAGGTCACAAATAACAAAATTTTCTCTGTTATTTGTTTCTAGCATACTTTTTCCCATTGATTTTGACCTACTAAACACGAAAATGAGTTTTAAAAAATTTTCTGTCGATTGGTTTTCGAGGTACAAATTTTTGAACTTTTTTTTTAATTTTTGGAGGTATACTAACAATTTTGATCATATCTTTCGTCTTCTTTCACCTATTTGATCCTAGTGCTACTCAAATTAAAGAAAATTGAGCCGTCTATAACTCATTCTCAGAAAATTTTCAAATCGGGTAAGTAGTTTGGATGTTGGCGCCTTAAAAAGTTAAAAAACGGCGTTTTTTTAGTAAACATGAGGCGGAAAAAACCATATAAAAATTCATATAAAATATAAAATACATTTTTTGGCCGATCAAACTTATTATAACATGACCACTATGTGGTTTAGGGTATAAAAAGTCGGTTTTATTTTAATTGTTATATTGGATCTTTTGATTTAAGATAAAAATAATTTGAAGTATTTTATAGGCGAAGACTTATTTTTAAGATTTTACATCTCTCGTTTAAAGTTTCTTTTTAGTTTGAAAACTCTGCTCTAATATGGATTTTTTAACTGGTATTTGGTTGTACATGAATAGCTTTGTTAATATATCACAAATAGAAAATAAAAATGCGATAAATGAAATATGCATCCTAACATTAATTTTATTGATCCTGAATTGAAAGCTAGATATGTTCCTAAAAACTGTCTATAGATTAAAAACACCATAAAAAAAACGATGCCAAAAATTTTGTGAAAAATGTGTTTTTTGGATCCGGAAGTGATGCAAAATTGGCGCAAAAGCGATGAATTTAAAATGGGCTTGTCATAGGACGGATGTCCATGAATTTAACAGTCGTTGCACTAAATTTGCATCACTTTTTAAGATGTGAACCGAATTCAGTTTTTTGGTTGTAAATTAAAAAAATTGAATTAAAAAAAAATCCTATGTATTTAAAATAAAGAAAATCACTGGGAGCAAAATTTTTGGAAGTGATTTTAAAGTCGTGCCTTTAGAAAAACTTCCAAAGCCGCGTTTTTGGCTTGGAATCAATAAAAAATCTTTAATAAACTTCACTAGTCGAAAACATTTCGTTCTATTAAAGAGCCAATGAATCAAGATCGTTGTTATAATGAAATTTTCCTTATTATAATGAATTTCCTCCAGTAACGTATATTTTCATTGTAAAGGGTGGTTAAATTGTAAGGGCCGATGTTGAATGTGAACCACACCTAAACGCCAAGTTTTTTTTCCGAATTTTATTTGACATTTCTCTATTTCAGAATGGTTCCAAGAAATGGCACCAGTGGATGATAAATTTTCGAAGAAAATCATCATCAGTGATGAGGCACATTTTCACCTCAGTGGATTCGTCAATAAACAGAATGGCCGCATAAGGGCGAATGAGAATCCAAGAGTGATTGTCGAAAAACCAATGCACCCACAAAGAGTGACTGTTTGGTGCGGTTTATGGGCTGGCGGCATCATCGGGCCGTATTTTTTCCAAATTGAGGCCGGTCAGGCAGTTACTGTGAATGGTGTTCGCTATCGTGAGATGATAACGAACTTTTTATGGCCCGAATTGGAAGTCGGAGCCGGAGTCGAGCAAAATTGACTCAACTCCTCAGCCCTGGTTTTAGCTCCCATATATATACATCGCTCGATTTTCCCAAATTTGGCCATAATACCCTTATTTATTAACCAAAGCTACTCAAGATTAAAATTTGTATGTATTTTCTGATCGTATGTAGACTTACATGTCACTCGTACATAATAATATTTCCCAATTTTCAAAAATTTGGATTTATTATCCACAATAATTGGTCGATTTCCTCTCTTTTAGTAATGGACTCAATTTTAGTTGTGCACTAACTCTGTAGGTACAAAATCAGCTTTAGCTACAACTATATATAATATCAGACATTTCTGCTCAAATTGTGTTAAAACTCCTATAAAAATGTACCCCTTAATGTTCTTAAATATGGAAATGCGGTTTATCTCTCAAACCTATACCAATGCTACCCCACAAATGCTTATGTTTACTAAGTCAGTAGCGGTGGTTTAGGATATAATATAGTCGGCCCGCCCGACTTTCTACGTTACTTACTTGTTTTCCAAATGATTTCAATTTCTACTTGAAGTCATAAATCGCAAATTTAAAAGAGAATTATGACTTAATTCTAGCCTTACTTTAATTCTCCGCCGCTTCTTTGGCTCGGAATCAATACTAAAATCATTAGTGAAACTGGGCATCTCTTTTTCTCAGTATGTAGTATATAAATTCGCCTTTCACATAGTTAAAATAAGGCTAAATTTTTATTTTTCAATTGGAATGCATTTCATTATCATTGCAGTGGGTATCATCACCAAACCACCATATTCATAAAAGTTATCGCATACTCTAAACCTGCTACTACTGTTGAGAAAATGTTGAAAATTGAAAAGAAAACAAGTATATACGGCCGTAAGTTCGGCCAGGCCGAAGCTTATGTACCCTCCATCATGGATTGCGTAGAAACTTCATCTAAACACTGCCATCCACAATCGAATTACTTAAGTTGCGGTAACGCTTGCCGATGGCAAGGTATCTTAAAACCTCCTAACTCCATCTTCTAAATTGTATGCAAGTCCATACGTGGTATATATTAAATCAAAAAAGATCGATCCAATACGTATATAATTCAGTTTGACAAAGTAGATATAACATTTTGACAAAATTGTCTACAGAAATAAAATGTTAACAAAATTTTCTATAGAAATAAAACTTTCACAAAATTATCTATAGAATTAAAAATTTTGACAAATTTTTCTATAGAAAGAAAATTTTGACAAAATTTTCTACAGAAATAAAATTTTAACAAAATTTTCTATAGAAATCAACTTTTGACAAAATTTTCTATAGAAATAAAATCTTGGCAGATTATTTTTGGCTCGAGTGGCAACCACGATTATGAACCGAATAAAATTTGAACAACATTTTCTATAGAAATAAAATTTTGACAAAATTTTCTATAGAAATAAAATTTTGACAATGATGAAAATTTTATTATGAACCGAATAAAATTTTAACAAAATTTTCTCTAGAAATAAAATGTTGACAAAATTTTCTATAGAAATAAAATTTGGACAAAATTTTCTATAGAAATAAAATTTTGGTAGATTATTTTTGGCTCTAGTGGCAACCATGATTATGAACCGGTTTATATGGGGGCTATATATAATTATAAACCGATATGGACCAATTTTTGCGCGGTTGTTGGAGACCATATACCAATACCATGTACCAAATTTCAGCCGGATCGGATGAAATTTGCTTCTCTTTAAGGCTCCGCAACCCAAATCTGGGGATCGGTTTATATGGGCGACATATATAATTATGGACCGATGTGGACCACTTTTTGCACGGTTGTTGGAGACCATATACCAATACCATGTACCAAATTTCAGCCGGATCGGATGCAATTTGCCCCTCTTTGAGGCTTCGCAAGCCAAATCTTGAGATCGGTTTATATGGGGTCTATATATAATTATGGACCGATGTGGACCAATTTTTGCATGATTGTTAGAGACCATATACCAACATCGTGTACCAAATTTCAGCCGGATCGGATGCAATTTGCTCCTCTTTGAGGCTTAGCAAGCCAAATCTTGAGATCGGTTTATATGGGGTCTATATATAATTATGGACCGATGTGGACCAATTTTTGCATGATTGTTAGAGACCATATACCAACATCATGTACCAAATTTCAGCCGGATCGGATGCAATTTGCTCCCCTTTGAGGCTCCGCAAGCCAAATCTGGAGACCGGTTTATATGGGGGCTATATATAATTATGGACCGATGTGAACCAATTTTTGCATGGTTGTTAGAGACCATATACCAACATCATGTACCAAATTTCAGCCGGATCGGACGAAATTTGCTTCTCTTTTAGGCTCCGCAAGCCAAATCTGGGGATCGGTTTATATGGGGGCTATATATAATTGTGGACCGATGTGGACCAATTTTTGCATGATTGTTGGAGACCATTTACCAACACCATGTACCAAATTTCAGCCGGATCAGATGCAATTTGCTCCTCTTTGAGGCTCCGCAAGCCAAATCTGGAGACCGGTTTATATGGGGGCTATATATAATTATGGACCGATGTGGACCAATTTTTGCATGATTTTTGGAGACCATTTACCAACACCATGTACCAAATTTCAGCCGGATCGGATGCAATTTGCTCCTCTATATATAATTATGGACCGATGTGGACCAATTTTTGCATGGTTGTTAGAGACCATATACCAACATCATGTACCAAATTTCAGCCAGATCGGATGAAATATGCTTCTCTTAGAGGCTCCACAAGCCAAATCTGGGGATCGGTTTATATGGGGTCTATATATAATTATGGACCGATTTGGACCAATTTTTGCATGATTGTTAGAGACCATATTATCACAATGGACTGAATAGTCTAAGTGAGCCTGAAATTTAATCGGGCTGCCACTTTAACCTAACACATTAGAGACCATATACCAACATCATGTACCAAATTTCAGCCGGATCGGATGCAATTTGCTCCTCTTTGAGGCTCCGCAAGCCAAATCCGGAGACCGGTTTATATGGGGGCTATATATAATTATGGACCGATGTGGACCAATTTTTGCATGGTTGTTAGAGACCATATACAAACATCATGTACCAAATTTCAGCCGGATCAGATGAAATATGCTTCTCTTTGAGGCTCCACAAGCCAAATCTGGGGATCGGTTTATATGGGGGCTATATATAATTAAGGACCGATATGGACCAATTTTTGCATGGTTGTTAGAGACCATATACCAAAACCAAATACCAAATTTCAGCCGGATCGGATGAAATATGCTTCTGTTAGAGGCTCCACAAGCCAAATCTGAAGGTCCCTTTATATGGGGGCTATACGTAAAAGTGGACCGATATGGCCCATTTTCAATACCATCCGACCTCCATCGATAACAACTACTTGTGCCAAGTTTCAAGTCGATAGCTTGTTTTGTTCGGAAGTTAGCGTGATTTCAACAGACGGACGGACGGACGGACATGCTTAGATCGACTCAGAATTTCACCATGACCCAGAATATATATACTTTATGGGGTCTTAGAGCAATATTTCGATGTGTTACAAACGGAATGACAAAGTTAATATACCCCCATCCTATGATGAAGGGTATAAAAAATTCTTAATAAAAGGGTTGAACAAGTTTTATTTATTTGCTGGAAGAAAAGTTGTTAATAATATAAGAAAAGTTATGATACTTAGATGTTTACTGTTTGACTGCCAGAAATGGAGAGACAGCATTTATTTTCTATTCAATACTTGAAACCTCATAAGAATATATTGAACATAAATATAATTGTAAAACTTAAAGTATATCATTGCATACGTTTGTATATTCATTTAGCAGAGATGTATCAAACATGTCGAGGTTCGATGATAAAGTAAACAATGTTCGATGACAATGTTGAAACATCAATGCATTTGCATATACAAACGTGTCAATGTAAATTGTAAATATATATGTATGTTTGATAATATATTTCTGCACACAGCTGCTTTCTGCTTTTCTGCAATCCCTAATATGAACCGATGCATACATTCCTTAAGTAATGGGTTCGATATGCGATGATGTTGCTTAGGATTTGTGCTGTGATAGGGGGCAAGCATAGCAAACATTACAAACAAGAGAAACTATGCACTGATCTCTGCTAATGAAGTGATCGATGATCATTAATGCCGATGATGATAATGAAGGTTTGCATGTGCATTAATGAAGTTTTGGTTATTTGGATGAAATTGCCGACGGTATTTTGATCGATGGTTTTGAGCAAAGGTTATAGATTTGAGGAAGATGGGAGATTGGCTTGCGTCATACCAAATGTTGCATTTACCAGATTAGTTTAATACATGTTTGTAATCCTTTAAGTGTTTTTAGTTTTTATTTTTTAAATGATAAATGTAATTTTCTTACTGAAACAATGTTAAATTTTAGGCAACAACAAAAAATATCCATTTTCCCCTTTATGGAAATTTATTTCGTGCTCTTAATTTCTTTTTATTTGCATTGACATAGCAATACTTGTCGTATACACGTTTGGTTCGAGTATTAAACTAATGTGGTAAATGGTTTGATGTACTCAGTAGCCAATCTCCCATCTTCCTCTTCTATAATGTTTGGTTTTGAGTGTTATATGCAAAGACAATAAACTCTAGGAAGATAGGAAATTGGCTACTGAGGAGATCAAACCATTTACCGTGTTAGTTTCATACTCGAACCAAACGCGTATACGACAAGTATTGACATAGCATTAAAATGCAAATAAAAATAAATTAAGTGCACGAAATAAATTTCCATAAAGGGGAAAATGTAATTTTTTTGTTGTAGCCTAAAATTTAACATTTTTTCATTAAGAAAATTAAGTTTTTCATTTAAAAAATAAAAACGAAAAATAAATAAAAAATTACAAACATGTATGGAACTAACATGTTAAATGCAACATTTGGTATGACGCAAGCCAATTTCCTATCTTCCTCAAGTTTATTGTCTTTGGTTATATGGGTTGACGAAGTGCAAATATTTTCGTCAACAACTACCATACAAATTCCTTCGATAAACTGTTGGTAAATTATTATGAATATAAGCAAAAGTCTTTAAGCTAAAATCAAAATCTTGATATGCGAGACTATTTTTGTTGAGTGTTAAAATCAAAAGAATAACGAAATTAAATAATTAAAGAGAAACTTGATATTGGAAAATCATCGAATTTAAAAACACGAAGTATACAAGTCATGTTGTTTACTTGAAAGCTATTTGAAACTGTTATCCTATCTACTTGTTAGTAGAAATGTTTTACAAATTGAAATACCTTTTTCTCTCCAAAATTCATTTGTATCAAAATCAAATTTATGCTGTATTTGGTGGTTATTTAAAACCATGACAAATTCCTTTTGAACCGCATCACTTTTATTCTTGCACGGTCCATTACACATCAAAGTACTTTAGGTGGATTAAATAAAAATTTTAATGATTTCATTTCTTTGACAATTACACCACCGTCTGAATGTTCTCATGAATTTTTGTAGCGATTCCATTTGCTTTGAATCGCTAGTCCTCTTGGATACCTGATACAGAGATGAAACAATAAACGTACATCAGTCATCAGTACACAGTACTCCAAGGTATTGTTTACCACAATATCCATAACAACAAGAAATTCGGTTAGATATTTAATAATAATAATAATAGAGTGATGACACATTTAACTATTTGAAATATAATAGGCGTTTAATGAATGTATCAAATGCTGGTATTAATTATAATTAGGAATTATCAGTTTCACATGAAAGGAATTTGTGACACCTGTCATTTTGTGGATAACCAATAATTGCTATGATACAAGGATTAATTTTATATTCCTTTTGTTTAGATTGATGTGGCGAGTCAAAGAAATTCGATTTCAATGACATTTTTTATAGCTTGCATGACTACAGTGGAAGAGAATATTGTATGGCATACTTAAGAAGCAAAGTTTACACAGAAAAACAATTTTTTTGATTCAATCTGGAAATTAATTTATACAACTTTTGTTTTAAATGAAATTGCTTTAATCACGATAAGTATATACAATAGAAAGTTCGACCGGTCCGAATCTGAAGTACCTACCACCATGAATCAAATATAACAGTTTCCTTTGAAAGCTCTTCGTTGTAGCGGGTTGATAATAATTAGAATTTCAGGGGGGTTTTATGACAGCTATTCTCCCAAGCAGTCCAGTTCAATCAGTACGCTTCGCAAAGATAAATTAAAAGATTGTACCTATGAATACTAAATCAGATTCTAGATTAATAACAACCACTTTTGAGTTTTGGAGGAATCACAAACAACTCGTATAGGTGTGCACGAAAATTATAAATGAAGGCCTTGATTTGAAATCCAAAATATGTCGATTTTTACCCCCATTATTCAAATGATTAGAAGAAATAAAGTCTGGAAATTTTGCTTTCAGTTGCATGCAATTTTAATGATCACTGAGCCTGCTATACCCTCAAGAAGCGACATCGGTCTATGTGGAAGCCATAACAAGTGGACCGATAAAAACTAAATCCGTTAAAATTTCAGGCAAGTTTGATAACAACTACGGCTTATATAAGCCCAATCGAATGCTATGCCAAAAACATGCACCGATACACATCAAATTCAGCACACATCATTGTGGTTCTGAAAAACCTACAGAATCTAACCTCAAATTTGAGAGCGGGTTTATAAATGTGATATATCAAAATCTCTACCGATATACTATATATTCGGAACACCTACTTGAGTAAATAGGTGTTCCGAATATATAGTATATAGGCCCTAAAAACCCTCGAGTTTTAAAATTTCAGGCAAATTTGATAAAAACTATTGTTTCTAGAAGCCCAAGAGTAAAAACGAAAGATCGGACTATACGGCGACTATACGAAAACATGGATCGATGGACCATACACTCAAAAAAAAATGAACTCACTATTTCACTAAAGCCAATTTAACTATATTTTAGTTCATGAAATTATTATATTTGGAGAAAGTTTCATTTACTCTAATAATTTTTTCCGTACGTTAGTTAAATGAACTAAAAGACGGGAAAAAAATATACACAAATGAAGTAAAAAGTTTTACTAAATTCGTACTTCTCACAAAATAGTTCATTATTTCTTTAAATTTGTAAATTTTACTACAACAGCGTCCATCATGATCTTCGTATGTCACTAAAGACATTCTTGCAATTTTGAACTCCAATTTTTTCCTTCAAACTGCAAAATTTTCTTTAAAAAGTGAAAAAATTATTTATGTCTAATAAATTTTCTTGAATTTGTCGAAAAATATTTACTTATTTTTGTGATATCGGCGTGATGCCAGCGCTTGTAATACTGTTTAGTTAAAAATTTCTAAAACTATTCAAAATTTTCTAAAATTAATCAAAAGTTTTCTTCCTGGTGGGTTCACTGTTTTTTCAGTGTATATTCGGCAAACTTATTTGTGGTCATAAAATAGCTCTAGATTCCAAATTTAAGGCAAATCGGATTAAAAATACGGTTTCTAGAAGCCAAAGAATTTAAATCGGTAGACCGGTCTATACACTAAAAAAAAGCATTCCCTGTTCCAAAGATTTTGTCTTTACACTAACGATTTTGGTATTGATTCCGAGCCAAAGAAGCGGAGAATTGAAGTAAGGATACTTTTAATGCTCAATTCTCTTTTAAATTTGAGTTTTTACGTACTTGTCTCAAGGAAGCAAATTTTAATTTATTCGTTTTTCTAACTTTTGTCTTCATGGCATATCAAATCGTTTAAAAATGTATTAAAGACAGCATAACATTTCAAATTGAGACTTGTCTGCAAGTAGATATTAAAAAGTCTTTAAAATAAATTTTTGGAAAACGAGTCCTATTCTTGAACGAATTTTTGCTTTATAGTCAAGATGCAAAAATTCAGCAAATTTAAATATAATTTCATTAGTTTTGAAGAATATTTTTGAATTATTAAAGTCAAGTTGACTTTAGTCAAATAAAATTTTCTTTCATGTTAAGATACCCATTTTTAAGTCGAATCACTTAATAATAAGGTCAAGACGAGTTCATTGAAAAGTTTATCAACATTTGGGCAAGGAAAAAAATTTATAACAGAGAAATGCGTCTTTCATCCTAAGGAAAAATCGTATTTTATGGACATGAAATCTTTGGCCTCGCGACAATATTTTTTCTAGAATTCCAATTTCAGGCAAATCGGATAGAAAATAAAGTTTCTCGAAACTCAAGAAATCGAGAGATCGATCTATATGGGGGCTATAGCAAATAATGGACCGATAGGCACCATTTTCGTCCCAACTAATACGGTTTCTAGAAGCCCAAGAACTAAAATCGGGACGTCGGTCTATATGGGGGTTATATCAAAACATGGACCGATAGGCACCATTGTCGCGACAACTATTTGTGGTTCTAAAATACCGCTAGATTTCAATTTTCAAGCAAATCCGATTGAAAATACGGTTTCTAGAAGCCCAAGAACTAAAATCGAGACGTCGGTCTATATGGGGGCTATACCAAAACATGGACCGATAGACGCCATTTTCAGCACAACTATTTGTGGTCCTCTAATACCTCTAGATATTCAATTTCTAGCAAATCTGTTGCTAGAAGCCCAAGACGACAAATCGGGGGTTCGGTTTATATGGGGGCTATATTAAAACATGGGCCGATATGGCCCATCTTCGATCTTGACCTGCCTGCAAACAAAAAACGAACCTGTGCCAAATTACAGGACTATATCTCCATTATTGAAAGCTGTACGTTGATTACAACAGACAGACGGACATGGCTTTATCGTCTTAGAATTTCTCCCTGAATATATACTTTATATAGTCGGAAATCGATATTTCGATGTATTAAAAACGGAATGACAAACTTATTATACCCCCATCATCATTCCATGGTGGTGGGTATAAAAATGATAGTGTCAATCACAGAATTAATTATAAATAAAAATAAGTGAGTAAAGTAAAAAGTCGGGCGGGGCCGACTATATCATACCCTAACCAACCCCTACTGAATTAGTAAACATTGTTTGTGGGGTATAAGTGGTATAGGATTGGGAGATAACCCGCATTTCCATATGTAAGAACATTAAGGGGTACATAGTTATGGGAGTTTTATCACAATCTGGACAGATATGTCTGATATTAGGAGCTATAGTTGAATCTGAAACTACAGAGTTTGTATGCCACTAATATTGCATCCATTCCCAGCAAAAAAAATTGGAAGTTGTTCCACAAACATTTCTTTTGAAGCCCATCCCAGAATCCCCCATCGAGTTTTTCCAACTTCTGATGCAGTCCTTTTGGACAAGTTCACAAACATTTCTTCTAAAGCGCATCTTGGGATCCCCCAATGATTTTTTTTTCTACTTCCGGTGCAGTCCTTGTGGACAAGCATTAGAAAGAACGCAATCAGGCTATTTTAAGTGCAAATTTTGGACAATTAAATTTTACAAAATAATAGAAAACTAATAACAAAATTAAAAAAAAAAAATAAAGAAAATCCATAAAAAAGTAAAAAAATAATAATAAAAAAATAAATTTCATCCCCGCTGGGATTTGAACCTGTGCCGTTTGACTTTTTCGCTTCCATGGAAGTTCTTTTGAGAAGGGTTTGCAAATTACGAGAAGTTTTAATTTTTTTATTGATTTTCATAGAAAAAAATATGTTTATACGAAAATATATGCCGAAAATAAAAAATAAAAACGATACATAACAAAAAAAAAAAATATTTTTTTAGAAAAATATTTGATAAACAAATTGCTGCTAGTGAGATTTGAACTTACGTTTCTTATTTTTTTCGTTCATACTAATAAAGAACATCTCGAGAAGCAATTAGAATGTTATTGCTTGGTGTCGTATTACAATCATATCACAAACATTTGAATTGACCTTTCGACGCTTTATGTTCAATGGCGTTTGTGGCTGAGTGTGCTAAGGCGTTCTGTTATGGTGCCAGTAAACCCAGGTTCAATCCCTGGTCGGAGCGAAAAAGTTGTTCAAATTGTAAAAATTAGATAATAGGAAAATAATAGTGTAATAAAACATATGGATGAAAAAAAAAGTGAAATTGGTTGAAAAAAAAATTTCTTCGCTTTTTAAATTTCTTCATTCAAATTAACTTCCAGGGCACAACTTCTAAAGCAATGCAAAGGATCCAAAAAGGGAGTACTTCCATCCTATGACAAGCCCATGTAAAATTAATTGGAGATGATCCAATAGTTTGGGGATCCAAACTACTTTTTTGGAAGCTCTTCTTTTGCTGGGTTATTAAAAAAAAGTGGGAATCGCTCAATTAGTTTAGTTAATAAATCCAAATTTGTGGAAATCGGTCAATATATTTATGTACAAGCTACGTGTATGGTTAAATAGATCGTCTAATACATACAAAATTTGACATTTAAGTAAGAATATTTTGGCAAACTTTGGGAAAAAAGAACGATGCATATATGTGGGAGCTATATCTAAATCTGAACCAATTTGGATAATAATTGGCAAGTTTGATTGATACCACAGAAGGTTTCCTTGTGCTAAATTTGAGTAAAATCTGATAATAAATGAGGCCTCTATGGTAGAGGTGTGCACGTGACACGAAATTGTCGTGACTCACGAAAATTTTCGTGACCCACGCGTGAGTCACTCTGAGGGAAACGGCGTGAGTGTGCGTGAGCGTGATTCACGCAAATAATATCTTCATGAGTGAATTTCGAAAAACACGCAAACGAAAATAATCCCGCTCACGAACATAAAATGCTTAGGAGTTGAATTCATTTATAATTTTTGTGATATCCTAAGTGTTAAGAGTAGAGATGTGCGCGTGAGTGAAATTTCATTCCCACTCACGCACATTCACGAAACAAAATGTTTATTCACGCACGCTCAGGCACGCTACGTGTGGTAGCCAATCACGCTCACGCACTTTCACGAAATAGAAACCTGTACTCACGCAAGCTCACCCACGAACTACTTTTAAGGACTCACACTCACGCACGATTCACGACAATTCACGACAAATTCAAGAGACTCACGACATTTTCTAACCGGGAGTGTGCAAAGGCAACAAAATTTAAAAATAAAATATAGTTCGACAGCTAAATTAATTTCAATTAACACACGATATTAATTTTTTTCGTGAATGTGATTTTGCAGAAATTTTATTCACGAACCGACTTTATTTCTCACGCACGACATATTTATTTTAGTCCCATTCACGCACATTGACGAGAGTTGCTTTGGAGTTTGTTCACGACTCACGTGATTCACGCGTGTCACGAGTATTTCGTGTCACGCGCACACCTCTAGTTAAGAGTTTTATAACGCTCTCGATTGTAATCATACTCATGTTTTCAGTCAGGTTCTGTAGGTAAATTACTCATAAAATTATTCGAGAGTCACGAGGTTTTTCGTGAGTCACAACTTTTTTCGTGAGTCACGACATTTAAAAGATTTTCGTGCGTGAATACAAATTTTATTTTCTTGAACGTGCGTGAGTCCTACCAAATATCGTGCATGAGTGTGCGTGAGCAAAATATTACTCACGTGCACACCTCTACTCTATGGTCAAACATATGGTTATTAGAGACTGTGGGTGCTATATCAAAATCTGAACCGATTTTGATAATATTTTGCAGGTTTGATTGATGCAATAGAAGGTTATCTTGTGCTAAATGTTAGTTTGATCGGGTAATAACCCAGAAAAAAAATTTGGAAGTTCTTCCAAAAGCACAACTTTAAAAGCACTTCCAGAAGATGCACTCCCAATGATGCTCTTTATTTTAACTACCCAGGAAGTTCTTTAAATTCAATTTTTTCTAACTTGGTGTTTTCATACTTTTAATGGGTAGTTTTAACTTCTTTTGTTTCAAATTGGTTAAAAACAGTTTAAGAATTCATAAAATTGTACAAATTATTTCAATTTTGTCAAAAAATTGTTAAATTCGATCTGAAAAAATTGTGAATTTTTGAAAATATTTGAGGTCAAACGTTTTAGACAAGCGTTAAAATCCATTAAAAATTATAAAAAAATCTAAAAATTATTTATTTGACAAAATATCACAGAATTTTTAAATTTACATCCAAAACATTGAATTCGGATCACACCTAAAGAAGTGATGCAAATTCAGTGCAACGGCTGTTGAAATGGAGAACTTCCGTCCTATGACAAGCCCATGTTAAATTCATCACTTCTACGTCAATTTTGCACCACTTCCGGATCCAAAAAGAACATTTTCATTACTTTTTTGGCGACGCTTTTGTTGCTGGGAAATAATGGTTCTATGCCTAGATTTGTGAAAATCGAGTGATACATATATATGGAAGCTATATCTAAATCTGAACCGAGTTGGATGATATTTGGCAGGTTTGGTTGATACCACAGAAGGTTACTTTTTGCTAAATTTTGAGTAAGATTTTTGAGTAAGCATTTGTGGCCAAATTTGGGAAAATCGGGCGACACATATATATGGGAGCTATATCTAAGTCTGAACCGATTTCGATGAAATTTTGCATACTTGAAGGGTGATGAAAAGATTACTTTGTGCCAAATTTGACGATAATCGGTTTGTAAATAAGCGTAACGTAACACTATTTGTCGAAATGGGGCGATATATACGTACATATGGGAGCTATATCTAAATTTGATCCGATGTCTTCCAAATTCAATAGCATTCGTCCTTGTACCCAGAAAACACCCTGTATCGTCTGTCCATGCATTTGTTGTTCGCAGGATTTCGATCGCATTTATTAACCGATTTTGATGAAATTTGATATACGGTGTGTTTATACCCTAAACCACATATTGGTCAGGGTATAATAAGTTTGATCGGCCAAAAAATGTGCCTACCAGAAATATTGATTTTAGACCCCATAAAATACATACCGACTGAGTGTATGTGCTAAAAAATAATCGAAATCGGTTCAGATTTAGATATAGCTCCCTTATATATGTATCGCCCGATTTTGTCAAATTTGTCCCTAAAACCCTTATTTATCAACCGATAATATTCAAAGTTGCCTAAATATAATCTTCTATACCTCTAACTGTATGTGCGGAATTTCATCGAAATCGGTTCAGATTTAGATATAACTCCCATGTATATGTATCGCCCGATTTGTTCAAATTTGGCTGTAAAACCCTTATTTATCAACCGATCTTACTAAAATTTGGCTAAATGTAGTCTTCTATAGCACTAACTATATGTGCAAAAAATCATCGAAATCGGTTCAGATTTAGATATAGCTCTCATATATATGTATAGCCCGATTTTCCCAAAATTGGCCATAGAACCCTTAGGTATTAACCGATCTTACTAAAAGTTGGCTAGATCCAGTCATCTATAGTACTAACTATATGTGCAAAATTTCATCGAAATCGGTTCAGATGTAGATATAGCTCCCATATATGTATCACCCGATTTTGAAAAATTCGCCCCTAATAACTTTATGTTTGACCATACAGGCCTCATTTCTTAACTGATCTTACTCAAATCTTGCACAAGGTAACCTTTTGTGGTATTAATCAAACCCGCGAAATATTATGCAAATTGGTTCAGATTTAGATATAGCTTCCATATATATGCATCGCTCGATTTTCCAAATTTGGCCATAGTACTCTTATTTATTAACCAATGATACTCAAATTTCAAATTTTGATGTATTAGCAGATCGTACTTATAGCTCTTACATAAGAATATTGCTCGATTTTTACAAATTTGTATTTATTACCCACACTAAATGAGCGATTTTCTCTTTTTTAATAATGCACAGAAAAAAAAGTGTCTCGTAAAATTAAGAAGATTTTTACAATAATTTATTACAAGAATTTTCCAGAATTTTAGTTCATTTTTCGTATCTTGAATGAAAATTAACTACTCGAAAGGAAATTTTACAAATTCTAAGTAGCAATCGTTTAGTTCATGACCTACAAAATACGAGCCACCGTGGTGCAATGGTTAGCATGCCCGCCTTGCATACACAAGGTCGTGGGTTCGATTCCTGCTACGACCGAACACCAAAAAGTTTTTCAGCGGTGGATTATCCCACCTCAGTAATGCTGGTGACATTTCTGAGGGTTTCAAAGCTTCTCTAAGTGGTTTCACTGGAATGTGGAACGCCGTTCGGACTCGGCTATAAAAAGGAGGTCCATTGTCATTGAGCTTAACATGGAATCGGGCAGCACTCAGTGATAAGAGAGAAGTTCACCACTGTGGTATCACAATGGACTGAATAGTCTAAGTGAGCCTGATACATCGGGCTGCCACATAACCTAACCTAACCTAACCTACAAAATACGATGGAAATTTCCTTAAAAAATTTCTTAACTGGTAGTTAAAAATTCGTTTGTCATGCTATAAAACTACTTGTGAAATGTAAAGTATTTTCTAAATAATAAGTGCCATTTACTATAAGATTTTTTTGTATGAGAAAATATTTTTTTACGAAAAATGAACTTGAAAGTGGATAGCAATTTCTTACTGACAATTCCTATAGTTAATAATTGTTGGTAAAAAATTACCCAATGAAATATTTTTAGTTCACATGTAATTAAATTTATAGACATTTTCGTCAAAAATGGTAGATAACATTTCATGAAAATTTTGCAAATTTTAAGTTAAACGTTTCATCGTTCATAAACTGGTGTGCCTTTACGAATATTATTCTTAGAGTAAATTGTCAGCAGATGCTATGAACTAATGCATAGTACAGTGATCTTTATCGGCATAGTGGAATGTGATTAATGTAAAGATGATGTTACTTGAGTTTTGTTGTGTATACATGAGCGTGGGGTTGTTTTTATTTTTGTCCATTTAGTGGTTTGTGTGTTTGTGTTTGTTATTCGCGGATGGTTTATTTGGCTGGATGAGGTGTTGTTTTCAATAAAGGCACATGTGTTTTTGTTGTTGTAGGAATGTTTTGGCTTTGCTTGGTTTTGTTTGGCATGCTTCAGTTGTATAGTTGGCGTGGGCTGTTGCATCTTTTTAGCTGGTATGCAACAAGGGAATATAAAGGCATGGAATATTTTGGATTTTTGAGTCATATATTGGTGTTTGTTTATTAAACCTTTTAAATGAAAGTTATTAATATTTTATCGGTAGTTTAGAAAAAAGTTATTAAGAATATTTAGTAAAATATGTTGAAATTGAAAGTGTATTGAAATTTTCATTATTCAATGTAAAAAATTAATATTCAATTATTCATAAATTGGTAAGTATTTTTTTAATATGGCTTTCTTTTGAAAAGAATATTTTTTATGTATATTATTATTTGTTAATTTTTTTTTTTTGGAAACCAGTTTAATGTTTTTCTTTGTTGTAAAAGCGATATTTAATTTCAGAGCAACTCCAGACGGATTAAAACAAATTTAAAAAGGTAGAGAATTGGTAAGTTTTCTTTTAAAAATTGGCTTTCTTTCAACTAGAATATTTACATTTTTATGACCTTTTTATCATCAAAATTACAGGTTTTTAATACCTTATTTTAGTATTTCTTTAATTAATTTTTTGGAAACTAATGTAATATTTTTAATGTAAAAATAAATATTTAATTTCAGAATAACCCCTTAAAATTTGGATAAATTTTTAGTACTCCTTTGCCTGTAATTTAATAGTGAATTGGTAAGTTTTCTTTAACTTTCTTTTAACCCTGGACAGCCATCCTTATTTTTTGTACATTAACGTCATCCTTCGTCATTTTGACTACGGCAGATTTCAAGACGATATAATTTTCATCGTGAGCGAAAAAGTGAACCAAACTTGAATTTATTTTCTTATTCAATTTGGTTTTAAGTAGTATAAAACAAAAATTCATAAAACGGTCGAATTAGTATAACTTAAATTTACCATTTCCCAATAGACTAAAATGCATTTTAAATCGAAAATGAAATTATGTGTCGTCATTTTGATGACTGTCTAGGAATATCAAGAATATTTGGTTTTTTATGCATATTATTATTTTTTTCATTAGATTTTTTGAAAAGTTATTTAATAATTTTATTTAATATTTAATTTCAGAGTAACCCAAATAAATTTGGACAACTTTTTATATTTCCCCTCAGCGTACAATTTAATAGAGAATTGGTAAGTTTTATATTAAAACTTTGGCTTTCTTTCAACTAGAATATTTATTTTATTATATCTTTCACATCGATAACAACACAGCTTTATGAGTTTATTTAGAATACTTCATTATTTCTCTAATTGTTTCAGGTACAAATTTTATGAGATACGTTTTCCAAAGAAAAGTTGAATTCCTTACACCATTTGATAAAATGTCCCAAATATGGTAAGTTACAAGCTAATATGAAGAATTAAAAATTATATTTCATTACATGGTATTAATTTTTAACAATTTTCATTATTGTTTCCATTTTTTCCAGCAAGATATGTGAAAAAATTACCTACGATGAACAAAAAAAAGGATAAGTCAAAATGTCCAAACAGCGGGTTCAAATGAACTACTCTCTTTTCCATGTGGTCATAATTTTTATTCACAAAAACATTGTATTAAGAACTTTCATCATAAGTTTTTATAATAAAGTACTTTTGCTTAAAGATAGTTTAATTTTAATGTATGAAAATTCTCATAATAGTAAAACGGTTTGTTGTTCCTTTAATTATTTAATTTCTCTATACTGTGGAATGATTGATTTAAAAATAGTCTAGTCGTCGACATTTTAAAGAGACTGTTAACCAATTTTTATTATCGGGTTTCCCACAAAATAAGCAAGTAAACCAAAATAATACTGACTTTTTAACTTGGTAGGTGTATATAAATCTTATGGTGTTGTAAAAATGAACTAAACTACAATGTTATAGATGAACTAAAATTTAAGAAAATTATAAACTAGACAAGTTGAAAAAAATCTTAAGGGCTAAATCATGGTCAATATTACTACAGTTTAGTTCATTTTGCAATGGAAAAGGGTTCATTGTTTTTTCAGTGTGGGCTCAATGTTAGTGGCATACTAACCCCGTAGGGAGCCACCGTGGTGCAATGGTTAGCATGCCCGCCTTGCATACACAAGGTCGTGGGTTCGATTCCTGCTACGACCGAACACCAAAAAGTTTTTCAGCGGTGGATTATCCCACCTCAGTAATGCTGGTGACATTTCTGAGGGTTTCAAAGCTTCTCTAAGTGGTTTCACTGGAATGTGGAACGCCGTTCGGACTCGGCTATAAAAAGGAGGTCCCTTGTGATTGAGCTTAACATGGAATCGGGCAGCACTCAGTGATAAGAGAGAAGTTCACCAATGTGGTATCACAGCGGACTGAATAGTCTAAGTGAGCCTGATACATCGGGCTGCCACATAACCTAGCCTAACCTAACCTAACCCCGTAGGTGCAATATCAACTATAGCCAGTGTTGCTAGAAGTAGAGGAAATTCCCTATATATAGGCTTTGTCTAATATTTAGCGTCTGGTTGGGACGTAGGGCCACAATGTAGGACATTTTCACTCAACACAATTTGTAATAATTTTTACATTTTGGTGGCGCTAGAGGAGGAAATTAGAAGCCGGCAAAGCTTGATCTTTAACAATGTGTGGTAACAACAGTTACCACTCGAAAAAAGAATCTAACAAAATTTGAAGATTACCACAAATCTACCAAACAAATATTTCTATAGAAATTTTTGTCAAAACTTTATTCCTGTAGAAAATTTTGTCAACATTTTATTTCTATAGAAAATTTTGTCAAAATTGTATTTCTATAGAATTTTTTTTTTCAAAATATTATTTCTATAAAAAAATTTCTGAAAATTTTATTTCTATGGAATTTTTTCTCAAAATTTTATTTCTATAGAATTTATTATCAAAATGTTATTTCTATAGAAAAATTTCTCACAAAATTTGTTTATACAAACTTTTTCCGAAATTTTATTTCTATAGAGGTTTAACAAAAAAATTACTATCTTTAGTAGAATTCTACCAACTGTCTCAACCGTGGTGGTAATACAAATTTATTTTCTACGTTATATACATTGCAATTTCATGTTTTAAAACAATAAAGTACATAGAACCATTATTGTTTCGTAAAATTTATTTAAATTTAACGAAAAATATTGTAGGGAAAATTGTTTGCGAATGTATGGGAAAGTAGGGAAATTTTTTTGTCCTTGTAGGGTAAACCGAACATTTTCCCTGGCAACATTGACTATGAGCTATAGTCAGATTGACACAAAGCACCCATAGACATGTACCCAAATATGGCCTAAGTCACTTATTTATTAACCTACTTTACTCAATGTTGACCAAATCTAAATTTCTATATACTTACTATATGTGCAAAAAATCATCGGAATCGGATCCGATTTAGCTATAGGTCCCACATATATGTATAGCCCGATCTTCCAAAATTTGGTCATAAAACCCTTATTTATCAACCGATCTTACTCGAATTCAGCACAAGGTAGTCTCCTGTAATATCAACCAAAATGTATATCCAAAAATAGATGTGTGTTGGTCCACGTTTTGCCCTCTAACATAGAAAATCTGTCGCTGGCCTGGACTTATTTTATAGACGCTGAGGAACATAATGTATGTATGTATATCTGTAGATAGACATTCGAATTCCTTCGCATTAAGAACATCTGAAAATAATTGCTTCTTACCATAACCTCAGGTATAATAAAAACATAACCCCAAGGAAGCTCATTTTGGGCTCTTATCAATTCGTAGGGATAACCAAAATGGTTATGCGGGTATACAAAATGTAAAAAAAAAAACACAAAACAAGGGCAAAAAATTCTTCTACTCTTGATGCTAAGTATGTTTATGTCAAGCATTGTTTAAAACCCAAATAAAATTTTTTTCATGCATAATTAATTTGGAAATTGAACGAAACAAATGAAAACAAAGCAAATGAATGAATGAACAACAACAAAAACGAGACATAATAAAATAAAGCAACTGAAGCAGAAGAAAAAAAAAAGAAATTATTTCAATCAACGAAACATTTTGCATCATTAGAATTCAACAACATTTGTTTTTGCTCTCTTCAGCAAAGTTGTTGTTTTTTTATCGCCAACAAATGAGTTTTGAAATGACAAATAAGGAAATTCGGGAAACAGTGGTAAAGATGTTTGAAAATGGGTACGATAAAAAAAAACTTTGATACATGTGATATACATATGTATACATGTATAGCATTTAAGATTCAAATGAAATCTTTTCGAAATTAAATAAAACCTTTTTCTAAATCAAAACAAAAATTAGACTCTGAGCACCACTTTCAACCAAAAATTTGGTCGGATTGAAATACAAGTCTTTTTTTCTTGGATCCATCGATGCGATGCAAAAAAAAACTTTGCTTTGTTGCCTTTGGAGCAGCAGTTCGCAATTGTGACTTTCGACATCTCTCAGCTTTCACACAAAGAAAAATTATGTTTATATCTTCATCCGTTCAAAAGTTCAGATTAATTTCCAAAAAAATGTGATTTGGAACCGCTGTGCATCGGCTCAAACATCAGCATTCAAAACGTGACTTCTTTTTATTCCCATAAAAAAAAAAAATAAAAATTAAATAAAATGAGTGGTCAAAGTTTTTAACACATGAAAAAGCGGTTGATGCGTTCAGAATGCATGTTTTTGAGATATCTCAATCACCCACATGAAAATGGGGAATATTTTGAAAAATAATAAAGAGATTTTTTCGATGATTAATATTTTGTTTGTTCTCTAATCCCAAAATATAAAAATGCTCTTGTTGTTATTTTCACTGTGACTATATAGAGGTTCGGCGGATAATAAGTGTATATAAATGATTAGATTAATATCCCTGCTGATTTCTAGTTGATCGTAAATGGTAGAATTTAATGAAATAAATTTGATTCCATCAAATCCACTGTCTCTTCGACGACAACAAATTAAACGCAAAACATAAAATAATCTCTCCAACTCTGCGCGCATAATTTATAAATTTTACTTGCCCCCCATCTCATATTTCAAAAAAGCATATCTAGAAGTTGTTTTTTGTTTTTCAACGCTCCTCTGCCAAATAGGATTCTAGTGACAAAGTTCCATAAATATCGCCAAGCTGCATGGAATACAAGACCAGTCGAAACACTCAAGAAGAACAAAGAAAACAAATGTTGTCCCATAAACTTATGAATTAAGACAAAAAAAAAAAAAAAACGAAGGAAAGAAAAATAGAAGGACGCACCCAAAAGAATGCGTGTACGCATTATAACACAGATCCAGTGACAAAAGCTCACATATGGGAAAATAAAAATGTCCCTTTTCGCATACACAAACACATGCAGACGTACGCACACACTGCTTAATTCATCAGCAAACCATTGAAGTATTTAAACAGTGGCTCGAAAAAATGAAAAATTTTAATCTAAGTATATATTTAATCACTTAAATTTTATTTATTTTTATTTTTGTTTTTTATTTTATGAAAATTCTCGTTTTATTTTTAGTTTATTGTATTCATACCAATCTCAAAAATGGACCCATATTTATATTTCGCTTGATTTACATTCTTATGGCCACGGAGGCCTCAGTTTTACTCCGATTTACGTGAAACTTTTCAGAGATAGTAGAAATAACATCTTAACTATGCGTTTCAAAATTTTCTACAGAAATAAAATTTTGACAAAATTTTGTACGGAAATAAAATTTTGCAAAATTTTCTATAGATTTAAAATTTTGACAAAATTTTCAATAGATACACAATTTTGGCAAAATTTTCTATAGATATAAAATTATGACAAAATTTTCGATATAAATAAAATTTTGATCAAATTTTCTGTAGAAATAAATTTTTGACCACATTTTCTATAGAAATAAAATTTTGACAAAATTGTCTATAAAAATAAAATTTTGACAACATTTTCTACACAAATAAAATTTTGACAACATTTTCTATAGAAATAACAAAATTTTATTTCTATTTTATGTCTATCGCAATTTTATTTCTAAAATTTTACAAAATTTTTTATAGAATTAAAATTTTAACAAATGATTAAAAATTTTGACAAAATTTTCTATAGAATTAAAATTTTTTGTAGTAATAAAATTTGACAGAATTTTCTAAAACAATAAAATTTTGACATAATTTTCTATGGAAATACCATTTTGACAAAATTTTCTATAGAAATCAAATTTAGACAAAATTTTCTTTATAAATAAAATTTTGACAAAATTTTCTTTGTAAATACAATTTTGACAAAATTTTCTATAGAAATAAAATTTTTACAAAAATTTTTTTAGCAATAAAATTTGACCAAATTGTCTATAGAAATAAAATGTCGACAAAGTTTTCTATAGAAATAAAATTGTGGAAAAATGTTCTATAGAAATAAACTTTTGAGAAAATTTTCTATAGATATAAAATTGTGACAAAATATTCGATATAGGAAAATTTTTGACCAAATTTTCTATAGAAATACAATTTTGACCAAATTTTCTATAGAAATAAAATTTTGACAAAATTCTTTATAACAAGTATATACGGCACTAAGTTCGGCCGGGCCGAATCTTAAATACTCACCACCATGAAGCAAAGATTAGGGTTTCCTTTGAAATTTCAGGAGGGCTTGAGGACTTGAGGACACTTCCCGAAGATAAATTTAAAGATTTCGCCTATGAGAACTATATCAGATTCTGGATTTATAAGAACCATTTTTGTTTGAGTTTTAGAGGAATCATTAACATCTCTTGTAAGTGTGCAAGAAAATTATAAAATAACGTCTTGATTTGAAATCTTAAATCTGTAGAAGTAAAATCTGGAAATTTTACATTGAGTTTCAAGCAATTTTCATGATCAGTGCGCCATCTACGCCCTCAAGAAGTAAAGTCGGTCTATATGGAGGCATTACCAAATGGACCGATACAAACTTAATCCGATAAACGTTTTTGTGAGCCAGAATTACCAGAATATTTACATTTCAGGCAAATCAGATAAAAACTACGGTTTCTAGAAACCCAAGGAGTTAAATCGGGAGATCGTTCTTATGGGGGCTATACTAAAATATGGACCGATACTCACCGTTTTCGGCACACCTCTTTATGACCCGAAAATACCTCTCGATTTCCAATTTCAGGCAAATAGGATAAAAACTTCGGATTCTAGAAGCCCAAGAAGTAAAATCGGGAAATCGGTCTATATGGGGGCTATACCAAAATATATACCGATACTCACCATTTTCGGCACACCTCTTTATGGTCCTAAAATACCTCTAGATTTCCAATTTCAGACAAATTGGATAAAAACTACGGTTTCTATAAGCCCAAGACCCCAAATCGGGAGGTCGTTTTATATGGGGACCATACCAAAACATGGACCGATACTCACATTTTTTGGCACACGTATTTGTGGTCCTATAATATGTCTAGATTTCCAATTTCAGGTAAATTAAATAAAAGCTGCGGTTTCTATAAGCCCAATAAGTAAAATCGGGAGATCGGCCTATATGGAGGCTATACCAAAATATGGACCGATACTCACCATTTTCGGCACACCTCTTTATGGTCATAAAATACCTCTAGATTTCAAATTGGATAAAAACTACGATTTCTATAAGCCCAAGACCCCAAATCGGGAGGTCGGTTTATATGGGGGCTATATCAAAACCTGGACCGATATAGCCCATCTTCGAACTTGACCTGCCTGCAGACAAAAGACGAGTTTGTGCACAATTTCAACACGATTGCTTCATTATTGAAGACTGTAGCGTGATTACAACAGACAGACGGACATCGTTATATCGTCTTAGAATTTCTCCCTGATCAAGAATATATATACTTTATATAGTCGGAAATCGATATTTCGATGTGTTACAAACGGAATGACAAACTTATTATACCCCCGTCACCATTCTATGGTGGTGGGTATAAAAATAAAATTTTGACAAAACTCTCTATAAAAATAAAATTTTGACATATTTTTCTACAGAAATACAATTTTGACAAAATTTTTTGTAGCAATAAAAATTTGACAAAATTTTCTATAAAAATAAAATTTTGACAACATTTTTTATAGAAATAAAAATTTTACAAAATATTCGATATAAATAAAATAATGAAATAAAATTTTAACAAAATTTTCTATAAAAATAAAATTTTGACAAAATTTTCTATAGAAATAAAATTTTGACAAAATTTTTTGTAGTAATAAAAGTTGACAAAATTTTCTTAAGACATAAAATTTTGACATTATTTTCTATAGAAATACAATTTTGACAAAATTTTCTATTGAAATAAAATTTTGACAAAATTTTCTATAGAAATAAAATTTTAACAAAATTTTCTATAGAATTAAAATTTTAACCGATTTTCTATAGAAATAAAATTTTGACAAATTTTTTTGTAGCAATAAGATTTTGACAAAATTTTCTATAGAAATAAAATTGTGTTGTTTTTTTTTTTATTTCAGCTTAAAACCATGCATTGACTAAACTACTAGTAAAGCTAAACCAACAGAGGAAAATAATGTTTGTCAAATTTATTTGGGCAAAGCCCTATAGACTGCAAGATGGTTGGATGGACGCACGTTTCGGAATTACCAAATTCTTCATCAGCATCCTTTTCTTACAGCAAAACTATCAACCAATTATCAGAATAAATTCAGGCAGTTCATTAAACCCAACAATAAACCGCACTTGAACCTTCTGAAAAAAGGCTTTACATTGATAGCCGGCTTATGCCGAAATAAATTCGTACAAACATCTCTCTTTTCCTTTGCCACCATCAAATCATCGATTTGAGTGAAGTTGGCTATTTGAGCACGCTCAAAATAAACCCAGCCAACTGCACTCAAATCGATGATTTGACGGTGGCAAAGGAAAAGAGATATGTTTGTACGAATTTATTTCGGCATAAGCCGGCTTTTTTCGGAAGGTTCAAGTGTAGTTTACTTTCTATAGAATTAAAATTTTAACAAATTTTCTATAGAAATAAAATTTTGACAATCTTTTCTATAGAAATAAAATTTTGACTAAATTTTCTTTACAAATAAAATTTTGACAAAATTTTCTATAGATTTAAAATTTTAACAAATTTTCTATAGAAATAAAATTTTGACAAAATTTTTTGTCAAACATTTTCTATAGAAATACAATTTTGACAACATTTTCTTTAGAAATATAATTTTCTTTAGAAATAAAATTTTGACAAAATTTTCTATAGAAATAAAATTTAAACAAAAGTTTCTATAGAATTAAAATTTTAACAAATTTTCTATAGAAATAAAATTTTGACAAAATATTTTGTAGCAATAAAATTTTGACAAAATATTTTGTACCAATAAAATGTTGACAAAATTTTCTATAGAAATAAAATTTTGACAAAATATTCTATAGAAAAAACATTTTGACAAAATTCTCTATAGAAATAATTATTTTCTATAGAAATAAAATTTTGATAAAATTCTGGATTTGTGGTAAAATTTTTTTCCGAATTTTGTAGATTGTTTTTGATACGAGTGGCGACCGTGCCCATAGGTCAGAGTTTCACCTGAATTTGTTTTTTTTGCACATAGAGCACAACTGATAGTGTCGTCAATTGTGACAAATATGGTCGAAATAGATTCCGATTTAGATTTAGCTCCCATTTAAATTTTAATTGTAGGGAATTTCTAGAAGTGTAAAAAGTTTTGTCCCAATCGGTTCAGATTTAAATACTTGTAGTTCCCAATACATTTTACGGATTTGAGATAGTACCAAAAATGTTTGTCTACATGGTGGTGTGGGGTACAACATAGTCAGCCACGCCCGACTTTAGACTTTGCTTACTTGTTTTTAGTTAGTTTTTTAAATTTTATTTTGAGCTCTACACTCAAAAAAAAAGTTTACTTTGATCCAAAGATTTTGACCTTCCTTTAAGGATTTTGGTATTGATTCCGAGCCAAAGATGCGGGTTCTTTAAAATAAGGATATTTTTTGCTACCTATCTGGCTTTAAATCTAGGATCTATAAAATTAAAATTAGGATACAGATCTCATTTATCGAATTTCAGCCTATTTTTCCTGTATATTGATAAAGCTATTCAAGTACAAACAAATTCCAGTTTAAAAATCCAAATTATGACGGATACTTCGAAGTAAAAATATTTTCCTAATTCCAAAAAAACTTTAGACCAAAAATGCTAAATGCTCAAAATAAGTCTTAGCTTATATTTAAAGCGTTTTTATCTTAAATCTAAAGATTCAATATTTAATTTAATTTAAGGACGATTTCTTAAATCAAAAATGTGTTTCTTTACTTTAAGGAAAATTTACCTTAGTTTAAAGACATGCAACTCTAACATAAGGACACAAATTTTCGAAATGTGTGTCCATAAAAATAAAATTTTGACAAATTTTTTTGTAGTAATAAAAGTTGACAAAATTTTCTTAAGAAATAAAATTTTGACATAATTTTCTATAGAAATAAAATTTTTACAAAATTTTCTATAGAAATAAAATTTTGACAAAATTTTCTATAGAAATAAAATTTTGACAAAATTTTCTATAGAAATAAAATTTTGGCATAATTTTCTATAGATATAAAATTTTGACAAAATATTCGATATAAATAAAATTTTGACCAAATATAGAAATAAAATTTTGACAAAATCCTCTGTAAAAATAAAATGTTGACAAAATTTTCGAAATGTGTGACCTAAATTTAACGAAAAAATTTTTGAAGCAAAGATTATAAAATTTCTTTCAATTAAAAATACATTATTTTAAAGAAAATCCTAAAATTGAGGTTGCGTAATCTTTAATATCACGTAAATATTTTTTTCAGTGTATTTAAAAGATTATTTAATTGAAAAAAGGCGATATTTATTAATTTATCGATTAATTACATTATATTATATTTATATTATATTTTTTCTAAATCTAAATTCCCCCTACGTTGAAACACAGTAGTTAATCGTATACAATGTAACCAAAAAAAATTCTTCGACTTGATATTTCTTGCTATCCCAATAGACATTTGTGTTTTATGCTAATGTCATGGTGGATGAGAACAAAGTCCAGAACTTGAAGTTCATGTGTGTGTGTTGTGTTAAAGAGAATAGAAGAGCATGTATTTTTGATTCATTGTTTGACAGAGTTACTGCCACCATAACCCCAACAAGGCAATAAATAAAATCGCCAGGAGTAGAAACTTCGCTGGCAGATTTACCACCCCTCCCCACTACACAAAAAAAGTAGCCTACACTGATGATATTTAAGAGAGCCAAATGTGGTGTCAAAAGATAAACAAATGATTTAAAGGGAGAATGAATTCTCTTTGGTGGTTTTTGGTTAAGGTTTTGTTTGTCATATTCCCTGCATGTTTCACAAATACTGCGGCCAAGTTCTGTTACTCTCCCACACTACAAATGGAGGAACTTCAAACCAATTCTTTCTATTCAGTTCGTCCGGAAAAGGATCTTGATAATTCATTTTTTAGTCTTCACTGTTTTATGTGCCTCAAAATCGTAGTTGTGCTAAGGGGAATTTTGTTTTGTTCATAATTTGTTGTGTTTTCTGCTGCTGGTTTGTTTTTGGGTTTTGTTGTAGCTTGCAAGCTATCTTGTATCTGGGCATATCCTTAAAGATGTGTGAATGAGATTGAGATTGTTTGTCATCACCCGTGGGACCCGAGGACATTTTCTTATATTTTCTTTTGATTTAAGTTCTTTAATTATGTTTACTAATGTTTATATTTTACTTTACCATTCTCGTTTTTTTGTTTGTTTGTTTGTTTTTTTGCCTCTTGTAGTTGTAAGGTCTTCTTTGTTTTCTGTTGTTAATGCCTCTGGTTACTGCTGTTGGCCGCTCCCCCTTCCTCAACGTTTTTTTTTTTATTATTCCTGATTGTGTCGAAATTTTTTAAATTAACAATTCCGTTTGACTCGTGTGGTGGGTTAAGGGAATCATTCATTGCCTACGCGATTATTTGTTTTATGACCCAAAGTTTTGTTGCTTCCTGATTAGGGCTATGAATTTAAGAACCAAGGACACATTAGTGCCATTGGCATTCTCTCTCACACACCCATGCATACGCGTATTCTTTACATCTTCTCAGGCTATGTTGATAGCAATGCTGTTGTTTGATGACATTTTAATAGGACTACATTTGTGCATACATTAATCATTGAGGGGATGAAAATCATTCTAGCAAACTAGAGTGAGAGTATCCTTAACAATCGTCACGGGATTTTGAATTTAGCCAAAGACAAATGATACGCTGCTGCCAGGCAAATGTATGGTTGGCCATTTTTTCACATATTCCTTTTTTAGTGCAGGAAATTTGAAGTTTATGAAATTGAAAATCTTCAGAAAATATTCTACTTTTTTTAGTGAAAATAAAAACGCAATAAAAATGTCGTCAATGACTCATTTATTTAGATTATTTAGGTTATTTTAGTTAATATAGTTTGATTAATGAAGACATAACAATAAATCCAAAACTCCCATATTATGAAAAATTTAATTAGAACAGAACAAATTTTATAAACTAAAATATACCCAGCAAACAAAAAAAACAAAAAAAAAACGTCGCCAAAAAAATTGTGAAAATATTCTTTTTCGATGGGGTAATGGTGCACAATTGGCGCAAAAGCGATTAAATTAAGATGGGCTTGTCATCGGACGTATATCCACCATTGCAAAAGCTATTGCATTGAATTTGCATCACTTCTTAAAGTGTGATCCGAATTAATTAAGTATATATATTCTGGGTCGTGGTCATAAAGTATATATATTCTGGGTCGTGGTGGAGTTCTGAGTCGATCTGAGCATGTCCGTCCGTCCGTCTGTTGAAATCACGCTAACTTCCGAACGAAACAAGCTATCGCTTTGAAACTTGCCACAAGTAGTTGTTATTGATGTAAGTCGGATGGATGGAATTTGCTAAGAGAAGCAAATTCCATCCGATGTGGCTGAAATTTGGTACATGGTGTTAGAATATGGTCTCTAACAACCATGCAAAAATTGATTCACATCCGTCCATAATTATATATAGCCCCCATGTAAACCGATCCCCCGATTTGGCTTGCGGAGCCTCTAAGAGAAGCAAATTTCATCCGATCCGGCTAAAATTTGGTACATGGTGTTAGTATATAGTCTCTAACAATCATGCAAAAATTGGTCCATATCGGTTCATTATTATATATAGCCCCCATATAAACCGATCCCCCGATTTAGCTTGCGGAGCCTCTAAGAGAAGCAAATTTCATCCGATCCGGCTGCAAAAATTGGTCGAAATTCGTCCATAATTATATATACCCCCAGATAAACCGATCCCGAGATTTGGTTTTGGAGCCACTTGGAGGAGCAATTTTATCCGAGGTAGTTGAAATTTAGTACATTGTACTAGTAAAGTGTGGTTAAATTGTAAGGGCCGATGTTGAATGTGAACCACACCTAAACGCCAAGATTTTTTCCGAATTTTATTTGACATTTCTCTATTTCAGACTTACTCAATTTGAACCATGGAGAGATACAAAATCCAAGAACGTGTTAAATGGTTCCAAGAAATGGCAACAGTGGGTGATCAATTTTCGAAGAAAATCATCTTCAGTGATGAGACACATTTTCACCTCAGTGGATTCGTCAATAAACAGAATTGCCGCATTTGGGCGAATGAGAATCCAAGAGTGATTGTCGAAAAACCAATGCACCCACAGAGAGTGACTGTTTGGTGCGGTTTATGGGCTGGCGGCATCATCGGGCCGTATTTTTTCCAAAATGAGGCCGGTCAGGCAGTTACTGTGAATGGTGTTCGCTATCGTGAGATGATAACGAACTTTTTATGGCCCGAATTGAAAGATATGGATGTGGACGATATGTGGTTTCAGCAGGACGTGCCACTTGCCACACAGCTAACGAAACATTGGCTCTTTTGCGCAACAAATTCAATGGCCGTGTTATCTCACGTAATGGCGATGTCAATTGGCCGCCAAGATCATGTGATTTGGCACCGTTGGACTTTTTTCTTTGGTTATTTGAAAGAAAAGGTGTACGTCGATAAGCCAGAAACAATTCAGCAGCTAAAGGATGAGATAATTCGGCACATTAACGACATAGAACCTCCATTATGCCTCAGCGTCTTTGAAAATTTGGACCATCGGATGAAGGTGTGCCACCGAGGTCGCGGCGCCCATTTGGCCGATATTTTGTTCCATACATAATTGAGTAATACCAACAAATCATAATAAAATAAAATTACAATAATTTCCTAAATAGTTTGTGTTTTATTCAAAATCAACATCGGCCCTTGAAATTTTAACCACCCTTTATATGGCCGTTAACAACCATGCCTAACTAGGTCCATATCGGTCTATAGTTAAATTGGTCCACATCGGTCCATAATTATATATAGGCCCCATATAAACCGATCCCCAGATTTGACATCCTGTGCCTTTTGGAGAAGCAAAATTCATCCGATCTGGTTGAAATTTGGTACGTGGTGGTAATATATGACATTTAACAACCATGCCAAAAGTGGTCCATATCAGTACAAAATCATATATAGCCCCCACATAAACCGATTCCGATCCGAGTTGAAATTTGGTACATTGTGCTAGTATATGGCCGTTAACAACCATGCCTAACTAGGTCCATATCGCTCTATAGTTATATATAGCCCTCAGATAAATCGATCCCCAATCACACAAAAATTGTTCCATATCAAGTTCATAATTATATATAGCCCTCATATAAACCCATCCCCAGATGTCAATTCTGGCTCTCTACACTGAAAAAAATATTGTCGTGAGATCAAAGAGTTCATGTCTTTAAAATGCGAATACAAATTTTGCTTAGCATAGAAGACGCATTTCTCTAATATAAAGTTTTTTCTTTGTCCAAAAGTCGATAAACTTTTCAATGAAGTCATATTGTCCTTATAATTAAGTGATTTCACTTAAAAATGGGTATCATAACATGAAAGAGAAAATGTTTGGGCTAAGGTCAACTTGACTTTAATAATTCAGAAAAATTCTTTAAATTTAATGAAATGGTCTTTAAATTTGTTGTCTTTTTACATCTTGATTACAAAGCAAAAAATCGTTCAAATATAGGACATGTTTTTCAACACTTTATTTTTAAGACGTTTTTACTTAAAATTTGCTTCCTAGAAGCAAGTACACAAAACCAAAATTTAAAAGAGAATTGTGTCTTAAAAGTATCCTGACTTGTATTCTCCGCTTCTTTGGCTCGGAATCAATACCAAAATTTTTAAAGTAAAGACAAAATCTTTGGAACCGGGCATGCTTTTTTTCAGTTTACGTACCGTGCAAATTCCATATCGATTCGTAATTATTTGCAGACTTACCTATACATACCTTTTTTTTCTTACCTACATACCTTTTTTGTATGGACTATCTCACAATTTAGAAAACGATGTTAAGAAGTTTTAAGATACCACAACCCAAGTAATTCGATTGTGGATGCCAGTCTTTCGTAGAAGTTTCTACGCAATCCATGGTGGAGGGTACATAAGATTCGGCCTGGCCGAACTTACGGCCGTATATAATTGTTATGATTTTTTTGACATGTTTCCAAATAAATATTTTTTATATTTTGTTAAAATTTTTAACTCTTTTTAATACTGTTCTGAAACGTTTGACCGCAAATATTTTCAAAAATTCGCAATTTTTCTAGAATGCATATGGGATTTCTTTGACAACATTTAAATAATATGTACCATTTTATTAATTTTTACGCCGTTTTTAACCTATTTGATCATTTTGATGTGGTTTTTAAACTATTTGATATACGGACTTTAGTTCGGCCGGGCCGAATCGTAAATACCCATCACCATGAATCAAGAAATATAATTGTTTCCTTAGAAAACTCTTCGCCAGGGTACTGGAAAATACATATATAGAATTTCAGGTGGATTTGATGACATATACTCTGTCAAGCAAACATATATACCAACATGGAAATCGGGAGACTTAACACATGTGAGCTATACCAAAATATGGACCGATCCAATCCATAGTCGCTACAACTATTTAACATACGGTCCTAAAATACATCAAAATTTAACATTAGATAACAATTGCGGTATCTCGAAGCAATATCGGGAGATTAGTCTATACGGGTGGTATATAAAAACCGATCGATACGCCTCATATTTGGCCAACTTATGATTCTCTCTAGATTTTGAATTTCAGGTAAATCGTATAAAAATTACCGTGGCTAGAAACCCAAGAAATCAAATCAGGAGATCGGTCGGGATCGGTATGGGAGCTATACCAACTCATGGATACCGATACCCACCATTTTTGACACATCTATACTAACGAAACGAAACCGCCTCATAGACATTTGAAATGTCTCTTTTGAACGAGAAAACAATTTGCAAATGATGAACGATAAAGCAAGATTTTCAGCATAGTGTGAACGCAGTATAAGCCTCTTTATTGATTACTTAAAAATATATGTGAATATATTAAAGTATTTATAAAATTTTAGAAAAAAAAATTGTTTATATCATAAAAAATAATAGCGCAACTATGAAACCAAATTTCGTCTAGACAAAACACATTGCTTTGGGTCACACATGGTTAAACAATTTTTGATAAAACATGTTTTTGCTTCTCTACACCTCTTATCGGTATCAAAATAATACTCATAGTTATTGAAAATAATCCTTTCACGTTCTCTGTCTAAGCAATTATCTTTAAAGTGCAATAATCTCCATAGACATACACACACTTTCATACACATATCTATCCCAGCGGCGGAATCGAGAAGGACCTCGCACATTCAGGCATGTTAAATGCCTTAAATTGGAAGGAGTTGTGTATATGAGACCTGTAATTAAGCATTGCGTTTCATTTACATTTTCATTTTATACATTCATTTGATTTTTGTTATAGTTTATTTTATAATTTGTTTTTGGATTTCAACTTAATTTTATTTTGTTACTGAATTTACCATGGTATGCTCGAATGAGGATTGTAAATTTGCTTCTGATGATGAGATTGTTATTGTATGCTGGCTTTGTGATGGGCATTGGCATTCGAGGTGTGCTGGCCTGGCTGCAAGGGTGGTAGATGAGTTATACGTTGGTAGCAACGGTCTTAGATGGTGTTGTGTGAGATGTAGGAAGATTAGTGTGGAGTTCTATAAATTTTTTAGGGAGGCTACTTCTGAGGTGACTATGTTGACGCGTGACTTATGGGAGCTGTATTCGAACTATGTGAAATTTTCGACGTTGTTTGATAGGTTTCCAGATCTTTCGTTGTTTGTTGCCTCTCCTGTATCGGGTACGAAACGGAAGAGGTCTTCGAAAAACTCATCGCCGAAGGAGGGTCGTACAAAGGTTGTTAGGACTGGTTAGGGGCTGCCGAAATCTGGTGTGGAATCATCAACGGTTTGGGGTGCGTCAGCGATTGTTAAGGGTACGAAGGATGCGATGCCTAGTGTTTCCGGTACATCGGAAGGTGGTGCCGTATCATCACTGCCCGAGCGGCTGTGACTGCTCCTATTTCTTGTGATCCTCTTCCAGGTATTGTAGCTGAACAGTCCACGCAAGCTCCTGTACCGCCGATTCCTTTGGTGACTGACTCGACTTCTTCGCTGGGTCGTGGGGTTGATTCAGATTTGTCTCTCATAAGTTTCGCGACGCCTACTTTGTCGGATTGCCCTCAGCCTCAACCAAAGGGGAAAAGCTCGAAGAGACTCAAATGGCTGCCTCAAAGAGGGAAGTTTTTGTTTCTCGTTTTTCCCCGGAGACGACGGCTGAGGACATTGATTGTTATATTAGGTCTAGGGTCGATAAACGGTGATACGGTCAAAATTTGGTCAAGGGAAAACGCGTGTAAATCGGTGAAATCGTTTATTTAAAAAATCAAATTAAATTTCTTTTTCAAGTTCAATTAGTATAAAATTCAGGAAAAATATTCAGTTCGCTTTTCCAAATCCGAATTGCCGGGCCTCACGCTTGACACCTGCCATCATATTTTGTACAGCCACCTTGTCCACCTTCTTCGCCGCAGAAAGCCAGTTTGCCTTGAACTGCTGCTCGTCCTTAGCAGTTTTTTTTTTGGTCTTCTTTAAGTTCCGCTTGACAATAGCCCAGTATTTCTCAATTGGGCGGAGCTCTGGCGTGTTGGGAGGGTTCTCGTCCTTGGGAACCACCTGCACTCCACTCCATGGCCTTTTTACCGTAATGGCAAGATGCCAAATCCGACCAAAACAGTACGGAACAACCGTGTTTCTTCAGGAAAGGCAGCAGACGTTTATTCAAACACTCTTTCACGTAAATTTCTTGGTTGACAGTCCCGGAAGCTATGAAAATGCTGCTTTTCAAGCCACAGGTACAGATGGCTTGCCAAACCAGATATTTCTTTGCGAACTTTGACAGTTTTATGTGCTTGAAAATATCTGCTACCTTTCCCCTTCCTTTTGCCGTATAAAACTCTTGTCCCGGAAGCTGCTTGTAGTCGGCTTTGACGTAGGTTTCGTCGTCCATTACCACGCAGTCGAACTTCGTCAGCATCGTCGTGTACAGCCTCCGGGATCGCGCTTTGGCCGTCGTATTTTGTTTATCATCGCGATTTGGAGTCACTACCTTCTTGTAAGTCGATAGTCCGGCTCGTTTTTTGGCTCGATGCACGGTTGTAGACGATACACCCAGCTTATTCGCGGCATCTCGGAGAGAGAGGTTAGGGTTTCGCTTGAAACTACCGGCAACTCTCTTTGTCGTCTCAGCGGCTTCCGGTTTTCGATTTCCCCCCGATCCAGACTTCCTGGCTATCGACAAACGTTCCCCAAACACTTTAATTACATTTGTAACGGTTGATTTGGCAACTTTTAGCGATTTTGCCAGCTTTGCGAGCGAGTAGCTCGGATTTTCGCGATGCGCGAGCAAAATTTTGATACGCTGCTCTTCTTGCTTGGACGGCATTTTGACAACTGAAGAGTGAATTCCAAAATCAAAATAGGAGCAACTTTCTACGCACACACACACCTTCAAAATGAAGGGTGTTCAGGTTTGTTTAATGCAAAATTGAAAGAAATACGTCAAGTTTATATTGACAAAATTTTGACCGTATCACGGGTTTTAGGTTGAAGTCTCAGTTCTCTCACAATAGATCTTCATATAAGATTATTGTCGACGCTGATTTCTTCGATACGCTGTGTAATCGTGGCCTCCTAGGGCATTCGTTAAGTAGTTTGTTGATCGGTCTGATAACTTAGCTAGATTACCTAGCAGGCCTCCTCCATCTCCAAAAAACTGAGTGGCTCTTTTTCTATTGTTTATCAGAATGTCAGAGGGTTGAATACGAAATTATCAAGGCTGTATGCAGATAGGTTTGATTTTGAGTTTGCGGTTTTGGTTATGACTGATACTTAGCTCAGGCCATCGGTATATAATTCTGAGATTTTTTGTGGTCGTTACTTGGTGTTCAGGAAGGATCGTATGGGTAGGATTGGTGGTGAAGTACTAATTGGTGTCCTTGACACCTTCCCATCTGAGCGAATTGTTCTGGACGATGTTGATGGTATTGAATTCCTTGCGGTAAGGGTAGATGTTCTGGGATTTAGGTTATTCGTCACATGCTCATATATTCCTCCGGCTTCTGAGTATTCTATCTATGAGCGCCATTTTGTGGCAATAAATAGTATTATGTCTGGAATGAATGATTCGGACAGGATCATGGTTTTGGGCGATTTTAATTTGCCTATGCTGTCTTGGCTCGACTTGCCTGATACATAGGCGTTGACCCCACTGACTACTTCTGGTGGATCGGAATGGGTGACGACTTTTTTGGATCTTTTTCTTGATGCTGGTTTGGGTCAGATAAATGAAGTTTTGAATTTCTTTGGGAAGATTCTTGATTTGGTTTTTGTAGGCGATCCTTATAAATTTGATTTGTCCAGATGTGATCCTGTTTCTTATCCTGAGAATAGGTATCACCCTGCTTTCTCTCTTTGTCTCTTGGATGTTGCTCATGAGTCTCAAATGGTTGCTGCTCGGGATGAGGTATTTTAACTATGTTTTAAGAAGACTAATTTCGATTTCTTGAATTCACCTCTTTCGGGTGCTGACTGGGGCTCTGTTTGTAGATGTGATCGGTTGTCTGATATCGGTATGGCTGTTGATAATTTCTACAAGGTTTTGGACGGTTTTGTGTCGCGGACTGGTCCTAGTCGAGGGGTGGATTTCCCTAGGAATCGGCCATGATATTCTCCTGTGTTGACGAGACTCAGGAATGATAGGAATAGATGGTTTAGACGTTATAAAAGGACGGGATCTGATTTTGATTATGCTCGGTACTCTGTCGCTAGGTCTATTTATAATATAGAATCAAGAGCGTGTTATGTTGTAACCCGAGGTCTTTTTATGATTTTGTTAGGATGAAGGACTGAGACATCTTCATTGGAACAGTGATTTTGTTCTTTCTTCATACACTTCTAGATTGTGGTTGATTAATTTGCCTACTCTTAAGAGCCGACGGACGATGTTGAGCTCTATGATGATGTATAGGTTAGTTAATGGGGATATTCAATGCTCGGAATTGATATCTAGGATTAGGATAAATGTTCCTGTTAGGGCATCTAGGAATTACCAGTTTCTTTACATTGATTTTCAACGTTCGAATTATGCTTCTGTGGAGCCTATTCGTAGATTATTTTTAATTCAATCTATCATCTAGTTGACACTAACCTTAGTATTGATATGATGAAGTCTAGAATTTTAGCATATTTGGATAGTTTTATTGAATAACCTAATATTTGATCTTGTGTTTTAATATATCCGGCTGATGAGTCTTTCACTGTAGCTGGTCAAATCCCTCTGACTCCAACCCCGCCATGGTCCGGATCATGGTGTGTACGCTGTCCTTACGTCATTGGGACGAGGCCCTCACGGTCAGATAGGGCGGGAAAGTGGCCGATGGGACCGTTCGTAAAATAGAATGCATTTTCAAGGCCTTTCTAAGACAATCGCTCGTTTTATAAAATCACACTTACAAATAATTGGATTGCCTTCAACTTCCCAAAATCTGACATTATTTTTCTTTAATTTCTTGAATTTAAATTCTTCTAGATCACGACAACAAATGTGGCGAAAAAAGTCCAGACTTGAAACTTTTTATATATGTTTTTATACCCTTCGCCACACTGTGGAAAAGGGTATTATAAGTTAGTGCATATGTTTGCAACACCCAGAAGGAGACGAGATAGACACATGGTGTCTTTGGCACAAATGCTCAGGGTGGGCTCCTGAGTCGTTATAGCGATGTCCGTCTGTCCGTGAACACATTTTTGTAATCAAAGTCTAGGTTGCAGTTTTAGTCCAATCGACTTCAAATTTGGCACAAGTATGTGTTTTGGCTCAGAATAGATCCCTATTGATTTTGGAAGAAATCGGTTCAGATTTAGATATAGCTCCCATATATATATATATTTCGCCCGATATGGACTTATATGGCCGCAGAAGCCAGATTTTTACCCTAATTTGCTTAAAATTTTGCACGAGAAGAACAATTAGTACTATAGTCAAGTGTGCCAAATTTTATTGAAATCGGTTCAGATTTAGATATAGCTCCCATATATATCTATCGCCCGATATGGACTAATTCGGTCCCAGAAGCCAGAGTTTTACCCCAATTTGGTTGAAATTTTGCACTAGGTACCAAATTTTATAGAAATCGGTTCAGATTTAGATATAGTTCCCATATATATCGTTCGCCCGATTTACACTCATATGACCACAGTGGCCAATCTTTTACTCCGATTTAATTGAAATTTTGCACAGGGAGTAGAATTAGCATTGTAGCTATGCGTGCCAAATTTGGTTGAAATCGGTTCAGATTTATATATAGCGCCCATATATAGCTTTCGGCCGATTTACACACATATGACCACAGAGGCCAATTTTTTGCTCCGATTTAGTTGAAATTTTGCACAGGGAGTAGAATTAGTATTATAGCAATGGATTCCAAATTTGGTTGAAATCGGTTCAGATTTAGATATATCTCCAATATATAGCTTTCGCCCGATTTACACTCATATGGCCACAGAGGCCAATTTTTAAGTCCGATTTAGTTGAAATTTTGCACAGGGAGTAGAATTAGTAACTAATTAATTAATTAATTTTTGCCATGCGTGCTAAATTTGGTTGAAATCGGTTCAGATTTAAATATAGATCCCATATATATGTTTTTCCGATTTCGACAAAAATGGTCAAAATACCAACATTTTCATTTTAAAATCGCCACTGCTTAGTCGAAAAGTTGTAAAAATGACTCTAATTCTCCTAAACTTCTAATACATATATATCGAGCGATAAATCATAAATAAACGTTTGCGAAGTTTCCTTAAAATTGCTTCAGATTTAAATGTTTCCATATTTTTTGACTAACATTGTGTTCCACTCTAGTGCATTAGCCGACTTAAATTTTGAGTCTATAGATTTTGTAGAAGTCTATAAAATTCTGTCCAGATCGAGTGATATTTAAATGTATGTATTTGGGAAAAACCTTTATATATAACCCTCAACACATTTGACGGATGTGATATGGTATCGAAAATTTAGATCTACAAAGTGGTCCAGGGTATAATATAGTCGGCCCCGCCCGACTTTAGACTTTCCTTACTTGTTTTAATTGTATATTAGTTATCTATTTATTTATCTATCTTTGAACTCGAAACTTCTTACTGTAACAATAAATAATTGTGAATAAAAAAACAATAACTATGTAATATCGTATTATTTAGTAATAATAAAGCCATTCTTTTGAGAACGTATAGGGAAGACCTTCCTGTAATACTATAAAACACCTTTTTGACGTAGCGCTGCAATATGTCTGCAATAAGAAGGAGGGGAGATGTGGTTCTATTTTCAGTAATTATCTAGGAATTCTAATATACACCTCTGTAGAACTCCTTCTGTTTAGAGGGCTGGTGAACGCCCTTTTATGTAAGCTACAAAGAAGACCTTGCCCTCCAATCTCACCCTTTGTTAAATGGAAAGGAAGGTTTAATGTCCTAAGCAGGCCTTTGTAATGCCTAGACAGGCCTGGAAAAAGGCCTTCCAAGCTCATGAACTACGTTGCTGGGATCGATTACCTGACACCTCAACCACAGCTTCACACTCGCACACTCTCTTATATTTATGAATTAAAAGCATATTGTATACATGGGGAGATTACCCAAAAAAAAAAGTAACAAACCAACGTTGTTGCTATCTCTTGTACAAGGACCTCTTGGATGCACCATATTGAGTGGCAATTAGGGCATTTATCTAATAAACATTAACAAGTTTTCGTTTTAGTCTGAAGTTTGCCTGAAAGTGCATAGCACTGGTAGAGAATCAGTTTTGTATCGCATACACGTTTTTGTGTGACGTATATTAGGGTAGGGTGTCGATTGGTGTTTAATCCTGGATAGTCATTCTTTTTGTTATTTTCGGTAAACTAACGTTATCTTTCGTCAGTTTGACTGCAACATACATATACCCGGACGCTATAAATTGCTTCGTAAGCTACAATGATAACCAAAAGTTAGTTTGTATTTTAATCCAGTTCATATTTAATTTATATTGAACAACAAGTATATACGGCCTTAAATTCAGATGGGGTGAATTCTAAATATTATTTACGTTCTCCCACGTTCCACCTAAATTCCTAGTGGCTCGGAGACATTTAAATTTTGCTCTATAAAAAAGGATGTCCCCTTCGCCGATCAAATATCAAAAAAATTAAACTTCCCTGAAAATGTCCATTGGGGATCTTTTTTTCAAGTTTCAAAACCTCAGCCTAGGCGAGGTCTCCATCCTCGGAAAGTTTCAAAATGTTGTGCAAAATATCAACTAATCAGGTCCGCCATATTAAGTTAGTAACCCTCCTCCAAGTCTTCTGCAACTTTCAAGTAAATCTGAGAATTAATTTTTTTGTTTAAAGAAGGAAGTCCAAAGTTGGAAGTACCCCCCCGGCAACAGATCTCTGTCTAGTGGCCAGCCTCAACTTTCTTAAAATTTTAAATAAATCGGAGAACATAAACCCAATTTTCGAATTTTCTGTATTGGGCAACCCTAGTAGTGCATCGATTAACTTAATTCAATTTTTGGCAATAAAGCTCCCGTAAGGGCCTCTGTTTACCGATGGTATGGTGAATTCAATCGAGGTTGTAATTCACTCCAAGACAAATTTCGTGAAGATCGTCCAAAATCAGTTATTGTTGCGAAAGCCATAGAATCTATGTGCTAACTCATATTGCAAGGTCGCCATGTGACCCTGAAACGACCTTAGGCAGTAGTGAAATCAGCATACATTCAACATTGCATGGACATTTGACCGTCAACAAAATTTGTTCGCGTTGGATCCCGCACAATGTGTCAAAAAAGGCTCGATTGGTGAAGAGAAATGCTCAAAATATACGATCGCGGTACTTCGAAACACGTCATCGTTGAATCGTGGATTTACGCATATGAGACCGAAAGTAAAAGGCAGTCGACTGTACCGGTGTTTCAAGATGAGCCAAATCCAATAAAAGTTGGTCGCGTATTAAGCATTACCACTAAAATAACGCAACACAGTAATTTTTAGTGGCTCACCATCATTTGCTTCCATGTTGTCTTCGAAGAAATTAGGAAAAGCAACCGTCGAGGACGGGCTACTCTTCTCCACGGCCTTGGCTCAAACAAGTGCATATTTGAGCATTCAAAAATCGTGTTGATCAGTCGTCTGTCGTATAGTCTTGATTCCCTCGGATTGTTTGACTCGTGATGAGTGCGATTTATTGTTGGTCCTTTGGGAATGTCTATAGTGTAACGACCGACGACGAAGTCGGTTACCCTCGTTTTCGGCAACACCTTTATTTCCTTTACATTATTTTTGAATACTTCATTTTATTCTTTGCGTTATCGAAATGTTGCAACAATAATTCCCATTACATTAATTTCTAACATACTTTATAGAAAGTATAGTACTTTAAGTATACATGAAATAGACAGGACACCGTTATCGGTTGGCCTTGCCTATCAATATACGCGGCGGCAGCAACGACGACATACAGGTAGCAAAATAATGTGCAGCTTCTACATCGTTGTTGAAATGTAACGGCATTAAAGTGACGGCCACTGCAGCCTGAAGGCCTATTTAAGGAAGCTGCAAAGGCAAATCGTGGTCATTGGGAGATCGCCCGTGGACCAGAGATGGTCTGTATCAAACCCTTTTAGGTATGCGACTGTCGCAAAGTTGTAAACGTCGTAAACGTCACATACGCGTCGTAAATGTAGAAAAAGTAACAAAAGTCGCAAACTGAAAATACTTTAGTCGCGTCAGCTAGGCAGCGAATTCGATGATATCCAAGACGATGGTATGTGAGAAGAAGTGTCAATTCTTAGGAATGTTCACAATTTTCGGTTTTAGTCCCCACATTTTCCCTATTGCCTTTTGCACGAGTTCAGGGTAACCGTGGATTTTCTCGTCCTTTCTTAGCTTTAAGTCAGTCTCCTGTCCAATATAACCACAAGGTATTTTGCACACTCACCAACGGGAATTTCGATACCACCTAAGAAAATAGGCTTGATCATGGGAAAACTTTCACAAATTTTGGCAGAAACTCCCAGCGAATGCTGTCAAACTAAATTAAAAAATGTTAAGGATTTCATCTATTCAAAATTTGGTTTTCTACAGCAGGTTTACGACTTTTGCGACATACGTATTATAACGTCGCAAATGTATGTCGCAAAAGTCACAGTTTGTGACAGGCCAACCCTGCCGTGGACGATTCAACAGGTGGTAAGTATAGTGTGAAAGAATGTCCAAGGTGAAGGCATGCTAGTGGAGTGAAAGCATATTTCAACTGGCCTGTTATTGTAGAAGTGGAATACACGTGGTAATTCAAGGTCACCGGTTTACGTTGTACCCTACGCATCAAAGACGAACAGCCCGCAGTACATTTGACTTGTGTATTTATCAAGGTCCAGTTACTCTCGATTTTCACAATCTCATTGACTTTGCCCCATATTTGACCTCTGTTCAAGGCCACCGGTTTACGTTGCACCCGTTGTTCCCTTCGCGTCAAAGACGAACAGCCCGCAGTACATTTGACTTGTGTACTTATCAAGGACACAGTCACTCTCGATCTTCACGATCTCATTGACTTTGCCCTTATTTGTCCTCTATCAAGGTCACGGTCACCCTGAATCCTCAGGATTCCATTTCCCCTGCTCACAATCGCCATAGATCTACACGATCCCATTGTCTCTGCCTTTCGTTTGACTTGTGTACTTACCCAGGGAGCCACCGTGGTGCAATGGTTAGCATACCGCCTTGCCTACACAAGGTCGTGGGTTCGATTCCTGCTTCGACCAAACACCAAAAAGTTTTTTCAGCGGTGGATTATCCCACCTCAGTAATACTGGTGACATTTCTGAGGGTTTCAAAGCTTCTCTAAGTGGTTTCACTGCAATGTGGAACGCTGTTCGGACTCGGCTATAAAAAGGAGGTCCCTTGTCATTGAGCTTAACATGGAATCGGGCAGCACTCAGTGAGAAGTTCACCAATGTGTTATCACAATGGGCTGAATAGTCTAAGTGAGTCTGATACATCGGGCTGCCACATAACCTAACCTAACCTACCCAGGTCGCAGTCACTCCAGATCTACACGATCCCATTGTCTCTGGCCTTCGTTTGACTTGTGTACTTACCCAGGTCGCAGTCACTGCAGATCTACACGATCCCATTGTAGTTGCCCTTCATTTGACTTGTGTACTTACCCAGGTCGCAGTCACTCCAGATCTACACGATCCTATTGTCTCTGGCCTTCGTTTGACTTGTGTACTTACCCAGGTCGCAGTCACTGCAGATCTACACGATCCCATTGTAGTTGCCCTTCATTTGACTTGTGTACTTACCCAGGTCGCAGTCACTCCAGATCTACACGATTCCATTGACGCTGTACTTACCAAGGTCAACATTCCTAGTGTCGTCGCATCTATCCACTCCGCCGTTCCTAGTCTCTAGTTCGCTCCAGGTGACTGTTCATTCGCTATTCCCCGTCGCTGAGTATTATTCTAGCTCTACTCGCTCCACATCAGGTTTCACAGGACCACCTTTGACTCACCACTGTCTCGTTTCCATACGTCTCACCGAATTTACAGGGCGTACTTAACCAGGTCGCCAATTAATCGCCCAGACTTTCAGAGCATACTTAGCCAGGTCGCCAGTCAATCACACACATACGCCAGCGCATGATTCTGCTCAGACTTCCAGAGCGTACTTATCCAGGTCGCCATTTCATCACCCCGATTTGCCAGCGCAAGATCCTGCCCAGACTTCCGTACTCAGATAAGACGCCATTCAGCTCGCCCATTCCTGCCTTACCGTCGATCAGGCCAAAGACGTGGCTAGTCCAGTCCGGTGTGCTTATCCAGGCCACTATATCAAGCCCATCCAGCCCCATCGAAACAGTACCACGTACTCACACCATCCGTATCTCCAGTAATTATATACTACTGTAACTATAGACGATTTACCATCAATAAACTTTAATATCAACGTAAAACACCGTATTTTCCTCTCTCTCTTCAGGGACCCTGTGAGGGACCCTTCCCCCACGAGCAATACCCTAGCGACCGGAGGAAACTCGTCGTTACAATAGTCTGCGGCCAAAGTATTTATCTGTCCAGGCCTTCAGTGCTGTCATGATATTTTCCCGATAATATTCGGCATTTATTATTACGAAAGGGGATTTTTTTTACAATTCGGTGGAGCTTGAGTTCTGGTGACCAATCGAAAATGTAATTTTTAGCTCTTTGGTAAGTAAACCTGATCTTTTGGTTTGTACTCAAACTTCTCAAAAAACCCGAATTCTGTAACCGGCCACTTTCACACAAACGATTTAACTACTTTCGTTTTGTCAATTCCAGCTTTTGGTACGAGAATCAAAAGCTTTACTCACATGTAAATGCTGGACGATTCGAATGATAGCCACCTGTGTGTTTTCAGCCAACTATAAAGCAAGTACTCTATCACGGCTTGTTGACATAAAATGAACTGTCACTGGAGGGAATTTGTTAGCTGTCAGATGAGCGGTTTTGAAATGATAGCAGCCTGAAGTTGAATGCTATACGTATACAGGCCTAAGTGAAATCTGTTAACGATTTTTCGGAACCACACTAATTTTAAGCGCATCCTTCTCGGAGTATATTAAAATAACTAAACCAGTAAGCCAAACACACAAAAAATATCCATGGTGTTCATAGAAAAACATTTCGACAACATTTAAGTGACAATCTTTGTCGTTCCTTATAGTCCTTAACCACAGGCATCGAAGTGTAGTAGAAAAAAAAAAACAACACCAAACACACACAAAAAACGTATCAACATGGAAAATATTGAACAAGTTCATTGTTCAATGTCTAAGGACATCAACATCATCATTGTGTTGATTAGAAATATTTGTCTGAGTGTCTGTCTGCATGTCTGTGTAGGTTAGGTTAAATTCGGAATTAAGGATAAGTGTGATGTGGTTTTGAAGAGAATTGGTCACACATAAGTGGAGGATGGGTTCAACCATATGTCGGGTCATAGAATAAGGTCGTTGTGTGTGAGTGGGCGTGTGAAATATTGAATGACAATTATGTCTCCTTTGTATATTTTTTCTGCATATATTTTTTTATATTTTTTTATATATATGGGGATATATGATACAAATTGACAACCCACATTTGATGTGCTCTAGGCAAAAGTTAATGAGAAAAGAGAATGGAAATATATTTGTAAGAATTTCTAGATTAATGACTTATTGTATAAATTGGTCCTTGAAATATTTAAGTTGAGTCATTTAAAAATTAAAGAGCAAAAATATGTGATATTTTACAATCAATAGCAAACGATGAAAGACATTTGAGATGCTTTTTTTTTCTTTTCAATTCGATAGTTAGGCCGACAGGTCCGTATTTGCCCATGACAGGATGTCTTAAATCTTCTCAACATTGTCTTCTATATTGTAAGTTAGTCCATATTGAGTCTATATTAGATAGAAGATCCAACATAAAATACCTACACTGAAAGAAGAGTTTTCTTTTCTGAGGAACGAAGTTTTAGACAAGCAAAGTTTTCTTTTGACACAAAACAATTTTCTTTAAAGGAAAACAAAAAGAAGTAGTGACAATCGTTGAATCGGTTAGGTTAGGTAAGGTGGCATCCCGATGTATCAGGCTCACATAGACCATTCAGTCCATTGTGATACCACATTGGTGAACTTCTCTCTTATCACTGAGTGCTGCCCGATTCCATGTTAAGCTCAATGAAAAGGGACCTCCTTTTTATAGCCGGGTCCGAACGGCGTTCCACATTGCAGTGTAAAGCCTTTTTTCGGAGGGTTCAAGTGTGGTTTATTGTTGGGTTTAATGAACTGCCTGAATTTATTCTGATAATTGGTTGATAGTTTTGCTGCAAGTAGAGGATGCTGATGAGGAATGTGGTAATTCCGAAACGTGCGTCCATCCAACCATCGTGCAGTCTATAGGGCTTTGCCCAAATAAATTTGACAAACATTCTCTTCCTCTGTTGGTTAAGCTACACTTGTATGGTTTTAAGCTGAAATCAAAAAAACAACAACAAATTTTATTTCTATAGAAAATTTTATTTCCTTAGAAAATTTTGTCAAAATTTATTTCTATAAAAAACATTTGTCAAAATTTTATTTCTATAGAAAATTTGGTCAAAATTTTATTTCTTTAGAAAATTTTGTCAAAATTTTATTTCTACAGAAATGTTGTCACAATTTTCTTTCTATAGAAAATTTGTCCAAAATTTTATTTTTATAGTATATTTTGTCACAATTTTATTTCTATAGAAAATTTTGTCAAAATTTTATTTCTATAGAAAACTTGGTCAAATTTTTATTTCTATAGAAATTTTTGTCAAAATTTTATTTCTATAGAAAATTTTGTCAAAATTTTACTTCTATAATTTCACTGCAATATTTCCACATTGCAGTGAAACCACTTAGAGAAGCTTTGAAACCCTCAGAAATGTCACCAGCATTACTGTCAGTTCATTAAACCCAACAATAAACCACACTTGAACCCTCCGAAAAATGGTTTTACATTGATAAGATGAAATTAAAAAAAAAAAAAAACAACAATAAATTTTATTTCCTTAGAAAATTTTGTCAAAATTTTATTTCTATAAAAAAAATTGTCAAAATTTTATTTCTATAGAAATTTTGGTCAAAATTTTATTTCTATAGAAAATTTTGTCAAAATTTTATTTCTACAGAAATTTTGTCACAATTTTCTTTCTATAGAAAATTTGGCCAAAATTTTATTTCTATAGTAAATTTTATCACAATTTTATTTCTATAGAAAATTTTGTCAAAATTTTATTTCTATAGAAAACTTGACCAAATTGTTATTTTTATAGAAAATTTTTTCAAAAGTTTATTTCTATAGAAAATTTTGTCAAAATTTAATTTCTATAGAAAATTTGTCAAATTTTTATTTCTATAGAAAAGTTGGTCAATTTTTTATTTCTATAGAAAATTTGGTCAAATATTTTTTTATTGAAAATTTTGTCAAAATTTTATTTCCATAGAAAATTTTTTCAAATGGGTTTATTTGAGCAAAGAAAAAGAGATATGTTTGTGCGAATTTATTTCGGCATAAGCCGGCTATCGTGTAAACCTTTTTTCGGAAGTTTCAAGTGTGGTTCACTTTTGGGTTTGTGAACTGCCTGAATTTATTCTGATAATTGGTTGATAGTTTTGCTGCAAGTAGATAGTTGATAGTTTTGCTGCAAGTAGGGGCAATTCCGAAACGTGCGTCCGTCCAACCATCTATAGGGCTTTGCCCAAATAAATCTGACAAACATTATTTTCCTCTGTTGGTCAAGCTATACTTGTAGTTTAGTCAATGCAAGGTTTTAAGCTGAAATCAAAAACAACAACAATGATTAAAGAAAAAAACGAATGAAATTTTTATTTCTATAGAAAATTTTCTCAAAATTTTATTTCTATAGAAAATTTTGCCAATTTTGTTATGGAAAATTTTATCAAAATTTTATTTCTATAGAAGATTTTGTCAACATTTTATTTCTATAGAAAAAGTGGTCAAATTTTTATTTCTGTAGGATATTTTTCCAAAAGTTTAGTTCAATAGAAAATTTTGTCAAAATTTTATTTCTATAGAAAACTTGGCGAAATTTTTATTTCTGTAGAAATTTTGTCAAAATTTTATTTCTATAGAAAATTTTGTCAAAATTTTATTTCTATAAAAAATTTTATTTCTACATAAAATTTTGTCAAAATTTTATTTCTATAGAAAATTTTGTCAAATTTCTATTTCTATAGAAAATTTTGTCAAAATTTTATTTCTATAGAAAATTTTGTCAAAATTTCATTTCTATAGAAAATTTTGTCAACATTTTATTTCTATAGAAAACTTGGTCAAATTTTTATTTCTATAGGAAATTTTTTCAAAAATTTATTTCTATACAAAATTTTGTCAAAATTTTATTTCTATAGACAATTTTGTCAAAATTTTATTTCTACGGAAAATTTTGTCAAAATTTTATTTCTACGGAAAATTTTGTCAAAATTTCATTTCTATAGAAAATTTTGTCAAAATTTTATTTCTATAGAAAATTTTGTCAAAATTTTATTTCTATAGAAAATTTTGTCAACATTTTATTTCTACAGAAAATTTTGTGAAAATTTTTTTTCCATAGAAAATTTTGTCAAATTTTTATTTCTATAGAAAATTTTTTCAAAATTTTATTTCTATAGAAAATTTTGTCAAAATTTCATTTCTATAGAAAATTTTGTCAACATTTTATTTCTATAGAAAACTTGGTCAAATTTCTATTTCTATAGGAAATTTTTTCAAAAATTTATTTCTATACAAAATTTTGTCAAAATTTTATTTCTATAGACAATTTTGTCAAAATTTTATTTCTACGGAAAATTTTGTCAAAATTTTATTTCTATAGAAAATTTGTCAACATTTTATTTCTATAGAAAATTTTGTCAAAATTTTATTTCTATAGAAAATTTTGTCAAAATTTTATTTCTATAGAAATGTTTGTCAAATTTTTATTTCTATAGAAAATTTTGTCAAATTTTTATATCTATAGAAAATGTTGTCAAAATTTTATTTCGTTAGAACATTTTATCAAAATTTTATTTCTATAGAAAATTTTGTCAAATTTTTATTTTTATAGAAAATTTTGTCAAATTTTTATTTCTATACAAAATTTTGTCAATTTTTTTTCTATGGAAAATTTTATCAAACATTTATTTCTATAGAAAATATGTTATTTCTATAGGAATTTTTTTCAAAAGTTTATTTCTACAGAAAATTTTGTCAACATTTTATTTCTATAGAAAACTTGGTAAAATTTTTATTTCTATAGAAAATTTGGTCAAATATTTTTTTGTGGAAAATTTTGCCAAAATTTTATTTCTACAGAAAATTTTGTCAAAATTTTATTTCTACGTAAAATTTTGTCAAAATTTTATTTCTATAGAAAATTTTGTCAAAATTTTATTTCTATAGAAAATTTTGTCAGAATTTTATTTCTATAGAAATTTTTCTTATACAATTTTTTTCCAAAATTTTATTTCTATTAAGATTTGATCTACCAAAACATCAAGAATTCTACAAATCTACTAAACAGGAAAAATCTACTATTTGTGTTAGAATTCTACCAACGGTGGTGATAATATAAATTTATTTTTAGGTAATTTAGCGAACGTAGGGGGAAATTGTGGGGAAAATTTTTTGGGAATGTACGGGAAAGTACCATCGTAGGGTAAACAAAAAATTTTCCCTGACAACACTGGTTCCATATAAAATTATGAATCCATATGGACCAATGTTTCCATGGTGGTTTGAGGGTAAAAACTGAGATAGCGTATCAAAATTTCTCCCGGATAGGATGAAATTTGCGGCCACAGTAGGCACAAAAAAAATAAGGACCAAGAGGTTCCCGAAGTCAGGATGAATCCAGGGGCTTCAGACAGACAGAATTTTGTCAGGAAGAAGAATATACACAGTAAAGCCCTACATCTTTTCTTTTCTTTTTTTTTTAATTTTATTCAAAGACAAATTATATGGTAAATAATATCAAACTTGTATAGTCTGTATATACTTGAGTGAATTGGCTACACGGAAAGAATAGAATTTCGTTTGTCTAATATATCATTCCTGAAGAAAATATTTTTACTTTGGGTGTTCCTTTGGCATGAGTTATGGCCTTCATTTTGACTTTTTCCCGTTGAAACATCACCTTGAGATGAGGGAGACTTTGACTTTTTTTTGTACCAACCTTACTCTTCAAATGCAACCTCAGTTAATTTCGTCGATTTTTATTTCTTCTCTCTCTCACATAATCAATCTCAAATACTCTTGTCTATGAGAACGGGCTGAACTCTAGCAATGGGTTAATCTTTGTCCACATAAGTTTTCTTAAATTTGTAGAGCCTTTCTGTTGTTTAATAATGTGCCTAAAATTGGCCTATTACCAGCAAGTCAATACTTTCGTTACTGTTGCCTTTATCATTTAAAGGGATGTTTATTTAAATTTTGTGAAAATAAAATAATGGATTATCCTAACGCTTCACTTCTCTAAATCACTGACCACTATAATCAAAGAGTCGAGATTGTGCAGCAACCAAAAACATTTTAATTTGCTGGAAACTTTTTCTAGAAGCATTTAGTTCTTGGCTACTGGTTTTGTAGCTAAAAAGCGAATTCCATAGTCTATTGAATAAACAGTGGAATATCAGACCCAAAAAATGGGCAGATAAAAACTGAATTCGACACAGGTCTTTGTGGGACTTAAATATTTCTAGATTTCCACATTCGGGCAAATTGTACTTGTTTTTGACGTTTTATAGAAACCCAAGAAATCGAATAGGGAAATCGGTTTATATGGGGGCTATGTCAAAATATGGACATAAAATCACCATATTCAGCACACCTATTTGTGGTCTCACAAAACCTCCAGATATCCTTTTTAAGGAAAAAATCGGATAAAAATTGCATATTCTAGAAGCTATACCAAAACATTGACCGATATAGACGATATTAGGGACATCTTTTTGGGGTCATAAATTAAATTAGCATTGTTGAAGCTAGTTCAACAACAACTCTATTCAATATATTTTGTTGCCATAATTCCATTGTCTATAAATGAATTTCCTTAACTGAATTAAGCAATTAACGTTTTTACTTTAAAAGTATCTAATGATTAATTTGAATTTATTTATATATGGCAAACCTTTATCCAATTGACCTAACTATGAAGTAAAAGCTTTCACTCAATCGGATAAAGGACCACCATTTTAACCAACTTTCCAATTGAATTTCGCTGAATTGTATGTCTAAAGATGGCTTGAGTTAATGAAGCTTCACTTGTGCTACAGCAACTCAAGCGGTAAGGAGCTGAAACCTCATCAATAAAATAATTTTGTATGCCATATTCAAACGAAACCCTTTTGCCTTTTTCTTTATTACTTTGAAAATTTCCATATATTTTTTACGATTGTGGGAGTTTTCAAATATACTTACAGTCCACTTCTGCAGATGTCCCACAATTGTACAAGCATAAATTGTAGAAGCTCAATAAATAGAATCGGAAGATCGGATTTTCAGCACTACAAAACAAGCATGCTCGGCTCCAAAGATTTTGTCTTCACACTAATGAAGTTTGTATTGATTCCGAGCCAAGGAAGCGTAGAATTGAATTAAGGGTACTGTTGAAGCCATGCTCAACAGCCGCAAAAGTTCCCTTGACTCATTTTAAGTTTAATTTTGAATTCCTTTTCATAGCCCCCTTTTTATAGGCGAGTCCGAACGGCATTCCAAGTTGCAGTGAAACCACTTAGAAAAGCTTTGAAACACTCAGAAATGTAACCAGCATTACTGCGAGGGGATAATCCATCGCTGAAAAACTTTTTGGTTTCTGGTCGAAACTGGGTTTGGACCCACTACCATTGCACCTCGGCGGTAATGGTTGATCTCATTTGACCTTAGTCAAACAAAATTTTCTATCCTGTAAAAATACCTGCTTTTAAGTCGAATTACTTAAATATAAGGACAAAACGACTTCATTGAAAAGTTTCGACTTTTGGAGAAGGACAATAACTTTATATTAGATAAATGCAAGTTTCTCTTATAATTCGCATTTTAAGAAAAACAAACAAAAGCAAGTATATACAGACGTAAGTTCGGCCGGGCCGAATCTTAAATACCCACCACCATGAATCAAATATAATAGTTTCCTTTGAAAACTCTTCGTCGTAGCGCGTTAGTTGATAATGTATAGAATTTCGGGGGGTTTGATGACAAATATTCTCCCCAGCAAATCAGTTCATCCAGTTCGCTTCCCGAAGATAAATTTACCTATGAAGACTAGATCAAATTCTGGATTTGGAAGAACCATGTTTGTTTGAGTTTTAGAGAAATCGTGTACATGATTAAATAACGTCTTGAATTTAAATCTTAAATCTGTCGATTTTTACCGTCATTATTTAAATGATTGCGAGTAGTAAAATCTGGAAATTGTACTTTCAGTTTCATGAACAGTGCGCCTGCTATACATTGAAAGAACAGTTTTATTTTCTGAGGAACGAAATTTTAGACAAGCAAAGTTTCCGTTTGACACAAATTTTAGAGACAATTAGCTCTAAACGGAAATACTTTATACGAAAGGGGAATTTCGTTTGTCTAAAATTTCATTCCGAAGGAAAATATTTTTTCTTTGGGTGTACCGTCAAGAAAAGAAATCGGTCTATATCGATGCCTTACCGAATGGACCGGAAAAATAAACGCGATACAGAGTTTTGAGGGTATACAGGCCTATATATTTACATTTTCGAGCAAATCGGATAAAAACTACGGTTTCTAGAAGCCGAAGGAGTTAAATCGGGAGATCGGTCTATGGTGTGTATCGAGCCAAAACATGGTTCGACACACACCATATTCGGTCCTAGAAATAAAAATAAAGTCCTATATAAAACATGGACCAATACTCACCATTTTCGACACACCTCTTAATGGCCCTCAAATACCTTTAGCATTCCCATTTTAGACAAATTGGATAAAAACTACGGATTTTAGAAGCCCAAGACGAAAAGTCGGGAGATCGGTCTATACACCCAGAAAAAAGTGACCCCTTCTTTAAGTTAAAATGAACTCATTGTGAAGAAAGTTGAACTTCGTATAGCGCCAAAGACATTTTTATTTGTTTGAACGATGTGATTTTCGTAGAAATTAGGAATAATGCATTCCATATATTAGTTAACATTTTCCTATATTTATATACCACTATACTACAGAATGAAAAAATTTAACTAATTTGAATTCATATATGGAATGATTTTATTGAAATTTTTTCATTCATTTCGACAAATCTTACACATTTGTGGTAAAACTTTTACTTCATAATTAGAACTGCTTACCTTCGTTTTTAAATACAATTTTATTTATTTCTATAAGCAATTTTATCTTCTATAAAAGACATTTTTTATTAATATATTGAATATATTTATTAAGAATCAACAGCATCGAATCTCTTTGAAATATTAGTTTATTATTCCACTATTTCCAATTTCCGTGTGATATTATCAACTGTAAAATGCACTTTTTCTTCTTCTTGTACTTTTCACTTTTAATAAGTTGCTGCCTAACGATTTTGTCCTCCTTTTACAATTTCAATACCTACTAATATAAAAAATCATAAAACATTTTTGTTGCAAAAGGTTAGCGTCACTGCATATTACCTGATAATTGAAGTTTCCAAAATGAACACAAATGAAAGGGTTGTTATTCTGCTGGTGTTTTCTTTCTTTATACACTATCACGAACATTGATAGATTTATTTAAAAAAACGAAAATTTTTCTCGCTAATTTAAAATAACAAATATTTTATATATTTTATTTGTTATTTATTATATTATTTTACGATATTATTTTTTAACAATCTCTCCGTATACCAAAACAACGCGATTCCAACTAAAAAAAACAACCGACGCGCAAATATATCGATTACACCCACGCGCAAACACATCGATTACGATGACAGACAATAGAAATTTAGGAAAATTTCCTTTATTCTAACAAGTGTGTTTCCTTAAGTTTTGAAAGGATTGCATACTTCTTAGTACGAATGAACTAAAATATTTTTCTGTGCCAAGTGTTGTTCGTATGTATGAAAAACTTTCTATTATAAAGGAAGTCGCAATTATCATTTTATAAGAAATTTTACTAATTTTGAGGAAACTTGGTTTTAGTTCGGTTTTTGTTTATTTTTACGAATGCTTTGTTATCGGTGAATAAAATTTTCTTTTTCAGTAGTAAATTCTTATACCCAATGAAGAAAATAGTATGAGTAAAATTTCATGCCTTATTCTAGTTAATGAACTATTCCTAACTGCTTACAGTTTAGGATTTTTTTACTGAAACGAGTAAATTTTATTATTTTTCACAAAAATTTTCCTTAATGGAAATAAAATGGATAAACTATATTGATGAAAATTTTTTCCTTTAGTTTCGAAGGCACTTTTTTCTGGGTGTATGGAGGTTACACCAAAACATCGACCGATCCATTTGCTACACACCTATTTGTGGTCCCATAATAGCTCCAGATTTTCAATTTCAGGCAAATTGAACAGTATATACAGTTTCTAGACGCTCAAGAAGTAAAATCGGGAGATCGGTCTATATGGGGGCTATACCAAAACATGGACCAATATGCGCCATTTGCGCTACACCAACTTTTGGTACTAAAATATCTCTAGATTTCAAATTTCAGGTAAATCGGATTGATAATACGGTTTTTAGAAGCCCAAGAATTAAAATCGGGAAATCGGTCTATATGGGGGCTATACCAAAACATGGACCTATACACCCCATTTTCGACACACCAATTTATGGTCCTAAAATAGCTCTAGATTTTCAATTTCAGGCAAATCGGATAGTAAATACAGTTTCTAGAAGCCCAAGAAGTAAAATCGGGAGGTCGGTTTATGTGGGGACTATATCGAAACATGGACCGGAAGGCACCATTTACGGCACACCTTTTTATGGTCCTAGAGTACCTCTAATTTTAAAATTTCAGGCAAATCGGAAAGAAAATACAGTTTCTAGAAGCCCAAGAAGTAAAATCGGGAGATCGGTCTATATGTGGGCTATACCAAAAGATGGGCCGATACGCCCCATTTTTGCCACACCTATTTGTGGTCTTAGAATTTCTTTAGATTTCAAATTTTAGGCAAATCGGATAGTAAATACAGTTTCTAGAAGCCCAAGAAGTAAAATCGGGAGATCGGTCTATATGGGGGCTATACCATAACATGGACCGATACGCCCTATTTGTGCCACACCTTTTTATGGTGCTAAAATACCTCTAGATTTCAACTGTAAGGCAAATGGGATAAAAACTACGGTTTTTATAAGCCCAAGACCCCAAATCGGGAGGTCGGTTTATATGGGGGCTATATGAAAACTTGGACCGATATAGCCCATCTTCGAACTTGACCTGCATGCAAACAAAAAACGAATCTGTGCCAAATTTCAGGTCGATAGCCCCATTATTGAAGGGTGTAGCGTGATGATAACAGACAGACGGATAGACGTTCCTTCGTTCCTGATGAAGGTATATTTTCTTTGTGTGTATGTAGTCGGAAATCGATATTACGATGTTTTACAAACGGAATGGCAAACTCATCTTTCTATGGCAGTGGGTATAATAATGAGAAAATATCTGATTATTAATTACTCAAAATTTTGCATCGGTTACTAGTTTTTCATGAAAAATATTGCACAGAAAAAAGTATCGAACACCATAAAATCAATATTTGCAATGACGTCGTTCATTTTCATCTTCCTCTTCTAATGTATTGGATTGACCCCACCTTTATGATAGGCAATCAATCTATCACCAATTAAAGAGGATAATCTAATTTTATCGTATTTTTTTTCTAATATCCACTGTGCATCACTGTTAGCCTCCCATATATTCAGAAACATGAAGTAAACTGTAAAAATATTTTCAAGTACTAAAATGGCAAGGCAAAGCAATCGTATAAAAACAAGTAGTACTCCTATGGAATGAATTAAATTCGTTGGAGGAGTTTCGTGTAAATATTTCCAGTAACACTACAACTACTTTTTACACCCTTTTCTCGCGCACTCTCTCTCTCTCTCTCTCTCTTATTCTCCCTTCAGACCAATGTAGTTGGTGAGCTTACTCGTTTTGCCCACTCGATCAAACTAAATTCATTTATATGGCTGTCTATGTGTGTAAATATGTGAGTACTTCCTCAATACTTGCAAAAACATTTATTGGTACATGCCATTGAAAGATTCTTCTTTTAAAATGAAATAATTTACATACAGACATGGGGTAGTTTTTGAATGCATGCATTCTGCACATACAAAAATATGTTTGCGTTTTGCAATTAAAAAGCTTTGTTGGTTTTTCCCATGAAGTTGTTGTTGCCTCTAGCCATTGTTTGTGTTTATTTGCAATTCACTATACAAACCACCAATTAAATGAAAATCTTTTATTGGGGGCGGTGAGAGAAGGTCCAGCGAAAATATACAAAAGAATTTTAGGGGAAACAGTTTTTTTTCGGGGTAAGTTTTTATGCCGACATTGTAAAAAATACCAATAACAGATAACCTAACCAACACTCAAAAAAAGTTTGCAAAAATTTTGACAATCACTTATGCAGTTTAGTAATTGATTTTATTGATTGTTTTAAATAAAGACCGTTTTGTGGATAATAAATGGACTTTTGCGAAATATTAACAAAATTCAAATGCACTAAAAGAAATATATAAAACAAGTATATAAGGCCATAAGTTCGGCCAGGCCGAAGCTTATGTACCGTCCACCATGAATTGCGTAGAAACTTTCAATGAAAACTGTCATCCACAATCGAATTACTTGGGTTGCGGTAACACTTGCCGATGGCAAGGTATGTTAAAACTTCCTAAAATCGTAATATATACCACATAGTCCATACGTGGTATATATTAAACTAAAAAAGCCCGATTAAATACGTATATAATTAAGTTTGACAAAATTTTTATAGAAATAAAATTTTGATAAAAGTTTCTATAGAAATACAATTGCGACAACATTTTCTATAGAAGAAAAAAGTGGACAAAATTTTCTACAGAAATAAAATTTTAACAAAATTTTCTATAGAAATAACATTTTGACAAAATTTTCTATAGAAATAAAATTTCGACAAAATTTTCTATAGAAATAATATGTTGACAACATTTTCAATAGAATTTAAATTTTGACAACATTCTCTACAGAATTAAAATTTTGACAACATTTTCTATAGAAATAAAATTTTGACGAAATTTTCTATAGAAATAAAATTTTGGTAGATTATTTTTGGCTCGAGTGGCAACCATGATTATGAACCGATACGGACCAATTTTTGTGTGATTGGGGATCGGCTATATATAACTATAGACCGATAGGGATCAATTTTGTCATGGTTATTAGCGGCCATATACTAACACCACGTTGCAAATTTCAACTGGATCGGATGAATTTTGCTCCTCCAAGTGGTTCCGGAGATAAAATCTGGGGAACGGTTTATATGGGGGCTATATATAATTATGGACCGATATGGACCATTTTTTGCATGGTTGTTAGATACCACATTCCAACACCACGTTCCAAATTTCAATCGGATCGGATGAATTTTGCTCCTCCAAGATGCTCCGGAGGACAAATCTGGGGATCGGTTTATATGGGGGCTATATATAATTATGGACCGATATGGACCAATTCTTGCATGGTTGTTAGAGACCATATACTAACACCATGTACCAAATTTCAACCGGATCGGATGAATTTTGCTCCTCTAAGAGTCTCCGGAGGTCAAATATGGGGATCGGTTTATATGGGGGCTATATATAATTATGGACCGATATGGACCAATTTTTGCATGGTTGTTAGAGACCATGTACCAAATTTCAGCCGAATCGTATGAAATTTGCTACTCTTATAGGCCCCGCAAGCCAAATCTTGGGGTCCGTTTATATGGGGGCTACACGTTAAAGTGAACCGATATGGCCCATTTGTAATACCATCCCACCTACATCAATAACAACTACTTGTGCCAAGTTTGAAGTCGATAGCTTGTTTCGTTCGGAAGTTAGCGTGATTTCAACAGACGGACGGACATGCTGAGATCGACTCAGAATTTCACCACGACCCAGAATATATACTTTTTGGGGTCTTAGAGCAATATTTCGATGTGTTACAAACGGAATGACAAAGTTAATATACCCCCATCCTATGGTGGAGGGTATAAAAACGTTTCTCTAATGTTAATAAAAAATCATAAAAAATTATAATAAAATCCTTACGAGTATGATAAATCCTAGCCGTCATTTTAAGCTTATATATCTTTAATCCAAAGTCTCAATATATCGGTTCATGTAAAGATTATTTCTTCAATTAATAATGTTGTCCTTTAGATTTATTCATATACTTTACCGGAGATACACTAATTTCAATGATAAGTGACCTAAATTTAATGAAATATTTTTTTTTTTTCAAAACGACATGAACGAATGTTTTGCCTTTTTTCTTTATTTGAGGGCTTACTTCAGTAGACTTTCAAAATTCTGCTCTTCCGCATCAGGGTTGGCCTGTCGCAAACTGTGACATTTGCGACACGTTTACGACGGTATAACACGTATGTCGCAAAAGTCGTAAACCTAATGTAAACAAGTAAGGAAAATCTAAAGTCGGGCGGACCCGATTATATTATACCCTGCACCACTTTGTAGATATAAATTTTCGATACCATAGCACATCCGTCAAATATGTTGGGTGCTATATTTAAAGGCTTGTCCCACATACATACATTTAAATATCACTCGATTTGGACAGAATTTGATAGACTTTTACAAAATCTATAGACTCAAAATTTAAGTTGGCTAATGCACTAGGGTGGAACACAATTTTAGTAAAAAAATATGGAAAACATTTAAATCTGAAGCAATTTTAAGGAAACTTCGCAAACGTTTATTTATGATTTATAGCTCGATATATATGTATTAGAAGTTTAGGAAAATTTGAGTCATTTTCACAACTTTTCGACTAAGCAGTGGCGATTTAACAAGGAAAATGTTGGTATTTTGACCATTTTTGTCGAAATCAGAAAAACATATATACGGGAGCTATATCTAAATCTGAACCGATTTCAATCAAATTTGGCACACATGACTATATTACTAAGTGTACTCCCTGTGCAACATTTCAACCAAATTGGGCCAAAACTCTGGCTTCTGGGGCCATATAACCCAGCAAAAAAAGCGTCGCCAAAAAAGTAATGAAAATGTTCTTTTTGGATCCGGAAGTGGTGCAAAGTTGACGCAGAAACGATGAATTTAACATGGGCTTGTCATAGGACGGAAGTCCTCCATTTCAACAGCCGTTGCACTGAATTTGTATCACTTCTTTAGGTGGGATCCGAATTCAATGTTTTGGATGTAAATTAAAAAATTCTGTGTTAATATGTCAAATAAATAATTTTTATAATTTTTTTATAATTTTTAATGGATTCTAACGCTTGTCGGAAACGTTTGACTTCAAATATTTTCAAAAAAGCACAATTTTTTCAGATTGGATTTAGCATTTTTTTTCGACAAAAATTAAATGATTTGTAACATTTTATGAATTCCTACTCTGTTTTTAACCTATTTGAAACAAAAAAGGTAAAATTACCCATTAAAAGTATGAATAAACCAAGTTATAAAAAATTGAATTAAAAGAACTTCCTGGGTATTTAAAATAAAGAACATCATTGGGAGTGCATCTTCTGGAAGTGCTTTTAAAGTTGTGCCTTCGGAAGGACTTCCAAATTTTTTTGCTGGGAAGTCCATATCGGGCGAAAAATATATATGGAAGCTATATCTAAATCTGAACCGATTTCAATCAACTTTGGCACATATGACTATACTACTAATTGTACTCCTTGTGCAAAATTTCAAGCTAATCGGGATAAAACTCTGGCTTCTGGGTCCATATAAGTGCATATCGGGCGAAAGATATATATGGGAGCTATATCTAAATCTGAACCGATTTCAATCAAATTCGCACGTATAGCTACAATGCTAAATCTACTCCCTGTGCAAAATTTGAACCAAATTGAGCCAAAACTCTGGCTTTTAGGACCATATTAGTCCATATCGGGCGAAAAATATATATGGGAGCTATATCTAAATCTGAACCGATTTCAATCAAATTATGCACTTTTGACTATACTACTAATTGTACTCCTAGTGCAAAATTTCAACCAAATTCGGCCAAAAATCTGGCTTCTGGGGCCATATAAGTCCATATCGGGCGAAAGATATATATGGGAGCTATATCTAAATCTGAACCGATTTCAATCAAATTTTGCACACTTGACTATACGACTAAGTGTTATGTTTGTACAAAATTTCAAGCAAATCGGTGTAAAGCTCTGGCTGTTGGGTCCATATTAGTGCATATCGGGCGAAAGATATATATGGGAGCTATATCTAAATCTGAACCGATTTCTTCCAAAATCAATAGGGTTCTATTCTGACCCAAATTAGGAACATGTGCCAAATTTGAAGGCGATTGGACTTAAATTGCGACCTAGACTGTGATCACAAAAATGTGTTCACAGACAGACGGACGGACAGACGGACATGGTTATATCGATTCAGGGACCCACCCTGAGCATTATTGCCAAAGACGCCATGTGTCTATCTCGTCTCCTTCTGGGTGTTACAAACATATGCACTAACTTATAATACCCTGTTCCACAGTGTGGCGCAGGGTATAAAAACCACCTAAGCCTTAGTTGCATCAGCGAATGACTAGCTACAATTTTGAAGAATTTTAATTAGTATGCAAATTGGCTCTAATAAGCCAAGACGTTATTTTATAAAATTCTCTCTAAACAAAAAATCACTTTTGCAAGACTCAAGTAGTCTTCCTTCCTTCCTTCCATTTTCTGCAGAAATTTTGGAAAGAAAGAATGAGCGAATACCGACCGTCACGTTTACAGCACCATCAAGTAGTTCATTGTAATTTCGGCCTGGAGTCTCCAATTGAAATAGCTTTATTCTCAAGTTTTTTAAACTCGTTAATAACATTATGAACATTCCTGAGAAATTAAATTTCTTCGCACATATCATCATCTTGGATATCATTCGCTGCCTAGCTGAATGGACTGAAGTATTTTGAGTTTGCGACGTTTGCTACTTTTCTTATATTTACGACGCGTATGTGACGTTTAAAACTTTGCGACAGTCGCAAACCTAAAATAGCTTGATACAGACCATCTCTGTTCCACATATGAGATTTTTATACCATTCACCACTACTGTGGTACAGGGTATAATAAGTTTGTGCATTTGTATGTAACGTCAAGAAGGAAAAGTCTGAGACCCATCGTTTAGTATACCGATCGTCTTATAATTAAATTCTGAGTCGATTTAGCGATGTCCGTCTGTCTGTCTGTCTGTCTGTCTGTCTGTCTGTCTGTTGATGTATTTTTGTGTGCAAAGTACAGCTCGCAGTTTTAGTCCGATTGTCCTAAAATTTGGTATAGGGTCCTGTTTCGGCTCAAAGACGATCCCTATAGATTTTGGAAAAAATCGGTTCAGATTTAGATATAGCTGCCATATATATTTTTCACCGATCTGGTCATAATTGGCGTGTATATCAACGGATCTTCCTCAAATTCCGTACATCCGAATATTTTATGAGTCTCGAAAAAGTTGCCAAATATCAGCAAAATCGGTTCAGATTTAGATATAGCTCCCATATATAGCTTTCGCCCGATTTACACTCAAATGACCACAGAGGCCAATTTTTTGCTCCGATTTAGTTGAAATTTTGCACAGGTAGTAGAATTAGCATTGTAGCTGTGCGTGCCAAATTTGGTTGAAATCGGTTCAGATTTAGATATATCTCCCATATATAGCTTTCGCCCGATTTACACTCATATGACCGTAGAGGCCAATTTTTAACTCCGATTTAGTTGAAATTTTACACAGGGAGTAGAATTAGCATTGTAGCTATGCGTGCCAAATTTGGTTGAAATCGGTTCAGATTTAGATATAGCTCCCATATATAGCTTTCGCCCAATTTACACTCATATGACCACAGAGGCCAATTTTTTGCTCCGATTTAGTTGAAATTTTGCACAGAGAGTAGAATTAGCATTGTAGCTATGCGTGCCAAATTTGGTTGAAATCGGTTCAGATTTAGATATAGCTCCCATATATATGTTTTTCTGATTTCGACAAAAATGGTCAAAATACCAACATTCTCCTTGTAAAAATGACTCTAATTTTCCTAGACTTCTAATGCATATATATCGAGCGATAAATCATAAATAAACTTTTGCGAAGTTTTCTTAAAATTGCTCCACATTTAAATGTTTCCCATATTTTTTTTACTAACATTGTGTTCCACCCTAGTGCATTAGCCGACTTAAATTTTGAGTCTATAGATTTTGTAGAAGTCTATAAAATTCTGTCCAGATCGAGTGATATTTAAATGTATGTATTTGGGACAAACCTTTATATATAGCCCCAACACATTTGACGGATGTGATATGGTATCGAAAATTTAGATCTACAAAGTGGTGCAGGGTATAATATAGTCGGCCCCGCCCGACTTTAGACTTTCCTTACTTGTTTTCTTTATGAAAATTTGGAAGGCTTCTCTAGCTTTACCTTCAGAGCATCAAATCACTTTGATCTATTGTATTTAGTAGTAAGTTCGGCCGGCCCGAATCTTAAATACCCACCACCATGAATCAAATATAATAGTTTACTTTGAAAACTAATCGTCGTGGCGGGTTACTTGATGATATATAGAATTACAGAGGTTTTGATGACAGATATTTTCCAAAGCAGATAAGTGCAACCAGTACGCTTCCCGAAGATAAATTTAAAGATTCTACCTATGAAGACTGGATCAGGTTCTTGATTTATAAGAAACAATTTAGTTTGAGTTTTAGAAAAATCATAAACTTATCGTATGATTGATGAAATAAAGCCTTGATTTGAAATTTACAATTTGTAGATTTTTAACGCCATTATTCAAATGATTACGAGGAGTTAAATCAGGAAATTTTACTTTCAGTTTCAAGCAATTTTTATGATCAGTGCACCTGCCATACCCTATATATACCTTACCAAACCTTACCAAATGGACCGGTAAAAATAAATGCCAGTATATTTACATTTTCGGGCAAATATGATAATAAACTACGGGTTCTAGAAGGGGGGGCTATACCAAAACAAGGCTCGATACACACCGTATTCGGCTGACATATTTGTGGTCGTAAAGGTTTCCAATTTCAGGCAAAGGGGATAAAAACTACAGATTCTATGAGCCCAAGAAATAAATTCGGGACGTAGGTCTATATGGAGGCTATACCAAAACATGGACCAATACTCACCATTTTCGATACACCTTTTAATGGTTCTTAAATACATGTAGAATTCTAATTTCAGACAAATTGGGTAACAGCTACGAATTCTACAAGCCCAACAAGTAGAATCGGGAGATCAGTCTATATGGGGGATATACCAAAACGTGGACCCATACGGACCATTTTCGATACAACTCTTTATGGTAATAAAATACCTCTATAGATTTCTAATTTTCGGCAAATGGGATAAAAACTACGGATTATAGAAGCCCAAGAAGTAAATTTGGGAGATCGGTCTATATGGAGCTATACCAAAACATGTACCGATACACCCCATTTCGAGTACACCTATTTGTGGTCATAAAATACCTCTAGATTTCAAATTTTAGACAAATCAGATAGTAAATACAGTTTCTAGAAGCCCAAGAAATAAAATCGGGAGATCGGTCTATATGGGGGCTATACCAAAACATCGACCGATACGGGCCATTTTCGACACACCTCTTTGTGGTCCCAAAATACCCCCAGAAATACAATTGTAGACGCCCGAGAAGTAATATCGGGAGATCGGTCTATATGGGTGCTATACCAAACCATGGACCTATACACGCCATTTTCGATGCACCTTTTGAAGGTCCTAAAATACTTCTAGATTTCCAATTTCAAGCAAATCGAATAAAAAATACGATTTCTAGACGCCCAAGAAATAAAATCGGGAATATGGGGACTATATGAAAACTTGGACCGATACACCCAATTTTCGACGCAACTTTTGATGGTCCTAAAGTACTTCTAGATTTCCAATTTCAGGCAAATCTGATAAAAAAAAAACCGTTTTCGAGACGCCCAAGAAGTAAAATCGGGAGATAGGTCTATATGGGGGCTATACCAAAACATGGACCGATACACCACATTTTCGGAACACCAATTTGTGGTCCTAAAATATCACTAGATTTACAAAAAAACTACGGTTTTTATAAACTCTTGGGGTCTTGAGTATCGGGAGTTCGGTTTATATGGGGACTATATCAAAACTTGGACCGATATAGCCCATATTCGAACTTGACCTGTCTGCAAACAAAAAACGAATCTGTTGCAAATTTGAGGACGATAGCTCCATTATTGAAGGCTGTAGCTTGATTACAACAGACAGACGGACATGCTTATATCGTCTTAGAATTTCTCCCTGATCAAGGATATATGTACTTTATATAGTCGGAAATCGATATTTCTATGTGTTACAAACGGAATGACAAACCCCCATCACCATTCTATGGTAATGGAATTCAAGCACGATACTGTGATTGCTTTATATTTGGCTGGAAAACCACATGTGGCTATCGAGCCATCTAGCATTTGAATTAATCATTTGTAGCTCGTTGCCGTATTGCATCGCGTTCAACGAAAAATGACGAAAACTTGTAACCAGAAGTGCTGCGATAAATGAAGGTCAGATATGATCGAAATCCCTGCCGCAATGGTGGAAAACTTGCTCGAGAACATATGGCATGAATGGATGAAACACATTTTGAAAAATGTCCGGCAATTGCAGTTCCAAACTGTGCAAGAGCTCACTGATGCACAAAAAAAAAAGTTATACTGGAAAGAGACAAGAATTTTATTCGTTTATAATAAAATGATTAGATTTGGTCCTCTCCAATGAGATCCCACTCCAAATTAACGGCCAATGGTACCGAATATTATTAGGAAAATAACCTGCAAAACAGTGTCGAAGACTGTGGACATTCCAAAAGGACTCAGCACCATTGCCTTCAGCACACGCCAACCTTGAATGTCTTACAAAGAAGGTTCCTCGCTTTATTTCTACCACACAGTGGCAATCAAAATATCCGGATCTCGATCCGTTGGTCTTTTGCACCTACACTCAACAAAAAAAACAAGCTTACTTGGATCGAAAGATTTTGACCTTCCCTTAAAGATTTTGGTATTTATTCCGAGCCAAAGATGCGGCTTCTTTAAAATAAAGAAATTTACTAGCGACCTATGTGGCTTTAAATCTAGGACCAATAAAATTAAAATTAGGATACAGATCTCATTTAACAAATGTTCATTCTCTTTTCGCGGTTTATTAATAAAGGTATGTTACTCACGTACAAACAAATGCCAGTTTAAAAATCCAACTTATAACGGATACTTCAATGTACAAAATGTTTTCTTAATTCCAAAAAAAAAAAAAAAAAAATTTAAACCAAAGACGCTACATCCTTAAAATAAGTCTTAGCCTATATTTGAAGCGTTTTTATCTTAAAGTTTCATCTTAAAGTTTCTAAAGTTTCAACATGCAAATTTACAAAATTTGTGTCCTAAATTTAATTAAAAAAATTTTTGAAGCAAAGATTATATACTTTATTTTAATTAAAAAATTCATTATTATCCTTAATATCTTGTAAATTTCGCATCCTAAAATTTACGTTGCGGAATCATTAATATCGCGTAAATATTTTTTTCAGTGTAGAGCATTTTGCAGAGAAGAATTGACAATAAGAAATATCAAAGTGTCGATCATCATCATCGATCGGTATTGATTTCGAGTCAAAGATTTGGCATTTTTAAATAAAATAAATTTTTAGGGACCTATCTACAAGCATAAAATCTAGGATAAATAATATTAATTAAAAACAAGTATATACGGCCAGGCCGAAGCTTATGTACCCTCCACCATGGATTGCGTAGAAACTTCTACTGAAGACTGTCATCCACAATCGAATGACGGTAACACTTGTCGATGGCGAGGTGTCTTAAAACTTCCTAACACCGTCTTCTAAATTGCAAGGTAGTACATATATACGTGGGATATATCAAACTAAAAAAAGGCCTATTAAATACGTATATAATTAAGTTTGACAAAATTTTCTATAGAAATAAAATTTTGACAAAATTTTCTACAGAAATAAAATTTGGCAAAATTTTCTATAGGAATCAAATTTTGACAAAATTTTCTATAGAAATAAAATTTTGACAAAATTTATATTATTTTTGGCTCGAGCGGCAACCATGATTATGAACCGATATGGACCAATTTTTGTGTGATTGGGGATCGGCTATATATAACTATGGATCGATATGGATCAATTTTGGCGGCCATATACTAACACCACGTACCAAATTTCAACCGAATCGGATGAATTTTGCTCCTCCAAGAGGTTCCGGAGGTCAAATCTGGGGATCGATTTATATGGAGGCTATATATATATATGGGGCTTTATACAATTATGGGCCGATATGGACCAATTTTTACGTGTTTGTTAGAGACCACATACCACGTTCCAAATTTCAACCGGATCGGATGAAATGTCCTCCTGCAAAAGGCTCCGGAGGTCAAATCTGGGGGCTATATATAATTATGGACCGATATGGACCAATTTTTGCATGGTTGTTAAATAATATATACCAACACCATGTACCAAATTTCAACCGGATCGGAAAAATTTTGCTGCTCTAAGAGGCTCCGGAGGTAAAATCTGGGGATCGGTTTATATGGGGGCTATATATAATTATGGACCGATATGGACAAGTTTTTGTATGGTTATTAGAGACGATATACTAATACCATGTACCAAATTTCAGCCGGATCAGATGAAATGTGCTTCACTTAGAGGATCCGCAAACCAAATCTGGGTTTATATGGGGGCTATATATAATTATGGACCGATATGGACCAATTTTCGCATGGTTGCTAGAGACTATATACTTACACCATATACCAGATCGGATGAAATATGCTACTCTTAGAAGCTCCGCAAGCCAAATCTGGGGGTCCGTTTATATGGGGCTATACCTAAAAGTGGACCGATATTGCCCCTTTTCAATACCATCAGAGCCACCGTGGTGCAATGGTTAGCATGCCCGCCTTGCATACACAAGGTCGTGGGTTCGATTCCTGCTTCGACCGAACACCAAAAAGTTTTTCAGCGGTGGATAATCCCACCTCAGTAATGCTGGTGACATTTCTGAGGGTTTCAAAACCTCTCTAAGTGGTTTCACTGTAATGTAGAACGCCGTTCGGACTCGGCTATAAAAAGGAGGTCCCTTGTCATTGAGCTTAACATGGAATCGGGCAGCACTCAGTGATAAGAGAGAAGTTCACCAATGTTGTATCACAATGGACTGAATAGTCGGGCTACCACCTAACCTAACCTAATACCATCCGACCTACATCAATAACAACTACTTGTGCCAAGTTTCAAGTCGATAGCTTGTTTCGTTCGGAAGTTAGCGTGATTTCAACAGACGGACGGACGGACATGCTTAGATCGACTCAGAATTTCACCACGACCCAGAATATATATATACTTTATGGGGGTCTTGGAGCAATATTTCGATGTGTTACAAATGGAATGACAAAGTTAATATACCCCCATCCTATGGTGGAGGATATGAAAATATAATCAAAGATCTTCAAATTAATTAATAGAGTGTATTTGAAGAGGTTTTATCTTAAAACTAAAGATTCAATATATCTGTTGGTTTAAAGATGATTTCTTTAATTCAAAAATGTTTTTTCGCCTTAGTTCAAATGCTTGAACGGAGGGTCTAAAATTTTTACGATTCGTGTCCTAAACTTAATGAAAAAATTGTTGAAGCAAAGATTTTAAACTTTATTAAATTGTCTTATCCTCTTGTGTAAATTGCGTGTCCTAAATATTCTTTTAACGTAGAAGCTTAGGATAGGCCCGTAGTGCTGCATGGGAGGAAGATAATGTTTTATATCATAGAAGTGGATGCGAATGCAAATAAAATTAAATTTTCAACCACACTCAAAAAAAAGTTTACTTGGATCCAAAGATTTTGACCTTCCATTAAGGATTATGGTATTGATTCCGAGCCAAAGATGTGACTTCTTTAAAATGAAGACATTCTGCAGGGACCTCCCTGGCTTTAAATATAGGATAAAATTAAAATTGGATACAGATCTTATTCATCCAATGTTTTTCTTTATTTTAAGGAACATTTGCCTTACTTCAAAGCTCTACAACTTCAACAGAGGGATGCAAAATTTCAAGATTTGTGTCCTAAATTTAATGAAAAATATTTTTGAAACAAGGATTATAAACTTTCTTCTAATTAAAATGTCATTATTTTATAGAATTTTGTCCTTAGCATTGCGTTAATTTCGAGTCCTAAAATTTAAGTTGCATAATCTTCATAGTTACCTTCAAAGAATTTTGTTGATAATAAACTCACTCGTTTTTCGTGTTTTGATTTCTCTTAGAGTTATTCCCTCAATTTGTATATAACTCCTCCTCACATTCCTTCATTGCATGCCAGTTAAAATACATTCAAACTAAAATACATACAATGCCAAAGAATGTATTGTATTAAAAAATATCAGGGCAACTAATGAAAGATATAGTCAACTGATTGAGCGCAATGAAATATTCGATTTTAATTGGAAAACCCCCGCGGATGCGTTTTTCATGCATTTCATTTCAAAACCAACTTTTTAACAATGCAATTGGTATTATTCAGAAATCATATTGGTGTTTCTCAGAAAATCATATGATGTCCTGCAGGACATGAATATAATCAACTACTACTCAATATCAATACAGTCAAATAAAAACTACATACTCAACAATAGAAAACAATAATAATGAAAAGAAAGACATTAATTAAATTTCAAATGAAAAATATCTTGTTTATGTTGGGAATGCATTGTATAGTTTCTTTGTTAGACCATGAGCACCTATAAAAAAATCTACAGACTTCTTGTCCTATCTTCAGGTATCTATCCTTACAGAGTTGATTTGAATAACTTATTGGTTTCAGTAACTCCACCATAATTTAAGTTTTTTGCTTCGCTAGTATCCATTTGATATGGTCAATTATCGGACGACCATGTTAATTCAGTATATAATTCTGATCGCTTAAGTGGATTCGATGACATATACCCTGTCAAGCAAACATATATACAAACATGGAAATCGGGAGACTTAACATATGTGAGATATAAAGGGTGGTTAAAATTTCAAGGGCCGATGTTGATTTTGAATAAAACACAAACTATTTAGGAAATTATTGTAATTTTATTTTATTATGATTTGTTGGTATTACTCAATTATGTATGGAACAAAATATCGGCCAAATGGGCGCCGCGACCTCGGTGGCACACCTTCATCCGATGGTCAAAATTTTCGATGACGCTGAGGCATAATGGAGGTTCTATGCCGTTAATGTGCCGAATTATCTCATCCTTTAGTTCTTGAATTGTTGCTGGCTTATCGACTTGCACCGTTCTGCTGAAACCACATATCGTCCACATCCATGTCGTCCAATTCGGGCCATAAAAAGTTCGTTATCATCTCACGATAGCGAACACCATTCACAGTAACTGCCTGACCGGCCTCATTTTGGAAAAAATACGGACCGATGATGCCGCCAGCCCATAAACCGTACCAAACAGTCACTTTTGGGGGTGTATTGGTTTTTCGACAATCACTCTTGGATTCTCATTCGCCCAAATGCGGCAATTCTGTTTATTAACGAATCCACGGAGGTGCAAATGTGACTCATCACTGAAGATGATTTTCTACGAAAATTGATCATCCACTATTGCCATTTCTTGGAACCATTCTGCCCATTCACGACGTCCATGGTTCAATTTGAGTAAGTCTGGAATAGATAAATTTCAAATAAAATTCGGAAAAAAACTTGGCGTTTAGGTGTGGTTCACATTCAACATCGGCCCTTACAATTTAACCACCCTTTAACAAAACATGGACCGATACACCCCATATTCGTTACACCTATTTACGGACCGAAAATACTTCTAAATTTTAAATCGGATAAAAATTGCGGTGTTTTGATGTCGAAGAAGTCACATCGGGATATGGGTGGTATACTTATGTGTGGACCCAAAATACCTCTTGATTTTGAATTTAGGCAAATCGGATAAAAATTGGTATGTCTACACACTCAAGAAGTCAAATCTGGAAATCAGTCAATATGGTGGATATACCAAACAATGAACCGATACACACCATATTCGTTACACGTTTACTTCTAGATTTTTAATTTCAGGCAGATCGGATAAAAGTTCGGATGTCTAGACGCTGAAGAAGTCAAATCGGGATATATGGAGGCTAAACTAAACCTTTGACCGATACAACCCATAGCACACCTATTTATGGACCCAAAATACCTCGAGATTTTAATTTTCAGGTAAATAAGATAAAAATTGCTGTTTCTAGAATCCCAAGAAGTCAAATGGAAATCGGTCCATATGTGCGCTATACCAACACATGGACCGATATACACCATTTTCGAAACACCTATTTGTGGTCCTAAAGCAATATTAGATTTCCAATTTTAGACAAATCTGATAAAAACTACGGTTTCTAGAAGCCCTAGAAGTCAAATCAGGAGATTAGTCTATATGGGGACTATACCAACACATGGACCGATACACACCATTTTCGACACACCTATTTGTGGTCCTAAAATACCTCTAGAATTTCAATTTCAGACAAATCGGATAAAAACCACGGTTTCCAGAAGCTCATACCAAAACATGGACCGATACACACAATTTTTGGCACACCTATTTGGGGTCCTAAAATACCTCTAGATTACCATTTTCAGACAAATCTGATAAAAAGTACGGTTTCTAGAAGCCCAAGAAGTCAAATCAGGAGATCGATCTATATGGGGGCTATACCAACACATGGATCGATACACACCATTTTTGACACACCTATTTGTGGTCCTAAAATACCTCTAGGGTTTTCATTTCAGACAAATCGCATAAAAACTACGGTTTCTCGAATCTCAAGGAATAAACTCGGGAGATCGGTCTATATGGGGGCTATAGCAAAACATGGACCGATACACACCACTTTCGGCACACCCTTTTGTGGTTCCAAAATACCTCTAGATTTCCAATTTTAGGTACATCGAAAAAAAAACAACGGTTTCTATAAGCACAAGACCCTAAATCGGGGGATCGGTTTATATTGGAGCCATATCAAAACCTGGACCTTATAGCCCATCTTCGAACTTGGCCTGCGTGTAGACAAAATACGAATCTGTGCTAAATTTCACGACGATTGCACCATTATTGAAGACAGTAGCGTGATTATAACAGACAGACGGCCAGACGGATATGGTTATATGGACTTAGAATTTCTCCCTGATCAAGAATATATGTACTTTATATAGTCGGAAATCGATATTTCGATGTGTTACAAACGGAGTGACAAACTTTTTGCACCCCCATCACCATTCTATGGTGGTGGGTATAATAATAATTATAGAAATAATAACATTTCGGGTAGCTGCATAGTATTTATCTTATGGGTATCTTTAGTGCGTATGAATAATAATTTAATTTAAAACGATTATAGTTCACCATACGCACCCATGAACCAGATGTTACGAATACAGAAAAACTATGACTGAAATAAATTCAATTAAAAAATGTGTAAAATTGATATCAATTCGAAAAAAAAACAAGTATATACGGCCGTAAGTTCGGCCAGGCCGAATCGTATATACCCTCCACCATGGATTGCGTAGAAACTTCTACTAAAGACTGCCATCCACAGTCGAATTACTTGGGTTACGGTAACACTTGCCGATGGAAAGGTGTCTTAAAACTTCTTAACACCGTCTTCTAAATTGGAAGTTAGTCCATACGGGGTATATATTAAAAAAAAGCCGATAAAATACGTATATAATTCAGTTTGCCAAAATTTTCTATAGAAATAAAATTTTGACAAAATTTTCTATAGAAATAAAATTTTGACAAAATTTTCTATAGAAATAAAACTTTGAAAAAATTTTCTTTAGCAAAAAAAAAAAAAAATAAAATAAAATAACAACATTTTCTTTAGAAATCAAATTTTGAAAAATTATCAATAGAAATAACATTTTGACAAAATTTTCAATAGAAATAACATTTTGACAAAATTTTCTACAGAAATAAAATTTTGACAAAATTTTCTACAGAAAAAAAAACTTTGACAAAATTTTCTACAGAAATAAAATTTTGACCAAATTTTCTATAGAAATAAAATTTTGACAAAAATTTCTATAGAAATAAAATTTTGACAAATTTTTCTATAGGAGTAAAATTTTGACAAAATTTTCTATAATAATAAACTTTTGACAAAATTTTCTATAGAAATAAAATTTTGGTAGATTATTTTTAGCGATATGGACCAATTTTTGCTATATATAACTATAGACTGATATGGACCACTTTTGGCATGGTTGTTAGCGGCCATATACTAGCGCAATGTATCAAATTTCAACCGGATCGGATGAAATTTGCTCCTCCAAGAGGTTCCGGAGGTCAAATCTGGGGATCGATTTATATGGCGGCTATATATAATTATGGACGGATGTGGACTATTTTTTGCGTGGTTTTTAGAGACCATATACTAACATCACGTAGCAAATTTCAACCTGATCGGATGAATTTTGCTCCGCCAAGAGGCTCCTGAGGTCAAATCTGGGGATCGGTTTATATGGGGGCTATATATAATTATATACCGATTAACCACTTTTTGCATGGTTGTTAAAGACCATATAGTAACACCACGTTCCGAACTTCAACCGGATCGGATGAAATTTGCTTCTCTTAGAGGCTCCGGAGGTCAAATCTGGATTACGGTTTATATGGGGGCTATATATAATTATGGACCGATATGGACCAATTTTGGCACGGTTGTTAAAGATCATATACTAACACCATGTTCAAAATTACAAGCGGATTGGATGAAATTTGCTTCTATTTGAGGCTCCGCAAGCCAAATCTGAGGATCGGTCTATATCGGGGCTATATATAATTATGGACCGATATGGACCAATTTTTGCATGGTTGTTAGAGACCATGCACCAACACCATGTACCAAATTTCAGCCGGATCGGGTGAAATATGCTTCTGTTAGAGGCTCCGCAAGCCAAATCTGGGGGTCCAGTTATATGGGGGCTATACGTAAAAGTGGTCCAATATGGCCCATTTGCAATACCATCCGACCTACATCAATAACAACAACTTGTGCCAAGTTTCAAGTCGATAGATTTTTTCGTTCGGAAAAATTAACATTTAATTAAAATGTTAATTTTTCCAAATTAACATTGATGGTGACACACTTGGCCGTTAGTTAGTGATACGGAATCATGAAAAAGGAGTCTAATTTTATATTGTGCAATCAAATTTGCCTGAGTTAGAGGAGGTTTGCGCCTACCTTGAGGATCAAGTTGTATTTCAAAAAGACTGAAAACCCGACCATACTAACAAAACAAAATGCTTGTCGGAGCACAGTTCTCAAATACTCAAAAAGCTACCATAAAGCACCAATTTCAATCCCATTGAGAAGTTATGGTCTCTGGTGCAAAGGTGCTTGAGATTACATGAAAGAGTACCAACAAATAGTGATGAGATCAAGAGCCAAGTTCAGCACAATTAATCGGATATTCCTAACGAAATAATAAAAAAAAACAAGTATATACGGCCGTAAGTTCGGCCAGGCCGAATCTTATGTACCCTCCACCATGGATTGCGTAGGAACTTCTACTAAAGGCTGTCATCCACAATCTTGGGTTGCGATAACACTTGCCGATGGCAAGGTATCGTAAAACTTTTTAACACTGTCTTCTAAATTGTAAGTTAGCCCATACGGGGTATATATTAAACAAAAAAAAAGCCGATTAAATACGTATATAATCTAGTTTGACAAAATTTTCTATAGAAATAAAATTTTGACAAAATTTTCTATAGAAATGAAACCTTGACAAAATTTTCTATAGAAATAAAATTTTGACAAAATTTTCTATAGAAATAAAAATTTGACAAAATTTTCTATAGAAATAAAAACTTGACAAAATTTTCTATAGAAATAAAATGTTGACAAAATTTTCTACGGAAGTAAAATGTTGACAAAATTTTCTATAGCAATACAATTTTGACAAAAATTTCTATAGAAATAAAATGTTGACAAAATTTTGTATAGAAATAAAATTTTGACAAAATTTTGTATAGAAATAAAATGTTGACAAAATTTTTTACAGAAATAAATTATTTACAAAATTTTCTATAGAAATAAAATTTTGACAAACATTTCTATAGAAAAAAACTTTTGACAAAACTTTCTATAGAAATGAAATTTTAACAAAACTTTCTATAGTAATAAAATTTGACAAAATTTTCTATGGAAATAAAGTTTTGGTAGATTACAAAATTTTCTATAGAAATAAAATTTTGACAAAATTTTCTATGGAAATAAAATTTTGACAAACATTTGTATATAAATAAACTTTTAACAAAACTTTCTATAGAAATGAAATTTTGACAAAACTTTCTATAGTAATAAAATTTGACAAAATTTTCTATGGAAATAAAGTTTTGGTAGATTATTTTTGGTGATATGGACCAATTTTTGTGTAATAAGTCATCGGCTATATATAACTAAAGACCGATATGGACCAATTTTTACATGGCTGTTAGAGGCCATATATTGACAAAATGTACCAAATTTCAACCTTATCGGATGACTTTTGCTCCTCCAAGAGGTTCCGGACGTCAAATCTGGGGACGGTTTATATGGGAACTATATATAATTATGGACCGATATGGACCAATTTTTGCATGGTTGTTAGAGACCATATACTAACACCATGTACCAAATTTCAACTGGATCGGATGAATTTTGCTCTTCCAAGAGGCTCCGGAGGTCAAATCTGGGGATCGGTTTATATGGGGGCTATATATAATTATGGACCGATATGGACCAATTTTTGCATGGTTGTTAGAGGCCGTATACTAACATCAGGTACCAAATTTCAACCGGATCGGATGAATTTTGCCCCTCCTAAAGTCTCCGGAGGTCAAATCTGGGGATCGGTTTATATGGGGGCTATATATAATTATGGACCGATATGGACCAATTTTTGCATGGTTGTTAGAAACCATATACTAACATCAGGTACCAAATTTCAATCGGATCGGATGAATTTTGCCCCTCCAAGAGGCTCCGGAGGTCAAATCTGGGGATCGGTTTATATGAGGGCTATATATAATTATGGACCGATATGGACCAATTTTTGCATGGTTGTTAGAGACCGTATGCTAAGACCACTTACCAAATTTCAACCGGATCGGATGAATTTTGCTGCTCCGGGAGGCTCCCCAAGCCAAATTTGGGGATCGGTTTATATGGGGGCTATACGTAAACGTGGTCCGATATGGCCCATTTTCAACACCATCCGACCTACATCAATAACAACTACTTGTGCCAAGTTTCAAGTCGATAGCTTGTTTCGTTCGGAAGTTAGCGTGATTTCCACAGACGGACGGACAGCCGGACAGACGGACAGACGGACGGACGGACAGACGGACAGACGGACGGACGGACGGACATGCTTAGATCGACTCAGAATTTCACCACGACCCAGAATATATATACTTTATGGGGTCTTAGAGCAATATTTCGATGTGTTACAAACGGAATGACAAAGTTAATATACACCCCATCCTATGGTGGAGGGTATAAAAACTTAGTAGAAGTATGTCAAGGCGAGTTAAACCCATAATTAGAAATAAAGGACTATGGGCTAAATACTAAGACATTTTATATAAGACTTTTTAATGTATTATGCATAAAATGCAAAACTGAATGCAGACTTACTTTTTATACCCTGCGCCACACTGTGGAAAAGGGTATTATAAGTTAGTGCATATGTTTGCAACACCCAGAAGGAGACGAGATAGACACATGGTGTCTTTGGCAAATATGCTCAGGGTGGGCTCCTAAGTCGATATAGACAAGTACGTCTGTCCGTGAACACATTTTCGTAATCAAAGTCTAGGTCGCAGTTTAAGTCCAATCGACTTCAAATTTGGCACAAGTATGTGTTTTGGCTCACAATAGAACCCTATAGATTTTGGAAGATATCGGTTCAGATTTAGATATAGCTCCCATATATATATGTCGCCCGATATGGACTAATACGGTCCCAGAAACCAGAGTTTTGGTTGAAATTTTGCACAATTAGTAGTATAGTCAAGTGTGCCAAATTTTATTGAAATCGGTTCAGATTTAGGTATAGCTCCCATATATATCGTTCGCCCGATTTACACTCATATGACCACAGTGGCCAATTTTTTGCTCCGATTTATTTGAAATTTTGCACAGAGAGTAGAAATAGCATTGTATCTATGCGTGCCAAATTTGGTTGAAATCGGTTCAAATTTAGATATAGCTCCCATATATAGCTTTCGCCCGATTTACACTCATATGACCACAGATGCCAATTTTTAACTCCGATTTAGTTGAAATTATGCATAGGGAGTAGAACTAGCGTTGTAACTATGCGTGCCAAATTTGCTTGAAATCGGTTCAGATTTGGATATGTCTCCCATATATAGCTTCCGCCCGATTTACACTCATATGACCACAGAGGCCAATTTTTAGCTCCGATTTAGTTGAAATTTTTCACAGGGAGTAGAATTAGCATTGTAGCTGTTCGTGCCAAATTTGGTTGAAATCGGTTCAGATTCAGATATAGCTCCCATATATATGTTTTTCTGATTTCGACAAAAATGGTCAAAATACCAACGTTTTCCTTGTAAAGTCGTCACTGCTTAGTCGAAAAGGTTAAAAATGGCTCTAATTTTCCTAAACTTCTAATACATATATATCGAGCGATAAATCATAAATAAACTTTTGCGAAGTTTCCTTAAGATTGCTTCAGATTGAAATGTTTCTCATATTTTTTTATTAACATTGTGTTTCACCCTAGTGCATTAGCCGACTTAAATTTTGAGTCTATAGATTTTGTAGAAGTCTATCAAATTCTGTCCAGATCGAGTGATATTTAAATGTATATATTTGGGACAAACCTTTATATATAGCGCCCCACACATTTGACGGATGTGATATGGTATCGAAAATTTAGATCTACAAAGTGGTGCAGGGTATAATATAGTCGGCCCCGCCCGACTTTAGACTTTCCTTACTTGTTTTATTTTAATAAATTCATTAGTATAGGTATATAACTTATCTGAATGTACAGTTTTGTTTATCAGGAAATAAAGAATAAATGAAACAAATTTTGTAGCAATTGGACTCAGTAGACGGTTTTTATTAAGCGAATAAAGCATACTCGCAAGTGGTCAACATGCACTCGGTTTTGCTCCCTCACTGTATATGTATCGTCCGATTTTCCCAAATTACGCCATAAAACCCTTATTTATCAACCGATCTTACTCAAAGTTGGCTTACTATTACTTTCTATAGTAGTAAATATATGTGCAAAAAAGGATGGAAATCGGTTCTGATTTACATATAGCTCCCATATATATGCATCGCTTGATTTTGCAAAATTTGGTCATAATAGCCTTAATTATTAACTGACCAACTTTATTGCAATCATACCCAACAAATGCTTATGTTTACTAATTCAGTAGGGGTGAAAGGTATGATATAGTCGGCCCAGCCGGACTTTACTTACTTATTTTTTTTAATGTATTTGATTTCTGGTTATAAAAATAAACGGTGACAAATCACACTTGGCGCTTTAAGTCACACTTAGGTTATGAAGACATTACATTCTTAGTCTTAGGAATATTTTCAAATTTTTATCCATTGTATAAAAAAAGGTCAGTAGAAATGACAATTTCTAGCAGTATTAAAGTATGAACTCAATATGAACCATGTTAAATATAAAATGTATACTTTCATGTTTTTTTTTTGTTATAATGTCCCTTGGAGTTCTTTCCCCAATTTGTATATAACTCATCCTTCATTGCTTTTATTGCATACCACTTAAAATGGCAATAATGATGTTAAACCTAAAATACATTTAGTGCCAAAGAACGTATTGAATTGACTGATTGTAATGAAATATTCGATTTTAATTGGAATTCCCCCACGGTTGAACAATGTATGAAAATCACGTCGAAAAATGCACTTTAACAATGTTATTGGAATTAGGATTTCTGAGAAAATCATTTGATGTCCTGCAGGATATGAATATAGTAACCAATATAAATAACTACTGAGTAGTACTACTCAGTTAGGTGTGCACCTGAGTAATATTTCACTCACGACGGAAAAATCTTACTCACGCACTATATTGTTTGGTAGGACTCACGCACATTAGCGAAAAGAAAACTTATACTCACGCACGAAAATATCGTGGCTCCCGAAAAATACCGTGACTAACGAATAATTTTATGAGGAATATACCTCATCGACGTGTCTGAAAACATGAGCATGATTAAAATCGAGAGCATTATTAAACTCCCAGCAAAAACTCCTATTACCAGGTATGAGTACAAGTATGCCTGCACTGTTAGAAAAATATGTTTTTCATATGTTCCGATATAAACAAAATGTGTTTCGGGCACAATTTTTAAACACAATATATTTAAGTGCCAACATGTAATGTTCCTAAACTAACACTAAATGTTTGGGACACATATTTTAATATGTTAAAATATTTTATGTTTGGGGCATGAATGTTTCATAAAAATAATATGTGTGAATGTAAATATATATAAATTTACAAATTTCGAGTAAACATATATATGTTTACAATTTCTGTGAAACGGTTGTATGTTGTTTCGGAAAACTGCTTTATGATAAGGCCAAAAATGTGATATACTTAAGTCTAAATATTATTTAATTTGAATATTAGAATGAGTATTCGGAGTAAAGAGAATAGACATTCGGAACCAAGAGCATAGAGATTTGAGCATGTGTTTTCGCCTTGAGAGGAGCATTTTATGTCTGTGTAGACAAGTGTTTTGTTTATCATTTTGGCATTATGGACACACATTTTTAACGGCCTTAAAGGTAAAAATGAAATTAAGTACAAAACACGATACGTTTTAAAGCATTTAAAATGGTATTAAATGCAAGTAAAAAATGGTTCACGCCTAAATAAATTTATGTGCACATTATAAAATTATTTATGTATGTTTATACACTTCTTTTGTAAGAGTTTTTGATTTTCTTCCAAAATTTCAAACTTTTATACCAAAAACAGTTTTTTGTTATAAAATTGTTATTTTTGCAAAAACTAATAATTTGTTATTCAAAAGCCATTTCGTTTATATCAAGCACTGTTTCTGACTGTAAATCTTTAATAACCCACATTTCGAAGTTTCATTATAAAAATTTAATTTAGTATAAATGTCTAAATTACAAAAAAAAATTGGTTCGGTCGGAGCAGGAATTGAACCCACGACCCTTTGCATGCAAGGCAGACATGCTAACCACTGCTCCACGTTGCCAACACATGTATGTTTCTTTTAAATAATGTTATGTTTGCATGGGCTCGTGGGCGCTGCAAACTATGCTATATAAATGTAACTTATAACGATAATTGTCTACTGGTGACTATAACTGCTACGTAGCCCAGTGGATAGTGTGTTGGCTTACAAACTGTATGGTCCTCGGTTCGATTCTCCGTCCAGGTGAAAGGTAAAATTTAATAAATTTATAAAATTGAATAATTTCTTCAACATTATTTGTATTACAGAAGAAGGTACCAAGAACTAAAAATTTCGTGGAAGTGATAATTATGTTAGGGAATGAGCACAATCTTCTTTGGGGAAAATTCTTCCAAGCATATAATATTTTTGGGCTCAAAATGCTTCCAAACATATAATATGTTCACATAAAACAAACATATTAATGTTTCGGCAGTATATATGACCGTAAGTTCGGCAAGGCCGGATCTTATGTACCCTCCACCATGGATAGCGTAGAAACTTCTACGAAAGACTGTCATCCACAATCGAATTACTTGGGTTGTGGTATCTTAAATCGTTTGCTAAATTGTGAGTTAGTTAGTCCATACGTGGTATATATTAGACAAAAAAGGTATGTGTAGGTAAGTCTACAAATAATTACGAATCGATATGAGCTTTTGCACGGTACGTAGGGAGCCAGAATTGAAAAATGGGGGTCGCTTATATGGGGGCTATATACAATTATGAACTTGATATGGACCAATTTTTGTGCGATTGGGGATCGATTTATCTGAGGGCTATATATAAATATAGACCGATATCGACCTAGTTAGGCATCGTTGTTAACGGCCATATACTAGCAAAACGTACCGAATTTGAACAGACTCGAATGAAATTTTAACCCCATGGTTGTTAAAAATCATATACTAATACCACGTACCAAATTTCAGCCAGATCGGATAAAATTTTCTTCTCTTAGAGGCTCCGCAAGCCAAATCTGGGGTTCGGTTTATATGGGGGCTATATATAATTATGGACCGATGTGGACCAATTTTTGCATGGTTGTTAAAGACCATATACTAACACCATGTACCAAACTTCAACCGGATCGCATGAAATTTGCGTCTCTTAGATGCTCCGAAAGCCAAATCGGGGGATCGGTTTATATGGGGGCTATATATAATTATATACCGATGTGGACCAATTTTTGCATGGTTGTTAGAGACCATATACTAACACTATGTACCAAATTTTAGCCGGATCGGATTAAATTTGCTTCTCTTGAGGGTCTGCAAGCCAAATTTGGGGGTCCGTTTATATGGGGCTATACGTAAAAGTGGACCGATATGGCCCATTTGCAATACCATCCGACCTACATCAATAACAACTACTTGTGTCATGTTTCAAGTCGATAGCTGGTTTCGTTCGAAAGTTAGCGTGATTTCAACAGACGGACGGACGGACGGACATGCTTAGATCGACTCAGAATTTCACCACGACCCACAATATATATACTTTATGGGGTCTTAGAGCAATATTTCGATGTGTTACAAACGGAATGACAAAGTTAATATACCCCCATCCTATGGTGGAGGGTATAAAAATGTCAAGAAAAAAAGCAGATTTTCAACAAAAATTTAATTAATTAATATTTAATACGAATAAAAAAAAATAAATTTAAAAATAAAGTCTAAGCACCATTCGAAACCGGACCTCAAGATATTACTGGTATTAATAAAAGGAATCACTTTTGGTCTACACAGGCTAGGTTGCAGCCCGATGTATCAGGCTCACTTAGACTATTCAGTCCATTCTGATTCTACATTGGTGTACTTCTCTCTTAGGTTAGGTTAGGTTAAAGTGGCAGCCCGATTAAGATTCAGGCTCACTTAGACTATTCAGTCCATTGTGATACCAAATTAACTAAAAGTACCTATTACATATGGGCACTTCTAGTTTTAACCGTTGAACTTTCTCGATTATTTTCTTCTGTTGAACCAACCAGATTGTTCCAAAAACATTAGCAAACTGCTTAAGTTAACGTTTTCCAGGTCCGCTAGTAATCTGAAGCTATATGCCCCTAAAATTTGCTTACGCCTTACACAAAATGCAGGACACTCACACAGGAGGTGTTTTATTGATTCCTTTTCCTCCGCATCATGACAGCTCATACAATAGTCATTATACTTCGCACCAATAGTTTTTGCAAAATCGCCTATCAGGCAGCGACCCGTTATAGCAGATATCAGGAGTGATATCTGGTGTCTCGAGAACACTAGCATATCTAGTGTGCGGTTTAAGTTTAAATGGGGCCATATTTGCTTGGTGTCGTTACAACCCTTACAATTCTCCCATCGAACATTTGCCATCATGACAGCCTTCTCACGCAGTAAGAGCTTGCAGGTAGCCAGAGGCACACCAACAGATTCTAGTTCCCCTGGAATATGTAAGGTAGTTCCTAGCCTTGCTTGCTCATCAGCTTCGCAGTTCCCCGGTATGTTCCTGTGGCCAGGCACCCATATTAGGTGAATATTGTGCTGCTCAGCCATCTCATTGAGAGATTTGCGGCAGTCGATGGCCGTTTTCGAGTTGAGGAACACAGAGTCCAAGGATTTTATTGCAGGTTGACTGTCTGAGTATATATTAATGCCAATATTGCTTGGAGCATTACTTCTCAGCCAATTCACCACTTCTCTTATTGCTAATATTTCAGCCTGAAAAACACTACAGTGATCAGGTAATCTTTTCGCTATTCGAAGTTCCAGATCTTTAGAATATACTCCGAAACACACTTGGCCATCCAATTTGGAGCCATCAGTGTAGAAATCTATATATCTTTTATTCCCCGGGGTCCGTGTACACCACGCCTCACTGTTGGGAATTAGTGTCTCAAACTTTTTGTCGAAAAGTGGACTCGCCAAAGTGTAATCCACTACGTTAGGCACATCTGGCATTATTTTGAGGACCGAACTGTGACCGTTCTCTCTTATCACTGAGTGCTGCCCGATTCCATGTTAAGCTCAATGAAAAGGGACCTCCTGTTTATAGCCGAGTCCGAACGGCGTTCCACATTGCAGTGAACCCACTTAGAGAAGCTTTAATCACTAGTTCTTACCCAGTTTTTGCTGGGCTCTTAACATCCCAGGTACCTCTAAAATTGTAAATGAATTCAACTCTTAAGCGTTTTATGTCTGTGGGCGGGATTACTTTCGTGAGCGTATTTTTCTGAAATCCGTTACTCACGCACACTCACGAAGAAACTATTGTCGTGACTCACGCTCACGCACGTCATTTGGTTTGTTAATCACTCTCACGCACACTCACGCAGTTGCCATCAGTGTGACTCACGTGTGAGTCAAGACAATTTCTTGTCACGTACACACCTCTACTACTCAGTTGTAATAAAAATCATGTATGAAAATATGTAATCAGAAATAATGAGTTATTATATATTCATTTAAAGGGAGAAGTATATTGTATGGGATGGAAATAAATTTTATTCATCCTTCCATTGACTCTGAGCACCTGATGCTGTTCCTTACAGAGTTGCTATGTGTAGCCTTTTACTGGTTTCGGTAGCAAATCAGACGCCAATAGTCGAATTAAAAATTACTCATACTTACTCCTAAGTCCATTTATGTATGTATGTGCGTGTACATAATAAAAAAATTCAAAAATAAAGGTAATTCAGTAATTTCGGTAAGAATTTCAGAAAAAAAAATGTTTCGATGTCATCATTGTTGATACTTATTTTACTTATTTAAGGTGTTTCTGATGAAGTGGATAAAACAATCGACGATGTAAATCGAATGGCGACGTAAATCGAAGTTTGATGGAACAAAAAAGTTGACGACGTAAATCGAAACAACGTAAACCGAGACGATGTAAATCGAGGGATTACGGTATACGGAGTTAAGTTCGGCCGGGCCGAATCTTAAATACCCACCACCATGAATAAAAAAATATAATTGTTTTCTTCGAAAACTCTTCATCAGGTTAGTTGAAAATACATACATATAGAATTTCAGGTGGATTTGGTGACAGATATTCTGCCAAGCAAACCTATATATAAGCATATAAAATGGGAGACTTAAAACATGGAAGCTATACAAAAACATGCACCGATCCACAACATATTCGCTACACCTATTTACGGATCGAAAATACTTTTAAATTTTGAATTTCCGGCAAATCGCATAAAAATTGAGATGTCTACACACTTAAAAGGTCGAATCTGGATATAGGACTATATGAGATAAATACGACAAAATGAACCGATACACACCATATTCGGCGTACTTATGCGTAGACCCAAAATATATCCAGATTTTTAATTTCAGGTAAATCGGATAAAAATTGCGGTGTCCCAAGAAGTCAAATGAAGACATCGGTCTATATGGGGGCTATGCCAAAACATGGACCGATACAAACCATTTGCGAAACACCTATTTGTGGTCCTAAAATATCTCTAGATTTCTAATTTCAGACAAATCAGATAAAAACTACAGTTTATTTATTTATTTATTTATTCATTCAGAGCATGTAATTCTAAGCCTATTTGGCCAAAACAAAGCAATTACAATGGACTACTCTCAAGATTTTCATACAATATTCATATACAATAATACGTAAGGGTGTAAAAAAAAATGTTCAATAATTAGATTAAGTAAACATTTACACTAAACTTAGAAATGTATAAATAAATAGATACATAAAAAGTAACTCTCATGTGTAAGTTAATAGGAATACTTGCTTATATAAAAGGAAGAATAAAAAAGAAAAGAAAAAAAAAAATATAACAAATATTCTTAATCGTAGCTAAAAATTATGTAAAACAAAACAAAAAAAAAATTATTTGAGACATTTCCCAGTTTCTAGAAGCCCAAGAAGTAAAATCAGAAAATCGGTTTATTTGGGGGCTCTACCAAAACATGGACCGATATACACCATTTCCGACATACCTATTTGTGGTCCTAAAATACCTCAAGATTTCCATTCCCATTTCAGGCAAATCGAATAGAAAATACGGTTTCTAGAAGCCCAAGAAGTAAAATTGGGAGATCGGTCTATATGGGGGCTATACCAAAACATGGACCGAGTCAGATCATTTTCGGCACACCTATTTGTGTTCCTAAACTACCTCTAGATTTCCAATTTCAAATCGAACGATTTCTAAAAGCTCAAGACCCCCAATCGGGGGATCGGTTTATATGCCCAGCAAAAAAAAAAAAAAAACAAATCGCCAAAAAAGTAATAAAAATGTTTTTTTGGATCCGGAAGTGGATCCAAAGAAGCGATGAATTTAACTTGTCATAGGACGGAAGTCCTCCATTTCAACAGCCGTTGAACTGAATTTGCATTACTTCTTTAGGTGTGATCCGAATTCAAAGTTTTGGATGTAAATTAAAAAAATCTGTGATATTTTGTCAAATAAATAATTTTTATAATTTTTAATGGATTCTAACGCTTGTAGGAAACGCTTGACGTCAAATATTTTCAAAAACTAACAATTTTTTCGGATTGGATTTAGCATTTTTTTTCCAAGAAATTTAAATGATTTGTACCATTTTATGAATTCTTACTCTGTTTTTAACCTATTTCAAATAAAAAAATTACAATTACCCATTAAAAGTATAAAAAAACCAAGTTATAAAAAATTGAAGTAAAAGAACTTCCTGGGTAGTTTAAATTAAGAACATCATTGGGAGTGCATTTCCTGGAAGTGGTTTAAAGTTGTGCCTTTGGAAGAACTTCCAAATTTTTTTGCTGGGTGGGAGCTATATCAAAACCTGGACCGATATAGCTCATCTTCGAACTTGGCCTGCGTGTAGACAAAATACGAATCTGTGCTAAATTTCAGTAAGACAGACAACAGACGTCTTTGAATTTCTCGCTGATCAAGTATATATATACTTTATATAGTTGGAAATCGATATTTCGATGTGTTACAAACGGAATGACAAACTTATTATACCCCCATCACTATTCCATGGTGGTGGCTATACAAATAATAATTATATAAATAATATTGGAGGTTAAAATAGCATTTATGGAATTTGATTAATATCTATCTCTTGGGTACTTCTAGTGCGTATGACTAATAATTCAATATAAAACGATTAGAGTTTATAATACGCTCCCATGAACTACCCACAAGCTGCCAAGGCCACTTTAATTATAATATATTGTTCTTGTTGTGCAGGGCATAATAAATAAATAAAACAAAAAATAATAAAAAAAAGTTCATTATATCGAGACAATCGAACCAAGTCCACGGTCCTGTCTTTTATAATCACTCTACAGCATACAATAATTTATCTAACCTGATAAAATTGAGCCACACAATTTGTGGGTGGCACAATATTTGGTCAATTACTCTTGGATAAAAAATAGGCCAACAGAAATTTTTCAGCTAAAACTTGTTATTGAAATAAACGCTTGTAAACGCTTTTCAGTTTTGTAGTCAAGATACAATAAGCCTATGAATTTAAAGAAAATTTCATTAATGTGGAATAATTTTTAAGATTTATAAAAGGAAATTTTGACCCTATTTAAAATTTTGACAAAATTTTAAATAGCATTAAAATTTTGACAACATTCTCTATAGAATTAAAAGTTTTACAACATTTTCTATAGAAATAAAATTTTGCCAAAATTTTCTATAGGAATAAAATTTGACAACATTTTCTATACGAATAAAATTTTGACAAAAATTTCCTTAGAAATACAATTTTGACAAAATTTTCTATAGAAACAAAATTTTGACAAAATTTTTAATACCATTAAAATCTTGACAACATTCTCTATAGAATTAAAAGTTTTACAACATTTTCTATAGGAATAAAATTTTGACAAAATTTTCCATAGGAATAAAATTTTGACAAAATTTTCTATAGAAATAAAATTTTGGTAGATTTTTTTTGGCTCGAGTGGCAACCATGATTATGAACCGAAAAGGACCAATTTTTGTGTGATTAGGGATCGGCTATATATAACTATAAACCTATATGGACCAATTTTGGTATGGTTATTAGCGGCCATATACTAACACCACGTTGCGAATTTCAACCGGATCGGATGAATTTTGCTCTTCCAAGAGGTTCCTGAGATCAAATCTGGGGAACGGTTTATATGGGGATTATATATAGCTATGGACCGATATGGACCAATTTTTGAATGGTTGTTAGAGACCATATAACACCACGTACCAAATTTCAACCGAATCGGATGAATTTTGCTCCTCCAAGAGGTTTCGGAGGTAAGATCCGGGTATCGATTTATATGGGGGATATATATAATTATAGACCGATATGGACCAGTTCTTGCGTATTTGTTAGAGACCACATACTAACACCACGTTCAAAATTTCAACCGGATCGGATGAATTTTGCTCCTCCAAGAGGCTCTGGAGGACAAATCTGGGGATCGGTTTATATGGGGGCTATATATAATTATGGATCGATATGAACCAATTCCTGCATGGTTGTTGTCTCTAACGCCATGTACCAAATTTCAACCGAATCGGATGAAATATGCTACTCTTATAGGCTCCGCAAGCCAAATCTGGGGGTCCGTTTATTTGCAATACCATCCAGTGTTGCCAGTATTTTTCGGGCTCTTGTCCCCAAATTAAGACGCTTTCATCCTCAAAAATCCCCAATTTAGCTTAAAATTTCCCAAAAAAAGCTCCAATACAGTTTTGGCAAGTTTTTTGAAAAAAGGCTCTGCTGTGAAAAATCCGTCATAATCTAAAAATTTTACAATTTTTGTTATACCAGTTTGCGAGTTACAATAAGATTAAGATTTCAAAACCCAAAAAATGAGACGGGTGCTCAAACTATCTGACGCAATCCCTCATCAGAATTAATTATTGGTATAAAGAGTAATCGAATTTTTGTCTTATGAAATAATCTTCTAAATGCTCGAGAATTAATAATAGAAGTTGGGTCAACATGTTTAGTTATGAATCAAAACTTAGTTCTAAATAGCTAAGAAATAAAATTGGGAGTTGTTGCCCCGATATGAACTCTATTATATATGTTTGATATATATTTTCCAAATCAGCGATATATGCAGAAGATTCTCTGTAGTTCTTTAAGCCCCTTTTTAAGCATGTAGAAGTAAAGAATTTTATATAAACTCAAAACCTGATTTGTTATACTGACCAGAATTCCCCACAAAAATTCCCAAATTTGTGGAAATTCCCCACCAAATACCCAACTCAACAATTTTGTCCCCATCCACGAAAAAATATCCCCGATTTGGGGAAAAATCCCCAATACTGGCAACACTGCCCCATCCTATGGTGGAGGGTATAAAAATATAAAAAATAGCATATTTATTAATGTGACTTTATAAAATTGTTGAATGTTCTAACCTGGCATTGACATATTTTTTTTTTCATTAATTTATTTTTCGAAAAAGCTTTTAAACCAATAGACTTAGTCGGGAGTAGTTTGTGCAATCTCACTCGCTACTCCACTTATATATTCAATTTCTTCAAATATATGGTTGGTACTATTTTCTGCTTTCGAGAAGAAAACCAGTTTAATTTGGGGACATGTTTTTAAATAATAATTAATATAGAAAGACCACTGGTCAATGTCCATCATCTTTTCTATACGTAACTTCACAAGATTTGATAAAACTATAATGGTCTTCATACATGATTCCCCACTTTTAACTTAGAGTTTTGGGAGAAAACCTAAACGTAGTACCGATTTATAAATAAAAATAAATTCAAAGCAAAAAAACACTTATTTTTCAATGTGACACTATACAATTGGGGGAAGGTTCGCACTTGACATTGAAATGTTTTCATTATTTTCAAATTTATTTTCCAATTGAATAAAAAGACCCAGTTCTTTCTTCTTGCCAAGAAAAGGAAGCGACAGCAAAATGGGTCTTTTACTTTCCATAAATCATTTGTTGTCATATTTCGTTAGATTTCTTTCCATATTTCTCTTTTTTTTAGGATACCTTAAACTTTGTTTTGTTCACCCGATGGCAGTTTTAAGTCCTTTATGGCCACCAAAGTAAAAAAAAAAACGGCATCATCCATAAATATCACTATTCAATTTTTGCTGAAGGTCGATAGAAGATAGATGGCACAACAGTAACAGTAGCATTAGGATTTTGTTCATGTTTAGGTTTTTGCTAAATTTAATTTTCAAATAACAACAACAACAGCAAGAGCGTAACACAAACAAAAACAACACGTGCAAAAGTGTTCAATCAAAGTTAGTTACTCGGCCATCGTTGTTATTGTAGTTGCTTATGTCGTTTTTTATGCTGACAGTTTTATTTTGCCATTGCCTCAAACGGTTTTTTGGCTGAAAGTCATTTTATGCTGCTTCTGGTATGTCTTGTCTTATGGTGTTGATGCTTTTGCCGCTGTGTGGGTGTGTGTGTAGTTTTTCTTACATTTGTTGCCAAACACCCTAGTAAAAGAGGTACCCGGGAATTCTTTTTGCCACTTTTACAAATTAAATTTTATAACTTTGTCCAAGAGAACACAAACAGATATTCCATAAAATAAACTAACCGAAGCAAGGCAAAAAACATTTTATTTGACCTTATCTACGAACTGCGACATCGTAAGTTTGGATATAGAGTGAATATGTGAGACACTGAAAAAAACTCTAATGGCGATTTTGATTACAATAAAAAGCATAACATTTTCGAAATTCGTTTCAACACACGAACAGCCAAAGTGTCAAGTTTTCAACTGCGTAAATATAATGGGTAGCTGATGTGTAACGCAACAAAATAAAGGGAAATATCGATTTCCGACTATATAAAGTATATATATTCTTGATCAGGGAGAAATTCTAAGACGATATAAGTATGTCCGTCTGGCCGTCTGTCCGTCTGTTGTAATCACGCTACAGTCTCCAATAATGGAGCTATCGTCCTTAACCCTTGTGTATGTGATAACACTGGAAGCGATACCAGCGTGATGAGGTCCCGTGGGACCTACAATAAAAAAAGGATGGTAGAGAGGTTATCCCTACGATATTTTTCGATCATTTACTGTAGGTGGACTCTTCTATAATGCACAAATTGCATGTATAAACATTTGGTTGTAAATATAGAGTTTTATTTAATTTTTAATAGGATACAGATAATGTTAAAATTTTTGATTAGTATACTAGTGGCCTTGATGTTTGACGCAGGCGTGGTACCTATAAGTATCCTTATACGTACCAAGCAACAATATATTGTTTTTGTAGTTGAATGTTCTTAACAAACTGGATTTTTGAAGGAAAAACAATACGATTTTTTTAGTGGCGATCGTTTTGCTCGCAGTATTATGTGCACAGTGGTTGTTTCAAACTTGGTCCAAATTGAGGCACATCTTGCCAAATTCCAGGAGCCGATAGGTCTGGAAAATGTATAGAAATATAAAAACTTATTTCGACCACGATTTCCATGAAGTTCAAATAACTTTTTTGCACTTTTACTCTCACTATATTGGATATATCAACGGAAGACATAAAATTATGTACTACCAAGCAACGAAACCAATGGAAACTTCAAAAATGACAAATTCTTCCAAATAACGGTATTTTCTGAAAAGATGTTAGTGTTATTAATTGTTCCAAATACGAAAATCGCAATATCTTTACACTGCTTTTTAAACTGTGCAAAAACCACTAATGTAACTAGTAATAGGTCCCATTGGACCTCATCACGCAGAATCGCACTAAACTTTTTCAAATACCTATAAAAACCGATTTAATGATTCAATCACATAAAAATTTAAAGTTTTCAACTTAAAACACTTCAGTACAAGAAGTCATAAACCATCAAGCTGAAATTCATATAAAAGATAAAGTTATGTATGAATAAAAATCAAAAAGGTCCAGCGGGACCTCATCACGCACAGAAGGGTTAAATTTGGCACAGAATAGTCTGCACGCAGGCCAAGTTCGAAGATGGGCTATATCGGTCCAGGTTTTGATATAGTTCTGCAAATCTAGAAGTCTTCTAGGACCCTAAAGAGGTGTGCCGAAAATTGTGATTATCGAACCATGTTTTGATATAGCCCACATATAGACCGATATCCCGATTTTATTTCTTGGGCTTCTAGAATCCGAAGTTTTCATCCAATTTTCCTTAAATTGGAAATCTAGAGGCATTCCAGAACCATAAAGAGGTGTGCCGAAAATGGTGAGAATCGGACCATGTTTTGGTATAGCCCCCATATGGACGATCTCCCGATTTTATTTCTTGGGCTTCTAGAATCCATAGTTTTTATCCAAATTTGCATGAAATTGAAAATCTAGAGGTATTCTTGGACCATAAATAGGTGTGCCGAAAATGGTGTGTATCGGTCCATGTTTTGATATAGCCCCCATATAGACCGATCTCCCGATTTTATTTCTTGGGATTCTAGAATCCCTATTTTTTTTTCTAATTTACCTGAAATAGCAAATCTAGCGGAATTCTAGAACCACAAATTGCTGTGCCGAAAATAGTGAGTATCGGACCATGTTTTGGTATAGCCCCCATATAGACTGATCTCCCGATTTTACTTCCACCGCTTCTAGAATCCATAGTTTTTATCCCATTTATCCAATTTGCCTGAAATTGCAAATCTAGCGGTATTCTAGAATCACAAATTGGTGTGCCGAAAATGGTGATTATTGGACCGTGTTTTGACCAAATAGACCGATCTCCCGATTTTATTTCTTGGGCTTCTAGAAACCCTAGTTTTTATCTAATTTGGCTGAAATTGGAAATCTAGAGGTATTCTAGGATCATAAAGAGGTGCGCCGAATATATTGTGTATCGGTACAGTTTTTGATATAGCCCCCCTCATAAACCGGCCCTTCGATTTGGGGTTTAGATTCTAGAATTACAATTAGATGTGCTGAATATTGTATATACCCCTCCATGTTTTTGGCATAGCCTCCATTAGACTGATCCCCCGATTTAACTCATAGGGTTTCTAGAAATAATAATTTTTATCGGATTTGCCACAAATTGAAAATATTCTGGCATTTTAGACCCGCAAAAAAGTGTATATGATTTAGTTTTTATCGGTCCATTTGGTAAGGCCCCCATATAGACGGATTTCAGATCTTGAGGGCACAGAAGGTGCACTGATCATGAAAATTGCTTGAAATTGAATGTAAAATTTCCAAATTTTACTTCTTGTAATCATTTAAATAATTCGGGTAAAAATCTACAGATTTTAGATTTCAAATCAAGGCAATATGTTTATGATCCCTCTAAAAATGGTTCTTATAAATCCATAATCTGATCTAGTCTTCATAGGTTAAATCTTTACATTTATCTTCGGGAAGCGTACTACTTGAACTGATCTGCTTGCACAGAAAAAAAGTAAACTACATTATGGGAAAAATTAACTATCTCGTGCGACATTTTTGGATTGTTAATTACTATTTACGAAATGCATCTTTCTCAAAAAAAAAAAAAAAAATAACTAAAAATAAAGAAAAAATCTTAAGCGCCAGATCATTCCCATTTTAACAACGCTGTAGTTCGTTCTTACTAGTTTTGAGAAGTGTACGAAAAACTTCTTCTGTTTTAGTTAGAATTTAACTAATTTATATGTCATTGAAATTTTACTGCCATTTAGTTCATAAAATTTTTGAGATATACTTGGAATAAAGAAAAAATCGTTGGGCTGGGGAAAACTTCTTAAAAAATAGAAATTATTACAATATTTAATCGAGCTTATTAGACAGGAAGATTAAGGGAATTGACATTATTAAGTTACTGAAAAGAAAATGCCAGATACCTATCTCGCCAGCCTGACTATACATATATGTTTCAGTGTTGGCCACTACACATTTCCATAGTCTTTAGCGCAGTCACGCCGGGTAAGATGATTTAATTTGGTTCTTTTATGTTAATTTCTTATGAAATTTACATACGAGAATTATTCATCATTGCTACGAAAAATGGCCTTCGAGCGGCCGAAAAATTTATTACACGCTACACGATGGTGGCTCTGTGGTAATGTAGGCCATTTTCGGGGAAAAGCCGACACGAGATGAACATCACTTTGTTATTTTGTAGTGCCAACTGTACTCTTCAAGATGGCATAGTCACAAAAACTCAACGGATTGCGTTCTGGAGATTTCTGCCCAAGGATTTCATACTGTCTTTAGGACATTTTCCCGATAATATTTGGCATTTGTTTTGGCCCTACGGTTGACTAATACGAGCGGGCAGCGACCATCGACCGTTACGGCGGCACACCACATCATGGTGGAGTTCTGGTAGCCACAAGAAGATGTAAATTTTCAGCTGACATATCTGACAGGTAAATCCGATCATTTTAGTTATTCATAAACTGTAACATTTTGAATTGCTTCTCATCGGAGAAGCAAAACCCAAATTCAGTAACTGGCCATTGTCGTGCAAGCGAAGCTATTTTTTTTTTGGCTCTTTTCTGCATGAGCAATAACACGAGATATTAAAAACTTATTTTAATTTAAAAGGTAGACGGCTTTATGATAGTCACTTGTGGTTTTAAAGCCAGAAACACCCAAAATTATTCGGAAAGTCAAGGCCACATTTGATCAAATTCATGACGCAGTGATAGAAAAATTTTTCGTAAGCTGAATATATTACAACAGGGTATGTAACTCATGCAAAAATTTGCTTGGATTAAAGCTATTGTAGTCGCAATAAGTATAAGAACTAACCGATGCACAGAAAAGCTAGACTGGAAATAGCCATGTAATGGCTTCGCCTTGTACAAAAGAGAACAGTTACAGAATTTGGTTTTCTCTGATATAGGGTTTACTTGTCCAAGAGGTCAACTAAAAATTGACATCTTCGATGGACCACCAGAACTGTAGCGCCACAGATGGTAATAGTGTGGACCGATAGTCGCTACGTACTCGTAGTTTGTGACTAAAATGCCTTGAAAACCATATAGAAGCCAATGGGCTTCCAACGTGACTCAGCACTCGGCACGCTTCAACCAAGAATGGCTTAAAAGAAAGGTTCCTCTCTTAATTTCTTCCACACATATGGCCACGAAAATCTCCGGATCTCAATCCGTTGGATTTTTGCGCCTGGGACAAAAGACGGCGCTTTGCAGGGAATTGTTCAAAATGTCACAGAGCCTTTTTATTTTTAGTACAGCGTGTGATGGCTTGTGCCAAATATGGCAATTCCAACAAATCGAGACAGATCCAAGGCAGCACGTTATTTTCTAAGGCTCCTTAGACTATTAAGTTCATTGTGAAGTCACAAGTGGTGCAATTCTCTCCAATCAATGAATCCTGACCGATGCTTTGCATAATACACTACCAAGGACCTCCTTCTTGTATCCTAATCTGATTGACGTTTCACATTGTGTTAACCCTCATATACTCAGAAATATAACCGACATTACTGTGAGAGGACAATCCACCCCTGACAAACTTTTTGGTGTTCAGTCGAAGCTGGGGTTAAACTCATAACCCTTTCTTTGTATGCCGGAATAACATCACATGGTTCCAAATAGGATGTTATTCCTAATATTTTTGGTTTTGAACAATTACTCATCAGAAATCCTATAAAAGAAGTCGACAAATTTGTATAATAATAATGTTGTTATTTGCTACAAAAATAAATATTTTTAACCAAAAGATTTGTCGGTAATAAAAGTTTGAAGGTTTGCGAAGAAAAAGAAAAACCTGTAGCAAACGAACAACTTTAACGACACCTGTTTTCCAAACGATTTTATTATATTTTTAAATAAACTTATCCTATTGTATGTCGCTGTGAAAAAAAAAATAGATTAAAAAAATAAAACATTTAACATAGTCTTTTCTCGAAGTGTAAACAATCTTCCTCATATAACAATGATGTGTCAGTGCCTATGTCACGACTGTGTATGATTAACGACAATACAAACTTAAATTGACAAATGAGGGTCAATTTTATTTCATTCCATACCCCAAGCCCAAAAAAGTCACTAAAACTCATTGACATACAAATACCAAACTCATACATAAACTAATTTCTTGTTCATTCAAACTTTATCTCTCAACTTTGAATGCATGCTCACCTTTTCGTTGGGTTACAAAATAAAAAAAGGACTCGTCGTTATATTTCAGGGAAGAGAAAGGAATGTATGGATAGTGCCATACACATTTAACCTTTGCGCGAGAGGGGGTGTGAGCAAGGGTCCCTGTATAAATGTGATGACAACTCAACCTTTTTGTGTACATTTGCTGACTATGAATGAGAATAGAAGAGTGCAATTGTGTATATGTGATTTTGTGTGAAATAGAGAGAGCGAGAGTGTGAGTAAGTTTGTTTAGATTTATTTTTCCTTTGTGTCTAAAAATGTTACGCACTGATTAGCAATGATCTGCGCTAGGTAACATAGTGTGTGTGTGTATGTGTGGCTAGGTTTATTTCAGAGTACATTTCAAGAAAAAATGGCCACGCATGTGTGCCTTTATGTATGCCCATGTATTTATGGATTACATCCCTGCAAACATTTTCTATCCAAAATGTATCTAAATACAAAAGTTTTGCCATGGTTGATAAATCTTTCATAGGTGTTAAAGGATGATACGGTCAAAATTTGGTCAATATTAACTTGACGTATTTCATTCAATTTTGCATTTAAAAAACCTGAACACCCCTCATTTTGAAGGTGTGTGTGTAGAATGTTGCTCCTATTTTGATTTTGGAATTCACTCTTCAGTTGTCAAAATGCCGTCCAAGCAAGAAGAGCAGCGTATCAAAATTTTGCTCGCACATCGCGAAAATCCGAGCTACTCGCACGCAAATCTGGCAAAATCGCTAAAAGTTGCCAAATCAACCGTTACAAATGTAATTAAAGTGTTTGGGAACGTTTGTCGACAGCCAGGAAGTCTGGATCGGGGGGAAATCGAAAACAGGAAACCGCTGACGCGACAAAGAGAGTTGCCGGAAGTTTCAAGCGAAACCCTAACCTCTCTCTCCGAGATGCCGCAAATAAGCTGGGTGTATCGTCTACAACCGTGCATAGAGCCAAAAAAACGAGCCGGACTATCGACTTACAAGAAGGTAGTGACCCCAAATCGCGATGATAAACAAAATACGACGGCCAAAGCGCGATCCCGGAGGCTGTACACGACGATGCTGACGAAGTATGACTGCATGGTAATGGACGACGAAACCTACGTCAAAGCCGACTACAAGCAGCTTCCGGGACAGGAGTTTTATACGGCAAAAGGAAGGGGAAAGGTAGCAGATATTTTCAAGCACATAAAACTGTCAAAGTTCGCAAAGAAATATCTGGTTTGGCAAGCCATCTGTACCTGTGGCTTGAAAAGCAGCATTTTCATAGCTTCCGGGGCTGTCAACCAAGAAATTTACGTGAAAGAGTGTTTGAATAAACGTCTGCTGCCTTTCCTGAAGAAACACGGTTGTTCCGTACTGTTTTGGCCGGATTTGGCATCTTGCCATTACGGTAAAAAGGCCATGGAATGGTACGCCGCCAACAACGTGCAGGTGGTTCCCAAGGAGAAGAATCCTCCCAACACGCCAGAGCTCCGCCCAATTGAGAAATACTGGGCTATTGTCAAGCGGAACCTAAAGAAGACCAAAAAAACTGCTAAGGACGAGCAGCAGTTCAAGGCAAACTGGCTTTCTGCGGCGAAGAAGGTGGACAAGGTGGCTGTACAAAATCTGATGGCAGGTGTCAAGCGTGAGGCCCGGCAATTCGGATTTGGAAAAGCGAAAGCCTAACTGAATATTTTCCTGAATTTTATACTAATTGAACTTGAAAATGAAATTTAATTTGATTTTTTAAATAAACGATTTCACCGATTTACACGCGTTTTCCCTTGACCAAATTTTGACCGTATCACCCTTTAAGATTTTCTTATCGAGTTACAGGGATACCCCGTTCGAGAACAAATATCCCATTAGGCGATAATGCCCCCAGGGTATCGAAAATTCAAAAAGAGATAGATATTTACAAAATGAAAATGATTATCCCCCAGAACAAGCGTTGAACTCAGTGTTGCCAGAAGTAGGGGAAATTCCCTACATGTAGTTTTTTTTAATGTATAGCGTCTTGTAGGAAAGTAGCGGCAGAATGTTGGGACTTTTCACTCAACACAATTTTTAAGAGTTTTACATTTTCATGTCTTTGGGGGAGGAAATTAGAAGACAGCAAGACTTGATTTTAACAAGGTGTGTCTCGTTAAAAAATACAAGTATCTTCTCCAATTTACTGGTGTGACCGGAACTTATATGGGGCAAAAAAAAAAATGTCGGAATCTTGTTCGCCTTAACCCCACAAAACGAATCCCCTTTCCAGATATTGGGATAGCCAAAATTTAAGCCCGATTAAACGACGTTAACACGTGCCGCTCGTCGCTCAAAATTTGAAAAAAAAACGTATGTTTTGGCCAAAAAGTTGACGTATTGAGCCATAACTCGAGAACGGTAAATAATAAAAACACTCACCATATCACAAACGATAGCTTATTTCGTCCTTAAAAATTTATGTTATGAACAAAATTGTTGTAACTCTGAGTCAAACCGAGTTACGCCAGCCTTTACCTTCGAAAACGCGACCTGGTGCCACTAGGAGCATTCGCGTCGACCCCACAAAACGAATCCCCTTTCCAAATATTGGGATAGCCAAAATTTGAGCCCGATTAAACGACGTTAACACGTGCCGCCAAACTTTTTGGCCAAAAAATTCTTTTTTTTTTTCAAATTTTGAGCGACGAGCGGCACGTGCTAACGTCGTTTAATCCGGCTCAAATTTTGGCTATCCCAATATCTGGAAAGGGGATTCGTTTTGTGGGATTAAGGCGAATGCTCCTAGTGGCACCAGGTCGCGTTTTCGAAGCTAAAGGCTGGCGTAACTCGGTTTGACTCAGCGACGAGCGGCACGTGTTAACGTCGTTTAATCGGGCTCAAATTTTGGCTATCCCAATATCTGGAAAGGGGATTCGTTTTGTGGGGTTAAGGCACACAAGATTCCGACATTTTTTGCCCCATATAAGTTGCGGTCACTCTAATGTACACTTTCGATTGGACACCAGAACTCAAGCGTCAGTCATGGACATGATGTGGGCTGCCGTAACGGCCGATGACCGCTCCCCGATCGTATTCCTCAGCTATGTGGTCAAAATAAATTATGAATATTGTCAGGAAAATGTCGTAAAGACAGTATTGAGGCATTGAGCAATAAAAGGTTGGCTGATAAGTCCCCGGTCTGACACATAAATGGCGTGTGTAAGTCAATTAGTTTGTGAGATAGAGCGTATCCTGTGAAACAACTTTTGTTATTGTGAAAAAAATGGAAAAAAGGTATTTCGTGTTGTGATAAAATACTGTTTTCTGATGGGGAAAATACGGTGGAAGCAAAAACTTGGCTTAATAATGAGTTTCCGGACTCTGCCCCGGGGAAATCAACAATAATTGATTGGTATGCAAAATTCAAGCGTGGTGAAATGAGCACGGAGGACGGTGAACGCAGTGGACGCCCGAAAGAGGTGGTTACCGACGAAAATATCAAAAAAATCCACAAAATGATTTTGAATGACCGTAAAATGAAGTTGATCGAGATAGCAGAGGCCTTATAGATATCGAAGGAACGTGTTGGTCATATCATTCATCAATATTTGGATATGCGGAAGCTCTGTGCAAAATGGGTGCCACATTTGACCAAAAACAACAACGTGTTGATGATTCTGAGAGGTGTTTGCACCTGTTAACTCGTAATACACCCGAGTTTTTCCGTCGATATGTGACAATGGATGAAACATGGCTCCATCACTACACTCCTGAGTCCAATCGACAGTCGGCTGAGTGGACAGCGACCGGTGAACCGTCTCCGAAGCGTGGAAAGACTCAAAAGTCCGCTGGCAAAATAATGGCCTCTGTTTTTTGGGATGCGCATGGAATAATTTTTATCGATTATCTTGAGAAGGGAAAAACCATCAACAGCAAAACGGAAAAAGAAGAAGAAGAAGAAAAAGTGTTGTTCCACCAAGACAACGCACCGTGCCACAAGTCATTGAGAACGATGGCAAAAATTCATGAATTGGGCTTGGAATTGCTTCCCCACCCACCGTATTCTCCAGATCTGGCCCCAGCGACTTTTTCTTGTTCTCAGACCTCAAAAGGATGCTCGCAGGGAAAAATTTTGACTGCAATGAAGAGGTGATCGCCGAAACTGAGGCCCATTTTGAGGCAAAACCGAAGGAGTACTACCAAAATGGTATCAAAAAATTGGAAGGTCGTTATAATTGTTGTATCGCTCTTGAAGGGAACTACGTTGAATAATAAAAACGAATTTTGACAAAAACAAGTAAGGAAAGTCTAAAGTCGGGCAGGGCCGACTATATTATACCCTGCACCACTTTGTAGATCTAAATTTTCGATACCATATCACATCCGTCAAATGTTTTGGGGGCTATATATAAGGGTTTGTCCCAAATACATACATTTAAATACCACTCGATTTGGACAGAATTTGATAGACTTTTACAAAATCTTTAGACTCAAAATTTAAGTTGGCTAATGCACTAGGGTGGAACACAATTTTAGTAAAAAAAAATATGGGAAACATTTAAATCTGAAGCAATTTTAAGGAAACTTGGCAAAAGTTTATTTATGATTTATCGCTCGATATATATGTATTAGAAGCTTAGGAAAATTAGAGTAATTTTTACAGCTTTTCGATTAAGCAGTGGCGATTTAACAAGGAAAATGTTGGTATTTTCACCATTTTTGTCGAAATCAGAAAAACATATATATGGGAGCTATATCTAAATCTGAACCGATTTCAACCAAATTTGGCACGCATAGCTACAATGGTAATTCTACTCCCTGTGCAAAATTTCAACTAAATCGGAGTTAAAAATTGGCCTCTGTGGTCATTTGAGTGTAAATCGGGCGAAAGCTATATATGGGAGCTATATCTAAATCTGAACCGATTTCAACCAAATTTGACACGCATAGCTATAATGCAAATTATACTCCCTGTGCAAAATGTCAACTAAATCGGAGCAAAAAATTGGCCTCTGTGGGCAAATAAGTGTAAATCGGGCGAAAGCTATATATGGGAGCTATATCTAAATCTGAACCGATTTCAACCAAATTTGACACGCATAGCTATAATACAAATTCTACTCCCTGTGCAAAATTTCAACTAAATCGGAGCAAAAAATTGGCCTCTGTGGGCAAATAAGTGTAAATCGGGCGAAAGCTATATATGGGAGCTATATCTAAATCTGAACCGATTTTGCTGATATTTGGCAAGTTTTTCGAGACTCATAAAATATTCGGATGTACGGAATTTGAGGAAGATCGGTTGATATACACGCCAATTATGACCAGATCGGTGAAAAATATATATGGCAGCTATATCTAAATCTGAACCGATTTTTTCCAAAATCAATAGGGATCGTCTTTGAGCCGAAACAGGACCTTATACTAAATTTTAGGACAATCGGACTAAAACTGCGAGCTGTACTTTGCACACAAAAATACATCAACAGACAGACAGACGGACAGACAGACAGACAGACGGACATCGCTAAATCGACTCAGAATTTAATTCTAAGACGATCGGTATACTAAACGATGGGTCTCAGACTTTTCCTTCTTGGCGTTACATACAAATGCACAAACTTATTATACCCTGTACCACAGTAGTGGTGAAGGGTATAAAAATGTGTTTTTCTTTGTTAGACCGGGGACTTATCAGCCAACCTGTTACATAGTTTGGCAGCGGACCCTGGTAATTCCAACAGGACTCAGCAACATCACATTGCGTCGGTCGTGAATGACTTAAAAAGTAGGTTCCTCACTTCATTTCTTTCGTACAATGATCATGTCTGTATCCCAATCTCTTGGACTATTCCAAAATACCAGTGAACTACTTTCGTTCAGGGTGTGATGGCCTTTTTGATCGTTGGACGGAAGGGCGACGAAATTACTGTGGGGTGACCAAAATAAGAAACAGACTGCACCCAGAGAAGGAATATTGTCTCCTCCTAGAGCAAAATGTTAATTTTTGACGGTGAGCATGTAACATATATGTGGCAACCATGTTGTTTTCGCCGAAATTATGTATCTGATTTCGACAACTATTTGATATTTGGCGATAAAACAATATTTTTGCGGCAAAAATGTTTCTCTAGGAGGTGGTCATATTCCCACTTTGTGTGTGGAGAACTACTCAAGGATACTATGACGGCAGTCAAAAGGACCGCGGGAGTAATGACAGGGCTCCTAGAATTAAGAGCACTGAAAACTGGTGGAAGGCTAAATTTAACCATATCGGTTAAAAGGTGATTCGGGACCTGGTCCACCTGGGAAAGAGAAAATCGAAAAAATTAAGGAATTCGTTAGAGACAGAGTCTGATGGAACACTAACTTTGTCATTGCCCTGCGCTTCAAATAGGCAAATATTTAACCATATCGGTGAAAAGGTCATTTGAACCTGGTCCAGCTGGAGAACAGAAATTCGTAACAAATTAAATTTTTCATTGGACACACAAAGTTTCTGGAATAAAAGAAGCCTACGATGGAAAGAAGTTAGAACACACGGCAAGCCGAATACTGGCATAGACATGAGACAGAACAACCTGAATCCTCTTTTCAATCTAAGCTAATCTAACTAATTAGCATGGGTGGAGTAAAGCGAGAGTTTCTGGATTGAAATCCCCTTTTAGACTTCTCTTAGCCACTGTTTCGATACCCCGAACGGAAAAACTTACTCGATAGGAAGATAATATCGCCTCTGAAAATTTTATCTTTCATGGCGAGACTCTTTACATACACTTTCGATTGAAAATGTTTGTAGGGTTGGGATGAATACGAAGAGTACACAGGAAACGGAAACAAGTAAAGGCATAACTCACCTTAACTGAATTTCTTTATTTGTTTGTTTTCTCTCACCTCCCTTTTCCCAAACTTTACGAATGGTAAAATAAGAATTGTGAAATTTTTTTTCACCGTTATCGACAATTGGTAGCAATAGAATAGAGCTTCTGTCTAAAGACGTGTTGTTTATTTTTTTTTTTCCTGCTACCTGTTCGTGTCATTCCTTGTTTATAGAGCCTCAAAACCAAAGCCATGGCAAACAATGGGTAACTGTTTTACTTTCTCTCTTTAACAAAAGTGATTAAGACAGGAAATTATAACAAATATTGAAATATCGTTGCGACACCCTTGAAGGCCTGACAAATCAATTTTCTTCATCATTTGGCCAAAATAAACCAAAAACATAAATCTGTCAATGTGATGTGATGCGTGTGTGGGTTTCCGTTTGGCTTTTGTTTGTTTAAGGATTTGAAAGAGACATTTGTCATAACTTCCAGTGACATTTTAAACGTGGGTGAATTGTAATTACCCAAAAAAGAAAATAATAAAAAAGTGTGTGGCCTTTATTTGTATCCAATTGATGTAGTCCCATTTTTTTTTTTTTTTTTTTACAAATTTCTTATCAAATTTAAATTTGATAATACTGAGATCTTGTGATGCTAATGCAAAGACCCAAACTTACCCAATTCTTTCATCATCATCAAATGATGATGAAGATAAGCTGCAATATATGTATGTATATGAGAAATATATTTAGTAAAGGCTTTAAAAAATAATCGACAAAATATAGAGGTGTATATATAAATCATTAGAAAATCTTATAAATTGACGGATTGAGTCATATTGTACCCTACGCGAAGGGTAATAGTAATAAAAGAAAACAAGTATATACGGCCGTAAGTTCGGCCAGGCCGAAGTTTATGTACCCTCCACCATGGATTGCGTAGAAACTTCTACTGAAGACTGTCATCCACAATCGAATTACTTGGGTTGCGGTAACTCTTGCCAATGGCAAGGTATCTTAAAACTTCCTAACACCGTCTTCTAAATTGCAAGGTAGTCCATACGTGGTATATACTAAACTAAAAAAGGCAGATTGAATACGTATATAATTAAGTTTGACACAATTTTCTATAGAAATAAAATTTTGAAAAAATTTTCTATAGAAATAAAATTTTCACAAAATTTTCTTTTGAAATAAAATTTTGACAAAATGTTCTAGAAATAAAAATTTGAAAAAATTTTCTATAGAAATAAAATGTTGACAAAATTTTCTGTAGAAATAACATTTTGATAATGTTTTCTATAAAAATAGAATGTTGGTAGATTATTTTTGGCTCGAGTGGCAACCATGAATATGAACCGATATGGACCAATTTTAGTGTGATTGGAGATCGGCTATATATAACTATGGGCCGATATGGACCAATTTTGGCATGTATATTAGCGGCCTTATACTAACGCCACGTTGCAAATTCCAACCGGATCGGATGAATTTTGCTCCTCCAAGAGGCTCCGGAGATCAAATCTGGCGAACGGTTTATATGGGGGCTATATATAATTATGGACCGATATGGACCAATTCTTGCGTGTTTGCTAGAGACCACATTCTAACACCATGTTCCAAATTTCAAACGGGTCGAATGAATTTTGCTCCTCCAAGAGGCTCCGGAGGACAAATCTGGGAATCGATTTATATGGGGGCTATATAAAATTATGGACCGATGTGGACCAATTTTTGCATGGTCATTAGAGAACATACACCAACACCATGTACCAAATTTCAGCTGGATCGGATGAAATTTGTTTCTCTTAGAGGCTCCGCAAGCCAAATGGGGGGATCGGTTTATATGGGGGCTATATATAATTATGGACCGATGTGGACCAATTTTTGCATGGTTCTTAGAGACCATATACTTACACTATGTACCAAATTTCAGCCGGATCGGATGAAATTTGCTTCTCGTAGAGCAATCGCAAGCCAAATTTGGGGGTCCGTTTATATGGGGGCTATACGTAAAAGTGGACCGGTATGGACCAATTTTTGCGTGGTTGTCAGATACCATATACTAACACTTTGTACCAAATTTCAGCCGAATCCGATGAAATTTGCTTCTCTTAGAGCAATCGCAAGCCAAATTTGGGGGTCCGTTTATATGGGGGCTATACGTAAAAGTGAACCAATATGGCCCATTTGCAATACCGTCCGACCTACATCAATAACAACTACTTGTGCCAAGTTTCAAGTCGATAGCTTGTTTCGTTCGGAAGTTAGCGTGATTTCAACAGACGCACGGACGGACGGACATGATCAGATCGACTCAGAATTTCACCACGACCCAGGATATATATACTTTATGGGGTCTTATAGCAATATTTCGATGTGTTACAAACGGAATGACAAAGTTAATATACCCCCATAAAAAGACCGATTAGATACGTACATAATTCAGTTTGACAAAATTTTCTATAGAAATAAAATTTTTACAAAATTTTCTATAGAAATTACATTTTTAAAAAATTTTCTTTAGAAATAAAGTTTTGACAAAATTTGTTATAGAAATTAAATTTGAACAAAATTTTCTATAGAAATAAAATTTTGGTAGATTATTTTTGGCTCGAGTGGCAACCAATGGACCAATTTTTGTGTGATTGGGGATCGGCTATATATAACTATTCCACCGTGGTGCAATGGTTAGCATGCCCGCCTTGCATACACAAGGTCGTGGGTTCGATTCCTGCTACGACCGAACACCAAAAAGTTTTTCAGCGGTGGATTATCCCAACTCAGTAATGCTGGTGACATTTCTGAGGGTTTCAAAGCTTCTCTAAGTGGTTTCACTGGAATGTGGAACGCCGTTCGGACTCGGCTATAAAAAGGAGGTCCCTTGTCATTGAGCTTAACATGGAATCGGGCAGCACTCAGTGATAAGAGAGAAGTTCACCACTGTGGTATCACAATGGACTGAATAGTCTAAGTGAGCCTGATACATCGGGCTGCCACATAACCTAACCTAACCTAACATATATAACTATAGACCGATATGGACCAATTTTGGTATGGTTGTTTGCGGCCATATACTAACATTACGTTCCAAATTTGAGCCGGATCGGATGAATCTTGCTCTTCCAAGAGGCTCCGGAGGTCAAATCTGGAGAACGATTTATATGAAGGCTATATATAATTATGGACCGATATGGACCCATTCTGGCACGGTTATTAGAGACCATATGCTAACACCATGTACCAAATTTCAGCCGTATCGGATGAAATTTGCTTCTCTTTGAGGCTCCGCAAGCCAAATATGGGGATCGGTTTATATGGGGGCTATATATAATTATGGACCTATGTGGACCAATTTTTGCGTGATTGTTAGAGACCATATACCAACACCATGTACAAAATTTCAGCCGGATCGGATGAAAGTTGCTTCTCTTAGAGGATCGGCAAGCCAAATTTGGGGGTCCGTTTGTTTGGTGGCTATACGTAATAGTGGACCGATATGGCCCATTTGCAATACCGTCCGGCCTACATCAATAGCAACAACTTGTTCCAAGTTTCAAGGCGATTGCTTGTTCCGTTCAGAAGTTAGCGTGGTTTCAACAAACGGACGGACGGACAGGCTTAGATCGACTCAGAATTTCACCACGACCCATAATATATATAATTTACGGGGTCTTAGAGCAATATTTCGATGTGTTACAAACAGAATGACAAAGTTAATATAACCCCATCCTATGGTGGAGGGTATAAAAATTGCGTTCCTCACTCGTGAACGGACGTTGACAAAATGAGACGGAAACGTTTACAAAAAATCAAAACAGAATGTTCACGATTTCGTCCACGGGCGTTCACGATTTCGTGAACGGCTTTCGTTTTTCTTTGGTCATAAAATATTTTAAAATAATCGTTGTTTGTTCATATCGGTTTATACTTATACAACCACTCCTCTATGTTAAACGATCAAAAACTAAAGTGGCTTTTATAGGTTTTAATTTACATTTTCTGTCTAACGTAAACTTCCCAGCAAAAACAGCGTCGCCAAAAAGTAGTGGAAATGTTCTCTTTGGATCCGGAAGTGATGCAAAATTGGCGCAGAAGCGATGAATTTAACATGGGCTTGTCATAGGACGGATGTCCACCATTTCAACAACAATTTCGATAAATAAATATTTTTTTATGATTTTAATGCATTCTAATGATAGTCTGAAACGCTTTCCTCAAATATTTGCATTGTTTGCGACAAAATTTAAATAATTTTTACCATTTTATTAATCCTTATTTTATTTGAAACAACAAATGTTAATTACTCTTTAAAAATAAAAACGGTGAGTTATAAAAAATTTAATTTAAAGAACTTCCTAAGTAGTAAAACAAAAGACATCTTTGGAAGGACATTTTTGGAAGTGATTTTAAAGTTTCACCTTAAGAAGTACTTCCAAATTTTTTTGCTGGTCTCATATTTATTAGGCTAAAATTTAGTGGACTATGTTAAGAAGTTACCAACGTCTAGTTTTACCATGTAAATCGATTATGGATGACAGACGCTCGCAGTAGTGCGAACGCAATTCATGGTGAAGGGTACATAAGATAGAACCTAGTCCAGAATTCAGCAATAAATACTAATTCAATTTCATTTAAAAAATCTATTTCAAAGGTTTCTATCAAATAGTTCAATATTATTAAACGAGTTATGCGTTGCAGATTTCTATATGTTATTCTATGTATTGCGCATATATTTTTGCAACACCTGTCCCATTATAGTTATCTCGAATGGAATATCTTAAATCATTTTAAACGATAACTTCCCCAAACAAAGTATGTCCCAAAGAAAATAAAAATAGCTTAGCAAACTCTTATTTTTTTCAATTTCTCACGGAAAAACAAGCTAAGAGAACAGAGGAGGACTAATGTTTCCTTTTTCCGTAGCAGGCTATTTATGTTCATTTTATTTGGTTGTTTATGGCCACATTACGTGCTGAAAATGGTCAATTTTGTTTCAACATTTTGTCCTTTATTTACGTGTGTGCCTACCTCTAACGAATACACCTAGCTATGCTGTATGTTGTTCCTCACACCTTAGCAACATCCATACGGATAACATAAAATGTCCTTTGAACGATGGTGATAATGATAAGTGTTGGGCAATAAACATGAGAATTATATGTTATTCAAAATATGTACAAGCCAGAGTAAAAGGTTACCTTCCCAGTAGCACAACCACTACCATCACTACTTACCACTTATATTCATGCATAACATACAAGGTGCCCGTTCTAGAGATATATACTATGCTTATATTAGGGTGGAACTAATATGAAGGGGTTTGTGTACGAAGAAAGTAAGAAGTGCATGGAATACGTTCGGATAGAAATGTCTATGCCTTTCACCATGGATTTAATTGAAGCTTTTCCTTATTCTAATTTTTCACACCCTATTTTAATATATAAAAGAAATATCTCTGCAATTCGTTGTGGTACTTGCCCTCCTTGTATCGGTTCCCGTTTTAGTATTGCCCTATAGAAACCGCTCTCCCGATTTGATTTCTTTGACATTTAGTTCCCACAAATTTTATCCGATTTTTTTTTTAAATTGAAAAGTGTATTTAAGTCTGTGCGAATATGGTGTGTACCTGTCCATATTGTGGTATTTTTCTTGAAAATTTTGTCAAAATTTTATTTTACAGAACATTTTGACAAAATTTTATTTCTATAGAAAATTTTGTCAAAATTTTATTTCTATAGAAAATTTTGTAAAAATATTATTTCTATAGAAAATTTTGTCAAAATTTTATTTCTATAAAAGATTTTGTAAAAATTTTATTTCTGTATAAAGTCTTGTCAAAATTTTCTTTCTATAGAAATTTTTGTCAACATTTTATTTCTATAGAAATTTTTGTCAACATTTTATTTCTATAGAAAATTTTTGTCAAAATTTTATTTCTAGAAAATTCTGTCAAATTTTGTCAAAATTTTATGTATATAGAAAATTTTGTCAGAATTTTATTTCTATAGAAAATTTTGTCAAAGTTTTATTTGTATAGAAAATGTTGTCAAAATTTTATTTCTAGAGAATATTTTGTCAAAATTTTATTTCTATAGAAAATTCTGTCAAAATTTTATTTCTATAGAAAATTCTGTCAAATTTTGTCAACATTTTATGTATATAGAAAATTTTGTCAGAATTTTATTTCTATAGAAAATTTTGTTAAAATTTTATTTCTGGAGAACATTTTGTCAAAATTTTATTTCTTTATATAATTTTGTTAAAATTTTGTTTCGATAGAAAACTTTGTCAAAATTTTATATCTTTAAAAAATTTTATCAAAATTTTACTTCTATAGAAAATTTTGTCAACATTTTATTTCTATAGAAAATTTCGTTAAGAATTTATGTGTATAGAAAATTTTGTCAAAATTTTATTTCTAGAGAATATTTTGTCAACATTTTAATTCTATAGTTTGTTAAAATTTTGTTTCTAAAAAAAATTTGTCAAAATTTTATTTCCATAGAAAATTTTGTCAAAATTTTATTTCTCTAGAAATTTTTGTCACAATTTTATTTCTATAGAAAATTTTGTCAAAATTTTATTTCTTTAGAAACTTTTGTCAAATTTTGTTAAAACTTTATGTGTATAGAAAATGTTGTCAGAATTTTATTTCTATAGAAAATTTTATGTCTATAGAATGTTTTGTCAAAATTTTACTTCTTAAGACAATTTTGTCAACATTTTATTTCTATAGAAAATTCCGTCAAGATTTTATGTGTATAGAAAATTTTGTCAAAATTTTATTTCTATAGACAAGTTTGTTAAAATTTTGTTTCTATAGAAAATTTTGTCAACATTTTATTTCTGTAGAAAATTTTGGCAACATTTTGTGTCTATAGACTAGTTTGTCAAAATTTTACTTCTATAGAAAATTTAGTCAAAATTTTATTTCTATAGAAAATTTTATGCCCATAGAAAGTTTTGACAAAATTTTACTTCTATAGAAAATTGTATCAAAATTTTATTTTTATAGAAAATTTCGTCAAGATATTATTTTATGTGTATAGAAAATTTTGTCATAATTTTATTTCTAGAGAACATTTCGTCAAAATTTTATTTCTATAGACAATTTTGTTAAAATTTTGTTTCTAAGACAATGTTGTCAAAATTTTATTTCTGTAGAATATTTTGTCAATTTTTTTTCTATAGAAAATTTTGTCAAAATTTTATTGCTAGAGGATAATTTCTCAAAATTTTATTTCTATAGAAAATTTGTTAAGTATATCTTAGTTGGATTGGAATAGAAGCCCCGGCATAGCTGAAATTCCTTTTTTAACTTCTGGTTGGTCTAGAAGGTGCACCTTCTACCCAATTGGCCTGAATACGAATAAGAAGAATTTTATTTCTATAGAAAATTTCGTCAAGATTTTATGTGTATAGAAAATTTTGTCAAAATTTTATTTCTATAGACAAGTTTGTTAAAATTTTGCTTCTATAGAAAATGTTGTCAAAATTTTATTTCTGTAGAAAATTTTGGCAACATTTTGTGTCTATAGACAAGTTTGTTAAAATTTTTTTTTCTATAGAACATTTTGTCAAAATTTTATTTCCTTAGGAATTTTTGTCACAATTTTATTTCTATAGAAAATTTTATGTCTTAAGAAAGTTTTGTCAAAATTTTACTTCTATAGAAAATTTTGTCAAAATTTTATTTCTAGAGAACATTTTGCCAAAATTTTATTTCTATATATAATTTTGTTAAAATTTTGTTTCTAAGACAATGTTGTCAAAATTTTATTTCTCTAGAATATTTTGTCAAATTTTTTGTTTTCTATAGAAAATTTTGTCAAAATTTTATTCCTAGAGGATAATTTCTCAAAATTTTATTTCTATAGAAAATTTGTTAAGTATATCTTAGTTGGAGTGGAATAAAAGCCCCGGCATAGCTAAAATTCCTTATTTAACTTCTGGTTGGTCTAGAAGGTGCAACTTCAACCCAATTGGCCTGAATAGGAATAGGAACATATTTTGATTTATTTCCCATAAAAAAAATTTGCAACCAGGAAATTGAAAATCTTTATTTGGTTTATATCGGTCAGTGCTGTAACAATTTTTTTCCATCTGCTGGGGTAAGCTCGTTGGGTAAAAAATCCGTCACAGAAATTTATTGACAGCGGAAGTAAATGACGTTTTTAATGTCGTTTGTTTTTGAGCTTATTGTTTATTAGTCAGGCCTATGCTCTCGGTTTACATTGGAGGAGATCTGACGATACTGATAACTTGTCCTGACTGGTTTTGGGTGAAACAAATCAGGATCCAGGATTAGGGGCTACGATTTTGGCTGACGGTGGCGAAGGTTCTGTGAGATGTAGAGTGGTAACGTGGTTGTCGTAATGGTTTGCGAATATTTACAGTGCAGTGACCTAGATTTAACAAAAAATGTAGGGGTGCTGATGGGTGATAGATAGGCTGAAAAATTAATGTAGTGAATGTGACCGCGTTTGGAACATGAGTTGATCGAGGAGATGGTTGTAAGATCTTATCCGTGACCGTGGTCGAAACAAATTGAAATCGGAACTCAAATTGACGGCGAGAAAGGACCCATGACACGGTCGAAACTATATCACAATACGGATGAAGGTGATATTGATCTGTGACAAGGTAGCTAGCGAGAGAGATTGATTGTGAACGAGGTCGATACACCCGTTGAACAAGAAGGGACGCTAAGAAAATTTAGAGATATGACCGTGACCTTGCTCAGAACACGAGTTGAACGTGAAGTGGTGATGGTATCCCATCCGTAACCGTTGTCGGAAAAAAAGTTGAAGTAGACGTGTCGGTGAGAATGGGGTTACCACATGACTATGACCACAATCAGAACACAAATCACTGCAATTTGTGAGAAATGATCGGACTAAGACTCACGGTATAAACTAGAAAGAAACGACGACTGTGACCTCGAACGGATTACAAGACGAAGCAAATGCTACATCGAATAAAGGGTAAAGACGTGACTGTGACCGTGTTCAGAACACATGTGGAGACCTTGGCGATAACCTTTACAACACTTAGGGCGAAGATGTAATTGTGACCGCTTTGGGAACACAATTAGAGTATATATATTCGCTCAGATCAAAAGATACCAGTGTCGTGAGAGGTCACGAACAAGGTCAGGTTTCATTATGAGAAACACGGCACGAAAATTCGCTTATTTGTGGCTCGGTAACTATTTGGTAAACGCGGAAACTTGTAGAAACTCTATTCACTGATCTTTCTGCAACAACAAAAATCTCTTCAATGATGTATTTCAGTTATAAACAAGAATATATGGCCGTAAGTTCGGCCAGGCCGAATCTTATGTCCCCTCCACCATGAATTGCGTAGAAACTTCTACGAAAGACTGTCATCCACAATCGAATTACTTGGGTTGTGGTATCTTAAATATTTTTCTAAATTGTGAGTTAGTCCATACGTGGTATATATTAGACAGAAAGGTATGTGTGTATGGACTTTTGCACGGTACGTAGAGAGCCAGAATTGAAATATGAGGGTCGCTTATATGGGTGCTATATACAATTATGAACTTGATATGGACCAATTTTTGTGTGATTGGGGATCGATTTATCTGAGGGCTATATATAACTATAGACCGATATGGACCTATTTAGACAGGGTTGTTAACTGCCATATACTAGCACAATGTACCAAATTTCAACTGACTGGGATGAAATTTGCTCCTCCAAGAGGCTCCAAAACTAAATCTCGGGATCGGTTTATATGGGGGCTATATATGATTATGGACTGATATGGACCACTTTTGGCATGGTTGTTAAATATCATATACTACCACCACGTACCAAATTTCAACCAGATCGGATGAATTTTGCTTCTCCAAAAGGCACCGGAGGTCAAATCTGGGGATCGGTTTATATGGGGGCTATATATAGTTATGGACTGATATGAACCAATTCCTGCATGGTTGTTGGATACCATATACTAACATTACGTACCAAATATCAACTGAATCAGATGAATTTTGGTCTTCCAAGAGGCTCCGGAGGTCAAATCTGGTGATCGGTTTATATGGTTTATATATATATATAATTATGGACCCATCTCGACCAATTTTTGCATGATTGTTTGAGGCCATATATTCACACCACGTACCAAATTTCAACTGAATCAGATTAGTTTTGGCCTTCCAAGAGGCTCCGGAGGTTAAATCTTGTGATCGGTTTGTATGGGGGCTATATATAAATATGGACCCATGTGGACCAATTTATGCATTGTCATTGGAGACCATATACTAACACCATGTACCAAATTTCAGCCGGATCAAATGAAATTAGCTTCTCTTAGAGGCTCCGCAAGCCAAATCGGGGTATCGGTTTATATCGGGGGCTATATATATAATTATGGACCGATGTGGACCAATTTTTGCATGGTTTTTAAAGATCATATACTAACACCATGTACCAAATTTCAGCCGGATCGGATGAAATTTGGTTCTCTTAGAAGCTCCGCAAGCCAAATCGGGGGATCGGTTTATATGGGGGCTATATGTACTTATGGAACGATGTGGACCAATTTCTACATGGTTGTTAGAGACCATATACTAATACCATGTACCAAATTTCAGCCAAATCGGATGAAATTTGCTTATCTTAGAGGGTCTGCAACCCAAATATGGGGGTCCGTTTATATGGGGGCTATACGTAAAAGTGGACCGATATGGCCCATTTGCAATACCGTCCGACCTACATCAATAACAACTACGTGTGCCAAGTTTCAAGTCGATAGCTTGTTTCGTTCGAAAGTTAGCGTGATTTCAACAGACGGACGGACATGCTCAGATCGAATTTCACCACGACCCAGAATATATATACTTTATGGGGTCTTAGACCAATATTTCGATGTGTTACAAACGGAATGACAAAGTTAATATACCCCCACCCTATGGTGGAGGGTATAAAAAAAGTAATTCAATAAAGTAAGAAGAATATGCTGAAACGACATTATAAAGCCAGAATGCACGATTTAGTTGCCTATTGGTTTTAGCTCAAATTTAGTCTAGAATCTCAAAAAAGACAGTATTTATAATCCTTGGAAGTTGAAAGCTCAAAAACTCGTGAAATCGGTCAATATAGAGACTGTACTTAAAAATTGGGGGAGCAATGGTTAGCATGCCCGACTTATATACACAAGGTTGTGGGTTCGATTCCTGTTTCGAACGAATACCAAAAAGTTTTTCAGCGGTGGATTATCTCAAATCAGTAATGCTGGTGACATTTCTGAGGGTTTCAAAGCTCCTCTGTGTGGTTCCACTACAATGTGGAACGCCGTTCGGACTCAGCTATAGAAAGGAGGTCCCTTGTCATTGAGCTTAACATGGAATCGGGCAGCACTCAGTGATAAGAGAGAAGTTCACCACTGTGGTATTGCAATGGACTGAATAGTCTAAGTGAGCCTGATACATCGGGCTGCCACCTAACCTAACCTATTTAAAAATTGACCTATAAGTCGTCTTAGACATTTATGGGCTTAAAAGACTACAGCAAATTCTTAATTAAAGTTAGCTTTCAAAGAGAATGAAGTTTTCCCTGAATCATTTAGGCATATGTTATTTAAGCCACTATTCGACGTATTGTTCTAATTAACCCTTTCTTCTTATTTCAAGATCTTCACAAAATTTCTTACTATTTTTCCAGTCTCTGTTTGCAAGGAGATCATCGATATAAGGAGTGCCCCAAAAGCTCCTTAACCTCACAACACGTCTCACATTAATTATATACCGCTACTCCTATTGGACACAGATGCATTTTTAATGCTTGGATCATAGTACTACTCTAGGGAAAAACTAGTACGACTATTTAGATTATTTTTGCGCGGAATCTATAAATCCTCTGACCATGGACCAACCTAATACAAAACAGACACTAATGGGGTAGGTGTTCGTTCAGACCAGGTGTAAGTCCCATATATTTGTTAGAATCACAGATACTTATGTTACAGGAATAGACAACAGACATTACTTATTTTGAAACCAGAATTCCCAAAAGCATCAAATATTCATGGAACAAACCACACACACACACAAGTCAGTGCTAGACACGATACTGCACACACACACACACAAACGTTTTCTATTTGAGAGGATTTGTTTATTTTATTGTCGTTGTGTTTTTTTTTTCGTTTCGTGTAAATAAACTATAATGTAATTGGCGTTTTTGGAAGAAATATGTTTAGGTCTAATTTCAATGATACCAATAGAAAATAATTTCAATTGCTATATTTTGAATAATTTGGGTAAACCTGGAAGCTCGACCACAATTGTGGGTAATTTATTGGAATCACACAAATAAATTGGACAATTTGCCAGAACTGCAACAACAGTAATTAGATTTTTTGTTCGTCCAATTCCAATCCAATTATTCTGGGAAACTATGGAGATCACTATGGAGGCTTTTAGGAAATAGAAAATTTTCATTAAAACTTATAATTGGATACCATATTGTCATTGCCTCCATTGCTAAGTCGTAACAGTTCAATCAAGCGAGAAGGTGTTGGGCTGGAAAAGGCCTACAAAAGGGACACATTTTATCGTACATTACGAGATGTTTTGTTAAAATCGAGAATTGTCGTGTCACGAGATTTATCGCGAGAATTTGTGTGAATCGCAAGAACATTATATTCGTGCATAAGCGGAAGTGAGTAGGGATTTTCACTTCGTTTAGTTTAGTTTTATTATCCGTATTTATTTGTATACAATATTGGGTTAATCTTATCAATTAAATTTCTAATAACCTAACAATCTTTTGATTTTCTCTAGGATTATAGCTTTTATTAATTTGATAAATAATTTGGCAGGCAAGCCCAGCCTATTTTTCTCTAGATTTCCAATGCGATATCGCTTCACTAATTTTCAAATAAAAAAACCGGCAATCAATTTTCACTTCGTGAGTAACTCAGGGTAAATAATTTTCCATCTTTAGTGTTCCGATAGTGCATAGAAAAAATATTTTATGATTTCCATCACGAAAATAATTGATCCAATTATTTTTTTAATTGAAATTTCTTCAGTCACGGAAATTATATCATCAGTTAATTAATTTAATTCAAATTTTCACTGATTCAAATAATTTTTGTGATAGATTTTTATTTTGATAAAAAACCGAAACGATACACAAAGTTTACTTGGATCAAAAGATTTTAACCTCCCCTTAGGTTAAGTGGGGGAGCCACCGTGGTGCAATGGTTAGCATGCCCGCCTTGCACACATAAGGTCGTGGGTTCGATTCCTGCTTCGACCGAATACCAAAAAGTTTTTCAGCGGCGGATTATCCCACCTCAGTAATGCTGGTGACATTTCTGAGGGTTTCAAAACTGGTTTCACTGCAATGTGGAACGCCTTTCGGACTCGGCTATAAAAAGGAGGTCCCTTGTCATTGAGCTTAACATGGAATCGGGCTGCACTCAGTGATAAGAGAGAAATTCACCAATGTGGTATCACAATGGACTGAATAGTCTAAGAGAGCCTGATACATCGGGTTGCCACCTAACCTAACCTTACCTAACCTAGGTTAGGTGGCTGCCCGATGTATCAGGCTCACTTAGACTATTCAGTCCATTGTGATACCATAGTGGTGAATTTCTCTCTTATCGCTTAGCTTATCGAACCCATTGCATCACGGTGGCTCCCTGACCTCCCCTTATGTATATTGGTATTGATTCTGAGCCGAAGATATGGCTTCTTTAAAATAAAGTAATTTTTTAGGAATATATCTACCTTTAAATCTAGGATCAAAAAATTAAAATTATGATACAAATTTCATTTCTCGAATTTTCATTCTCTTTTTGTGGTACTTTAAGAATGCTATTCACGCGCAAACAAATGCCAGTTAAAAAATTTTAAATTAAAACAGATACTTCCAAGAAAAATATTTTTCTTAATTCCAAAAAAAAAACAAGTATATACGGCCGTAAGTTCGGCCAGGCCGAAGCTTATGTACCCTCCACCATGGATTGCGTAGAAACTTCTACTGAAGACTGTCATCCACAATCGAATTACTTGGGTAAATACGTATATAATAATTAAGTTTGACAAAATTTTCTATAGAAATAAAATTTTGACAACATTTTCTATAGAAGTAAAATTTGGAAAAAATGCACGCAAAAAAATAATTCTTTCCTCCCAAACGAAATTTTAGACAAACAAAGTTCGTTTCTTATTTGCTTTTCTCTGTAAGGAAGTGTATTTGGAAGAAAAGTATATACTTGTTGTGATAAACATTTATTCTTTTCCAGGATGTAACAACAATTTCATAAAGACTAACTAAAAAAAATTTTTTTTTTGCTAATTGCATTTTTTTTCACATCTTTCTCACATCCACGAGTTTTTTTAGTTCTTAACACCTTTTCCTGTAATACCAACAATGTAGAAGAAATTATACGAATTTATAAATTTTTAAAATTTTTTACCTTTTGCCTGGACGGAGAATCGAACCGCGGACCATGCACTTTGTACGCCAACACACTAACCACTGAGCTATGTACCTGTTATAGTCATCAATAGATAATTATCCATATAAGTTATATTTATATAGCATAGCTTGCGGCGCCCACGAACCGAATAAACAAAGTTTATTTAACAGAAACAAACATTTAGTTTGGCGCCGTGGAGCAGTGGTTGCTACGTCTGACTCTCATGCCAAGGGTCGTGGGTTCGATCCCTGCTTCGACCACATATGTTCGGAAGATTCCGAAAAAATGTTCAACATTACATTGTACTATATATATATATATATATATATATAAAATTTTGAACTGTAAAATGTGTTTTATTAAAGACCAAAAGTCAGAAAAGAACAGTGTTTGATATAAACGAAATGGACTCTGTTGTTGTTTCAAAACTAACTTTTTTATTGATAAAATAAAAACTTTGTAACAAACGATTTTTTTTTGGTGATAAAAGTTTAAAATTTTCGAAGCAATTCAAAAAACTCTAACAAAAGAAAAACGTTTTCGGTACACGTTTTCCAAACGTTTTTTTTTCTTTGCGTGTGTCTATAGAAATACGATTTTAACAAAATTTTCTATAGAAATAACATTTTGACAAAATTTTCTATAGAAATAAAATTTTGACAAAATTTTCAAAAGATTTCAAATTTTGACAACATTCTCTATAGAATCAAAATTTTGACAACATTTTCTATAGAAATAAAATTTTGCCAAAATTTTCTATAGAAATAAAATTTGACAAAATTTTCTATAGGAATAAAATTTTGACAAAATTTTCTATAGAAATAAAATTTTGCTAGATTATTTTTGACTCGAATGGCAACCATGATTATGAACCGATATGGACCAATTTTGGTGTGATTGGGTATCGGCTATATATAACTATAGACCGATATGGACCAATTTTGGAATGGTTATTAGCGGTCATATACTAACACCACGTTGCAAATTTGAACCGGATCGGATGCATTTTGCTCCTCCAAGAGGCTCCGGAGTTCAAATCTGGGGATCGGTTTATATGGGGGTTTATATATATACGGTTTATATATATACGTTTATATATATACGGTTTATATATATACGGTTTATATATATACGTAAAAGTGCTCCGATATGGCCCATTTGTAATACCATCCGACCTACATCAATAACAACTACTTGTGCCAAGTTTCAAGTCGACAGCTTTTTTCGTTCGGAAGTTAGCGTGATTTCAACAGACGGACGGACGGATATGCTTAGATCGACTCAGAATTTCACCACGACCCAGAATTTATATACTTTATGGGGTCTTAGAGCAATATTTCGGTGTGTAACAAACGGAATGGCAAAGTTAATATACCCCCTCCTATGGTGGAGGGTATAAAAACTAAACCAAAGATGCAAAATCTTCCAAATAAGTCTTAGGCTATAATTGATACATAAGATTCGGCCTGGCCAAACTTACTGCCGTATATACTTGTTCCACCTAAACTACCTCTAAGTTTCCAATTTTAAGCAAATAGGATAAAAATTGCAGGTTTATAGAAGTCCAAGAAATCAAATCGGGAGATCGCCCTATACAAAACATGGGATGATACAGACCCTACTCTTGGGGCTAAAGTACCCCTAGACTTCCAATTTCACGCAAATTGGGCGGTGTGCGGAACCGCCCGATCAAAGAGAAGAAAGTTTCATCCGATCCGGCTGAAATTTGGTACATGATGTTGGTATATGGTCTCTAACAACCATGCAAATATTGGTCCATATCGGTCTATAATTATATATAGACCCCATATAAACCGATCCCCAGATTTGGCTTGCGGAGCCTCAAAGAGAAGAAAGTTTCATCCGATCCGGCTGAAATTTGGTACATGATGTTGGTATATGGTCTCTAACAACCATGCAAATATTGGTCCATATCGGTCCATAATTATATATAGCCCCCATATAAACCGATCGCCAGATTTGGCTTGTGGAGCCTCTAAGAGAAGCATATTTCATCCGATCCGGCTAAAATTTGGTACATGATGTTAGTATATGGTCTCTAACAATCATGCAAAAATTGGTCCACATCGGTCCACAATTATATATAGACCCCATATAAACCGATACCCAGATTTGGCTTGCGGAGCCTCAAAGAGAAGCAAATTTCATCCGATCCGGCTGAAATTTTGTACATGATGTTGGTATATCGTCTCTAACAACCGTGCAAAAATTGGTCCACATCGGTCCATAATTATATATAGCGCCCATATAAACCGATCCCCAGATTTGGCTTGCGAAGTCTCCAAGAGAAGCAAATTTCATCCAATCCGGTTGTAATTTGGAACATGGTGTTAGTATATGATATTTAACAAACGTGCCAGAATTGGTCCATATCGGTCCATAATTATATATAGCCCCCATATAAAACATTCTCCAGATTTGACCTACGGAGCCTCTTGGAGGAGCAAAATTCATCCGATCCGGTTCAAATTAGGAACGTGGTGTTAGTATATGGTCGCTAACAACCATACCAAAATTGGTCCAATCACACAAAAATTGGTCCATAACGGTTCATAATAAAATTTTCATCATTGTCAAAATTTTCTTTCTATAGAAAATTTTGTCAAAATTTTTATTTCTATAGAAAATTTTGTGAAAATTTTATTTCTATAGAAAATTTTGTTAAAATTTTATTTCTGTACAAAATTTTGTCAAAATTTTATGTCTACTTTGTCAAACTGAATTATATACGTATTGGATCGATCTTTTTTGATTTAATATTACGAGGTTTTAAGATACCTTGCCATCGGCAAGCGTTACCGCAACTTAAGTAATTCGATTCTGGATGGCAGTGTTTAGAAAAAGTTTCTTCGCAATCCATGATGGAGGGTACATAAGCTTCGGCCTGGCCGAACTTACGGCCGTATATACTTGTTTTATTTTTTTTATTTACACATGTATATTTATACTATATTAAATTTGTATAATGAAACTTCGAAATGTGGGTTATTGAAGATTTATAGTCTGTAACAGTGCTTGATGTAAACGAAATTGACTGATTTTGTATAAAATATTATTTTTTATTGCAAAAATTACAATTTTGTAACAAAAAACTGGTTTTGGTACAAAACTTTAAAATTTGGAAGGAATTCAAAAACTCTAACAAAAGAAGAACGTGGAGTCGAGTATAAACATACAGAAATAATAATTTTATAATATAAACATAAATTTATTTAGGCGTGAACTGTTTTTTACTAGCATTTAACACCATCGCTCTAAAATGCCTTTTATTTTTCTCTAATAATTCATTTTAGAGAAAATAAACTGTTTAAATTGTTTTATCTGCAAATCTCCAAACATATGCTCTTTGTTTTTCCAATGCTGTTTGTTTTTCAAATGTCTATTCTCTTTACTCCGAATACTCATTCTAATATTCAAATTAAATAATATTTAGACTTAAGCATATCAAATTTTTGGCCTTATCATAAAACAGTTTTCCGAAACAACATACAAGCGGTTTCACAGAAATTGTTCTCTTTTGATGTGTTATGTTGATATCTTTCGTCAACTCTCCCGGTTTCCATCTCTATTTCTTTCTCTATACTCTCTCTGTCGCTTTGAATAAAATATCACAACATATGTATGTTTAGTCGAAATTTGTAAATTTATATATGTTTGCATTCACACATATTATTTTTATGAAACATTCATGTCCCAAACACATTATATTCTAACATATTAACATAGATGTCCCAAACATTTAGTGTTAGTTTAGGAACATTACATGTTTGCACTTAAATATATTGTGTTTTAAAATTGTGCCCAAAACACATTTTGTTTATATCGGAACATATGAAAAACATATTTTTCTAAGAGTGTATGGGAATGACTAAATTTAAATCCATTTTTATGCAATTTGCCAAAGTGCATATATGATTTATCGGTTAATACATATACGAGGGCAGTTCGGAAACTTCTTAGCCTAGCACAAAAAGCGCTGTATAAACAGAAAAAAGTTAAGTGTTTTGGAAACTTCCATATCTGTTATGAACACATGTTAAATTTTGTTTCGATCTGGCAACTCCTTCATATAGAAACAGGTGCTCAAAAAAAATCATCCGCAATTTTTTTACAATGGAAAAATTAGAAATGCGTGCTGTCATTAAATATTTACATAAAAAAGGTGTATCGGGACAAGAAATTCATAATGATATGGTGAATGTGCTCCTTCATATGCAACAGTAAAAAATTGGGTTGTTGAATTTAAACGTGGTCGTACAATCATTGACGTCCAAAAACGGCAACAACAACAGAAATTGTAGCCAAAGTGCATGATATGGTATTAAATGATCGACGAATAAAAGTGCGTGAAATTGCTAATATCATGGGCATCTCAAATAATCGAGTCCATTTAATTTTGCATGAAGAACTACAGATGAAAAAGCTTTCTGCAAGATGGGTGCCGCATTTGTTAACAGTCAAAACAGTCAAAAACTCATAAGAATGAACATTCCTCAAGCTTGTTTGGATCGTTTTAAGCGAAATAGAATGGGTTTGAAGCATTGTTTCATAACAGTTGATGAGACATGGATCCACCACTACACCGAAAGAATTTTCTTCGTAAAAAGAACGAAAAATTTCGTTAAAAGTACGAAATTTGTCATTGTTTTACAACCAAAGAAACTTTTCATTAAAAGTACGAAATATTTCGTACTTTTTACGAAGAAAAGTTCTTCCACAATTTTCGTAGTTTGTAAGAAAAAAATTCGTACTTTTTATGAAGAATCTTAGTACTTTTTATGAAAAATCTTCGTACTTTTTATGAAACAAATTCGTTCTTTTTATGAAAATGTTTCGTACTTTTTATGAAAAATTTTCGTAGTTTTTATGAAAAATGTTCGTACTTTTTATGAAAAACTTTCGTACTTTTTTTTCAAAAATGTTCGAACTTTTAGAAAAAAAATTATAGTCGAAAGTGCATTTGGTTGTAGTTACAAGTGTGAAAAATGACATCACTACTTTACATCTTAAATTTTTGAATAATTTTTAGTTTATTGCTTCACTTTTATTCATAGCGCGCTATCACCCAAATGAGAAGTAGCATAGACTTACATAAAAAAATAGAATAAATGAATACACTCAAAGACATTATAAAAGAGAATTTAATGCCGCGAACGGAAATTTTACAACTTCAATGAGACTTCTTCGTTATTTCAAAGAAAATGTTTCGCACTTTTTATGAAGAAATTTTAACGCAGAATGTTTCGTAAAATATTCGTAAAAACTTCTTCACAAAATTCATGAAATTTGAAGAAAGTTTCGTTAAAAGTACGAACTTTTTACGAAGAAAAGTTAATGTAGAATATTTCGTAAAAGTTTCGTATATTCGTAAAATGTTCTTCGTAAAATTTACGAAAATGAATGAAAATTTCGTTATTTTAATGAAGAATTCACGAAGAATAGTTAATGAAGAATTCTTCGTAAAATTAACGAAGAGAATTCTTTCGGTGTACACACAAAAAATTTTCACGAAAATTTTTCCAATTAAAATTTTAATTGAGTTTTAAAAAATATTCAATTAAAAATGTAATTGATTCAACAATTTTTTTAATTGAAACAAAAATCAATCACAAAAATAATAGTATCAATTAATTTTTTAATTGGATCAATTAACTTTTTAATTAACCTTCAATTAATTTTTTAATTGATACTATCATTTCTGTGATTGAAGACATTTCAATTAAAATTTAATTGGATCAATTAATTTCGTGATTGAATCTGAAAAAAAAATTTTGTGTGTATACTTCAGAGACAAAAGAACAATCCAAACAATGGACTGAGGCTGGAGGAAGTGCCCCAAAGATAGCAAAAACAATTCAATCGGCTGGTAAGGTTATGGCAACGGTTTTTTGGGACTTCAAAGGTATATTATTGATTGACTATCTGCAAAAGCGTAAACCATTAAATTGCAACCTTTTGGATCACTTGAATGTACAAATTCGAGAAAAACGTCCTGGCTTATAACACAAAAAAATAATTTTTAATCAACACAACGCAACAGCGCAGAAGAGTGTTTTAACAATGGCTAAAATCAACTAATTAAAGTACGAGTTGCTTGACCACCCACTTTTACTTGTTCCCAAATCTAAAAAAAAAAAAAATACTTGCTGGCAAGCGTTTTACCTCAAATGAAGATGCAATTACAGTTGTAAACCACTATTTTGAAGACCTTGAGGAAAACTGTTTTAATCAAGGGATAGAAATGCTAGAAAAGCGTTGGACTAAGTGTAATGAAGTTTCAGAAGATTATATTGACAAAAAAAAAAAAAAAAAAAAAATATATATATATATATATATATATATATATATATATATATATATATATATATATATATATATTATATATATATATATATATATATATATATATATATATATATATATATATATATATATATATATATATATATATATATATATATATATATATATATATATATATATATATATATATATATATATATATATATATATATATATATATTTTTTTTTTTTTTTTTTTGTCAATATAATCTTCTGAAACTTCATTACACTTAGTCCAACGCTTTTCTAGCATTTCTATCCCTTGATTAAAACAGTTTTCCTCAAGGTCTTCAAAATAGTGGTTTACAACTGTAATTGCATCTTCATTTGAGGTAAAACGCTTGCCAGCAAGTATTTTTTTTTTTTTTTAGATTTGGGAACAAGTAAAAGTGGGTGGTCAAGCAACTCGTACTTTAATTAGTTGATTTTAGCCATTGTTAAAACACTCTTCTGCGCTGTTGCGTTGTGTTGATTAAAAATTATTTTTTTGTGTTATAAGCCAGGACGTTTTTCTCGAATTTGTACATTCAAGTGATCCAAAAGGTTGCAATTTAATGGTTTACCCTTTTGCAGATAGTCAATCAATAATATACCTTTGAAGTCCCAAAAAACCGTTGCCATAACCTTACCAGCCGATTGAATTGTTTTTGCTATCTTTGGGGCACTTCCTCCAGCCTCAGTCCATTGTTTGGATTGTTCTTTTGTCTCTGAAGTATACACACAAAATTTTTTTTTCAGATTCAATCACGAAATTAATTGATCCAATTAAATTTTAATTGAAATGTCTTCAATCACAGAAATGATAGTATCAATTAAAAAATTAATTGAAGGTTAATTAAAAAGTTAATTGATCCAATTAAAAAATTAATTGATACTATTATTTTTGTGATTGATTTTTGTTTCAATTAAAAAAATTGTTGAATCAATTACATTTTTAATTGAATATTTTTTAAAACTCAATTAAAATTTTAATTGGAAAAATTTTCGTGAAAATTTTTTGTGTGTACACCGAAAGAATTCTCTTCGTTAATTTTACGAAGAATTCTTCATTAACTATTCTTCGTGAATTCTTCATTAAAATAACGAAATTTTCATTCATTTTCGTAAATTTTACGAAGAACATTTTACGAATATACGAAACTTTTACGAAATATTCTACATTAACTTTTCTTCGTAAAAAGTTCGTACTTTTAACGAAACTTTCTTCAAATTTCATGAATTTTGTGAAGAAGTTTTTACGAATATTTTACGAAACATTCTGCGTTAAAATTTCTTCATAAAAAGTGCGAAACATTTTCTTTGAAATAACGAAGAAGTCTCATTGAAGTTGTAAAATTTCCGTTCGCGGCATTAAATTCTCTTTTATAATGTCTTTGAGTGTATTCATTTATTCTATTTTTTTATGTAAGTCTATGCTACTTCTCATTTGGGTGATAGCGCGCTATGAATAAAAGTGAAGCAATAAACTAAAAATTATTCAAAAATTTAAGATGTAAAGTAGTGATGTCATTTTTCACACTTGTAACTACAACCAAATGCACTTTCGACTATAATTTTTTTTCTAAAAGTTCGAACATTTTTGAAAAAAAAGTACGAAAGTTTTTCATAAAAAGTACGAACATTTTTCATAAAAACTACGAAAATTTTTCATAAAAAGTACGAAACATTTTCATAAAAAGAACGAATTTGTTTCATAAAAAGTACGAAGATTTTTCATAAAAAGTACTAAGATTCTTCATAAAAAGTACGAATTTTTTTCTTACAAACTACGAAAATTGTGGAAGAACTTTTCTTCGTAAAAAGTACGAAATATTTCGTACTTTTAATGAAAAGTTTCTTTGGTTGTAAAACAATGACAAATTTCGTACTTTTAACGAAATTTTTCGTTCTTTTTACGAAGAAAATTCTTTCGGTGTAGTGGTGGATCCATGTCTCATCAACTGTTATGAAACAATGCTTCAAACCCATTCTATTTCGCTTAAAACGATCCAAACAAGCTTGAGGAATGTTCATTCTTATGAGTTTTTGACTGTTTTGACTGTTAACAAATGCGGCACCCATCTTGCAGAAAGCTTTTTCATCTGTAGTTCTTCATGCAAAATTAAATGGACTCGATTATTTGAGATGCCCATGATATTAGCAATTTCACGCACTTTTATTCGTCGATCATTTAATACCATATCATGCACTTTGGCTACAATTTCTGTTGTTGTTGCCGTTTTTGGACGTCAATGATTGTACGACCACGTTTAAATTCAACAACCCAATTTTTTACTGTTGCATATGAAGGAGCACATTCACCATATCATTATGAATTTCTTGTCCCGATACACCTTTTTTATGTAAATATTTAATGACAGCACGCATTTCTAATTTTTCCATTGTAAAAAAATTGCGGATGATTTTTTTTGAGCACCTGTTTCTATATGAAGGAGTTGCCAGATCGAAACAAAATTTAACATGTGTTCATAACAGATATGGAAGTTTCCAAAACACTTAACTTTTTTCTGTTTATACAGCGCTTTTTGTGCTAGGCTAAGAAGTTTCCGAACTGCCCTCGTATATGTATTAACCGATAAATCATATATGCACTTTTGCCAAATTGCATAAAAATGGATTTAAATTTAGTCATTCCCATACACTCTTAGAAAAATATGTTTTTCATATGTTCCGATATAAACAAAATGTGTTTTGGGCACAATTTTAAAACACAATATATTTAAGTGCAAACATGTAATGTTCCTAAACTAACACTAAATGTTTGGGACATCTATGTTAATATGTTAGAATATAATGTGTTTGGGGCATGAATGTTTCATAAAAATAATATGTGTGAATGCAAACATATATAAATTTACAAATTTCGACTAAACATACATATGTTGTGATATTTTATTCAAAGCGACAGAGAGAGTATAGAGAAAGAAATAGAGATGGAAACCGGGAGAGTTGACGAAAGATATCAACATAACACATCAAAAGAGAACAATTTCTGTGAAACCGCTTGTATGTTGTTTCGGAAAACTGTTTTATGATAAGGCCAAAAATTTGATATGCTTAAGTCTAAATATTATTTAATTTGAATATTAGAATGAGTATTCGGAGTAAAGAGAATAGACATTTGAAAAACAAACAGCATTGGAAAAACAAAGAGCATATGTTTGGAGATTTGCAGATAAAACAATTTAAACAGTTTATTTTCTCTAAAATGAATTATTAGAGAAAAATAAAAGGCATTTTAGAGCGATGGTGTTAAATGCTAGTAAAAAACAGTTCACGCCTAAATAAATTTATGTTTATATTATAAAATTATTATTTCTGTATGTTTATACTCGACTCCACGTTCTTCTTTTGTTAGAGTTTTTGAATTCCTTCCAAATTTTAAAGTTTTGTACCAAAACCAGTTTTTTGTTACAAAATTGTAATTTTTGCAATAAAAAATAATATTTTATACAAAATCAGTCAATTTCGTTTACATCAAGCACTGTTACAGACTATAAATCTTCAATAACCCACATTTCGAAGTTTCATTATACAAATTTAATATAGTATAAATATACATGTGTAAATAAAAAAAATAAAACAAGTATATACGGCCGTAAGTTCGGCCAGGCCGAAGCTTATGTACCCTCCATCATGGATTGCGAAGAAACTTTTTCTAAACACTGCCATCCAGAATCGAATTACTTAAGTTGCGGTAACGCTTGCCGATGGCAAGGTATCTTAAAACCTCGTAATATTAAATCAAAAAAGATCGATCCAATACGTATATAATTCAGTTTGACAAAGTAGACATAAAATTTTGACAAAATTTTGTACAGAAATAAAATTTTAACAAAATTTTCTATAGAAATAAAATTTTCACAAAATTTTCTATAGAAATAAAAATTTTGACAAAATTTTCTATAGAAAGAAAATTTTGACAATGATGAAAATTTTATTATGAACCGTTATGGACCAATTTTTGTGTGATTGGACCAATTTTGGTATGGTTGTTAGCGACCATATACTAACACCACGTTCCTAATTTGAACCGGATCGGATGAATTTTGCTCCTCCAAGAGGCTCCGTAGGTCAAATCTGGAGAATGTTTTATATGGGGGCTATATATAATTATGGACCGATATGGACCAATTCTGGCACGTTTGTTAAATATCATATACTAACACCATGTTCCAAATTACAACCGGATTGGATGAAATTTGCTTCTCTTGGAGACTTCGCAAGCCAAATCTGGGGATCGGTTTATATGGGCGCTATATATAATTATGGACCGATGTGGACCAATTTTTGCACGGTTGTTAGAGACGATATACCAACATCATGTACAAAATTTCAGCCGGATCGGATGAAATTTGCTTCTCTTTGAGGCTCCGCAAGCCAAATCTGGGTATCGGTTTATATGGGGTCTATATATAATTGTGGACCGATGTGGACCAATTTTTGCATGATTGTTAGAGACCATATACTAACATCATGTACCAAATTTTAGCCGGATCGGATGAAATATGCTTCTCTTAGAGGCTCCACAAGCCAAATCTGGCGATCGGTTTATATGGGGGCTATATATAATTATGGACCGATATGGACCAATATTTGCATGGTTGTTAGAGACCATATACCAACATCATGTACCAAATTTCAGCCGGATCGGATGAAACTTTCTTCTCTTTGAGGCTCCGCAAGCCAAATCTGGGGATCGGTTTATATGGGGTCTATATATAATTATAGACCGATATGGACCAATATTTGCATGGTTGTTAGAGACCATATACCAACATCATGTACCAAATTTCAGCCGGATCGGATGAAACTTTCTTCTCTTTGAGGCTCCGCAAGCCAAATCTTTGGATCGGTTTATATGGGGTCTATATATAATTATGGACCGATGTGAACCAATTTTTGCACGGTTGTTAGAGACCATATACCAACACCATGTACCAAATTTCAGCCGGATCGGATGAAATTTGCATCTCTTTGAGGCTCCGCAAGCCAAATCTGGGGATCGGTTTATATGGGGACTATATATAATTAAGGACCGATGTGGACCAATTTTTGCATGGTTTTTAGAGACCATATACCAAAACCATATACCAAATTTCAGCCGGATCGGATGAAATATGCTTCTGTTAGAGGCTCCACAAGCCAAATCTGAGGGTCCCTTTATATGGGGGCTATACGTAAAAGTGGACCGATATGGCCCATTTTCAATACCATCCGACCTACATCGATAACAACTACTTGTACCAAGTTTTAAGTCGATAGCTTGTTTCGTTCGGAAGTTAGCGTGATTTCAACAGACGGACGGACATGCTTAGATCGACTCAGAATTGCACCACGACCCAGAATATATATACTTTATGGGGTCTTAGAGCAATATTTCGATGTGTTACAAACGGAATGACAAAGTTAATATACCCCCATCCTATGATGGAGGGTATAAAAAGGGTTCGGTCGGAGCAGGGATTGAACCCACGACCCTTTGCATGCAAGGCAGACATGCTAACCACTGCTCCACGTGGCAAACAAATGTATGTTTCTGTTAAATAATGTTATGTTTGCATGGGCTCGTGGGCGCTGCAAACTATGCTATATAAATGTAACGTATAACGATAATTATCTAATTGTGACTATAACAGCTACGTAGCCCAGTGGATAGTGTGTTGGCTTACAAACTGTATGGTCCTCGGTTCGATTCTCCGTGCAGGCGAAAGGTAAAGTTTAAAAAAATTTAGAAAAGTGAATAATTTCTTCAACATTATTTGTATTACAGAAAAAGGTGCCAAGAACAAATATATTTCGTGGAAGTAAAAATTACGAGTATGTTAGGGAATGAGCACAATCGTCTTTGGGAAAAATTCTTCCAAGCATATAATATTTTTGGGCTCAAAATGCTTCCAAACATATAACATGTTCACATAAACCAAACATATTAATGTTTCGGCAGTATCCAATAATATATGTGCTTTCTGCAAAATATGTTTGGAATATATGTTAAAGAAGCGATTTTTTTTGAGGGTGTATATATTAATAACATTGTGTTTCTTGTCAGAACGTTAGCCGATTTGAATTTTAATTGTAGAGAATTTCTACAAGTGTACAATTTTTTTCCAAATCACTTTGGAGTTAAATGCATGTATATTCCAATCTAGACCTTTATATAGCTTCCTATAAATTTGATGGATTTGAGATGGTACCAATATTGTTTGGATCAGGGTATTATAAGATAGTGCATATGTTTGCAATACCCGGAAGGAGTCGAGATAGACATATGGTGTCTTTGGCAATATTGCTCAGGGTCGGCCCCTGAGTCGATCTAACCATGTCTGTCTGTCTGTGAACACATTTTTGTGATCAAAGTCTATGTCGCAGAAGCCAAAATTTCAGCCTGAATTGCTTTAAATTTTGCATAAGGAGTTAGATATAGTTCCTATATAAAGGGTGGTTAAATTGTAAGGGCCGATGTTGAACGTGAACCACACCTAAACGCCAAGCTTTTTTCCGACTTTTATTTGACATTTCTCTATATCAGACTTACTCAATTTGAACCATGGACGTCGTGAATGGGCAGAATGGTTCCATGAAATGGCAACAGTGGGTGATCAATTTTTGAAGAAAATCATCTTCAGTGATGAGGCACATTTTCACCTCAGTGGATTCGTCAATAAAAAGAATTGTCGCATTTGGGCGAATGAGAATCCAAGAGTGATTGTCGAAAAACCAATGCACCCACAAAGAGTGAATGTTTGGTGCGGTTTATGGGCTGGCGGCATCATCGGGCCGTATTTTTTCCAAAATGAGGCCGGTCTGGCAGTTACTGTGAATGGTGAGATGATAACGAACTTTTTATGGCCCGAATTGGAAGATATGGATGTGGACGATATGTGGTTTCAGCAGGACGGTGCCACTTGCCACACACCTAACGAAACAATGGCTCTTTTGCGCAACAAATTCAATGGCCGTGTTATCTCACGTAATGGCGATGTCAATTGGCCGCCAAGATCATGTGATTTGACACCGTTGGACTTTTTTCTTTGGGGTTATTTGAAAGAAAAGGTGTACGTCGATAAGCCAGCAACAATTCAAGAGCTAAAGGATGAGATAATTCGGCACATTAACGGCATAGAACCTCCATTATGCCTCAGCGTCATCGAAAATTTGGACCATCGGATGAAGGTGTGCAACCGAGGTCGCGGCTCCCATTTGGCCGATATTTTGTTCCATACATAATTGAATAATACCAATATATCATAATAAAATAAAATTACAATAATTACCTAAATAGTTTGTGTTTTATTCAAAATCAACATCGGCCCTTGAAATGTTAACCACCCTTTATATATTTCGCCCGATATGCACTTATATGGCCCCAGAAGCCAGAGTTTTGGCCTGATATGCTTTAAATTGTGTACCGGGAGTAGAATTAACGTTCTGAATATGCATGCTAATTATGGTTGAAATCGGTTCAAATTTAGATATAGCTCCCATATATAAATCTTTCGTCCGATTTACACTCATATGACAACAGAGGTCAAATTTGTCATCCGATTTACGTGAAATTTTGCACAGGGAATTGAATTGACATTTTAGCTATGCATGGTTGAAATCGGTTCAGATTTAGATATAGCTCCCATATATAGCTTTCGCCCGATTTACACTCATATGACCACAGAGGCCATAGCTCCCATATATAGCTTTCGCCTGATTTACACTCATATGACCACAGAGGCCAATTTTTTGATCCGATTTAGTTGAAATTTTGCACAGGGAGTAGAATTAGCATTGTAGCTATGCGTGCCAAATTTGGTTGAAATCGGTTCAGATTTAGATATAGCTCCCATATATATGTTTTTCTGATTTCGACAAAAATGGTCAAAATACCAACATTTTCCTTGTAAAATCGCCACTGCTTAGTCGAAAAGTTATAAAAATGACTCTAATTTTCCTAAACTTCTAATGCATATATATCGAGCGATAAATCATAAATAAACTTTTGCGAAGTTTCCTTAAAATTGCTTCAGATTTAAATGTTTCCCATATTTATACCCTTCACCACTACTGTGGTACAGGGTATAATAAGTTTGTGCATTTGTATGTAACGCCAAGAAGGAGTAATCATAGACCAACCTTTTAGTATACGGATCGGCTTAGAATTAAATCCTGAGTCGATTTAGCGATGTCCGCCTGTCTGTCTTTCGGTCTGTCCGTCTGTCTGTCTGTTGATGTATATTTGTGTGCAAAGTACAGCTCGCAGTTTTAGTCCGATTGTCCTAAAATTTGGTATAGGGTCCTGTTTCGGCTCAATGACGATCCCTATTGATTTTGGAAAAAATCGGTTCAGATTTAGATATAGCTGTCATATATATTTTTCACCTATCTGGTCATAATTGGCGTGTATATCAACCGATCTTCCTCAAATTCCGTACATCCGTACATTTTATGGGACTCGAAAAACTTGCAAAATATCAGCCAAATCGGTTAAGATTTAGATATAGCTCCCATATATAGCTTTCGCCCGATTTGCACTCATTTGCCCACAGAGGCCAATTTTTAACACCGATTTAGTTGAAATTTTGCACAGGGAGTAGAATTAGCATTGTAGCTATGCGTGCCAAATTTGGTTGAAATCGGTTCAGATTTGGATATATCTCCCATATATAGCCTTCGCCCGATTTACACTCATATGACCACAGAGGCCAATTTTTAACTCCGATTTAGTTGAAATTTTGCACAGGGAGTAGAATTAGCATTGTAGCCATGCTTGCCAAATTTGGTTGAAATCGGTTCAGATTTAGATATATCTCCCACATATAGCTTTCGCCCGATTTACACTCATATGACCACAGAGGCCAATTTTTAACTCCGATTTAGTTGAAATTTTGCACAGGGAGTAGAATTAGCATTGTAGCTATGCGTGCCAAATTTGGTTGAAATCGGTTCAGATTTAGATATAGCTCCCATATATATGTTTTTCTGATTTCGACAAAAATGGTCAAAATACCAACATTTAAATGTTTCCCATATTTTTTACTAACATTGTGTTCCACCCTAGTGCATTAGCCGACTTAAATTTTGAGTATATAGATTTTGTAGAAGTCTATCAAATTCTGTCCAGATCGAGTGATATTTAAATTTATGTATTTGGGACAAACCTTTATATAGCACTCAACACATTTTAAGGTTTTGATATGTTATCGAAAATGTAGATCTACAAATTGGTGCAGGGTATAATGTAGTCGGCTTCGTCCTATTTTATACTTTACTTACTTGCTTTTTTATGAATTTATAGCTTGATTTTTTTCTTCAGCGAAATATACAATTTCATTTGCTGAAAATTCTGATTAATTTAATAGAGTTTATACTGCAGATTCAACAAAAGTTTTTCGAAGACACCATAGTCATATTTCATATTCGACAATAGGATCCTTATTTAAACATATAATGACCATTTCATTTTCTTCATAGCATTTATTAAAATCTCCATTAAATCTCATTTACAGAAAGCTATAACACCATTAGCATTAACGTTATTCATTTCATTCCTCTTAATTATGTTGCATACTTTATGACAGATTATATATATTTCAAAATATGCTGCCTACTCTTAGGAGTGCTTAACAAAACCAAAACATAACAAACCAAATTTTGCGATAAATGTTTCGCTCCTAAAAGCAGCCAATAATTTATACATGTGACAAGATAAATTACAATGTTGAAACAGGGCTCCTGTATAAAACATTTTGCAAATGAAAAATCATCTGAAGCAATAGCAACAACAACAACAAAAAAACACAAAAGTTTATTTAACTAAAATACAATGGGCGACTGGCCTTTAGTTTGATTCATACAAAAAGTTTCTTTTTTTCACTGCGAAAAAACCAAAATGTGAACATTAAAAAATTTGCAAGAAATGCTGTTAACAAAAGAAGCTTTGCACTTAAAGTAGGAATTGCTATCAATTGCCGTTTTCTCCTTTTGCTTGTTGGTGGCTCTTTTGGTCCATGGTGATGGTCCTTTAGCCGACCGAGAGGAAAGTTTGGTGTGGTGTGGTGTGTGAAGCATGCCATGAGTTAATATAACCTATTTTGGTTTGACCACAATCAGCCTGGGAATGAATGCAGTCAAAAGGAATACAAGAGCGGATTTTCTTGAAACAAGATTCTGTCTGTGTTTTTTTTTGTTGCTTTTTCCCAACGACCAAGCGAATTGTTATTTTTCGGAAATACCCTTCTTTTGCTGGGGTTTTATTTTTTTTTTTTGTTTCTTGCTGTTCATTACAGGACATGACGACTTGAAGTGGAGTTGGTGTGAATGCTTGTGGAACATTTAAATCTCTCCTCTTTCCTTTTTGGCATCTTTTCTGTTTCAAGTTGTCTTTTTTTTGTCGATGTTGTTTTTAGTTTGGTCCATAACAAGGAGTCTCATCCTGCCTTCTTTTGCATGGTTTCCTTTGTTGTTTTTTTTTTCTTCTTTGTTTTGATACATATCCTGTGGCACAGGATATGGCGTACACTAAGTTGGTATTTCCGTTTATGTCATGTATGTGCGTAATTAGGGGTCATCTGGAATTAGCTTGAGTAAAAGTCTACTTTACGAATGACGGAAGGGAAAAAACGGTATTGTATCATTTCAGGAAATGTGCTTCATCCCAAAGTAAAGAATTTTGCTAATACTTAGGCAAATGTTAATTTAAGCTACCATTTGGGAAATTGCGGTTAACTTAAATGGGATTTTATTGGGAATTGGTTAAGCGATACATTGAATAAATGGAATTACTAGGAGAATACTTAGGAAATATTGAATGTCCCAGAAAAAAATCGAAAGTCTTCCGGAAGGCATTACTGTCAGTGTACATCCAAAAATGCTCTTCCAGAAATTGACTTAATTTTCACTTCACAAGAAATTCTTTGGGATAATATATAAAAAAATAAAAAAAAAACTTTTTACACATTTATCGCTATAAACTTATTACTCCGATGAGTGATTAGGTCCTGTGGACTTTTGGACTTTTCCAAATCACAGAGTTCCCTTACCACGCATCGGTGAGTTCAATTTTCTGCATTTCACTGTGTAGATAACACAGTAAATAAGAACAAAAAAAAAATAATGAAAATTAAAAAAAAATAAATAAAATAAAATAAAATAAAATAAAATAAAATAAAAAAAAAAAACAAGTAAGTAAAATCTAAAGTCGGGCGGGGCCGACTAGATTATACCCTTCACCAATATGTTTTATAAGGATATTGGTTAAATCTCGCCAAGATATGAGGTCAATTGTGGGTTGTATTATATATCATTTTGGCCACTTCGGTCGATATTTCCACAAGTCGGAGATCTATTTAAAATTCGACCATTCTGTGGAAAATTTAGCATTACAGTGTGTACAGTATGGGGAAGTCATCACACAATTTTGTGTAAAATGTGGGTAATTTGGCCATATTAGATCAAGATGACACACTTAAATAGCATATTAAATGTATTCTCTGTGGAAACTATCGAGTCAATTGGAGGAAAATCCCATTGAAAATGGGTCTAAAATATGAAATATTTCCCCTACTCTGGCGTACATATATATGGGAGCTATATCTAAATATGAACCGATTTCGACCAAATTTGACATGCATAGTTAGAATAATAATCCTGCTATCTCAGCAAAAAACGTAAATGGAAGAATAATTTTGGCCTACGTGGTCATATGGGTCTAAATCGGACGAAAGATATATATGAGAGCTATATCAAACTCTGAACCGATTTGAACCAAATTTGGCACGCTTAACGATACTATTAAACGTACTCCTTGTGCAAAATTTGAAGCAAATCAGGTCAAACCTCTGGCTTTTGAGGCCATATGAGTCTAAATCGGGCGAGAGATATATATGGGAGCTATATCTAAATCTGAACTGATTTCAACCAAATTTAACACACTGAATGATACTTTTAAACGTACTCCTTATACAAAATTTGAAGCAAATCAGGGCAAAACTCTGGCTTTTGAGGCAATATTACTCGAAATCGGACGAAAGGTATATATGGGAGCTATATCTAAATCTAAACCGATTTCAACGAAATTTGGTACACTTAATGATACTATTAAACGTACTCCTTGTGCAAAATTTGAAGCAAATCAGGGCAAAACTCTGGCTTTTGAGGCCATATAAGTTCAAAACGGACGAAAGATATATTTGGGAGCTATATCTAAATCTGAACCGATCTGAAATTTTGAGAAAATACGGTGGTAAACACGACAATTATGACCAGCTCGGTAATAAATATATATGGCAGCTATATCTAAATCTGAACCGATTTTTTTCAAAATCAATAGCGATTGTTTTTAGCCAATGTAAAACTCTGTGCTAAATTTAAGGACGATCGGACTTAAACTTCGAGTTGTACTTTGCACACAAAATTACATATACAGACAGACGGACAGACAGACAGGGAGACAGACGGACATCGTTAAATCGACTCAGAATTTAATTCTAAGACGATCGGTATACTAAACGATGGGTCTCAGACTTTTCCTTCTTGGCGTTACATACAAATGCACAAATTTATTACACCCTGTACCACAGTAGTGGTGAAGGGTATAAAACTTTTTATACATTTTTCGCTATAAACTTATAACTCCGATGAGTGATTAGGTCCTGTGGATTTTTGGACTTTCCCAAATTCCACAGGGTTCCCTCACCACACATCGGTGGTTTCAATTTTCTGCATTTCAATGTGCAGATAACACAGTATGAACAAAAAAAAAAAAAAAAAAAAAAAACAAGTATATACAGCACTAAGTTCGGCCGGGCCGAATCTTAAATACCCACCACCATGAACCAAATATTAGGGTTTCCTTTGAAATTTCAGGAGGGCTTGAGGACTTGAAGACACTTCCCGAAGATAAATTTAAAGATTTCACCTATGAGGACTATATCAGATTCTGGATTTATAAGAACCATTTTTGTTTGAGTTTTAGAGGAATCATTAACATCTCTTGTAAGTGTCCAGGAAAACTATAAAATAACGTCTTAATTAGAAATCTTAAATCTGTGGAAGTAAAATCTGGAAATTTTACATTGAGTTTCAAGCAATTTTCATGATCAGTGCGCCTTCTACACCGTCAAGAAGTGAAGTCGGTCTATATGGAGGCATTATCAAATGGACCGATAAAAACTTAATCCGATACACGTTTTTGTGAGCCTAAAATATCAGAATATTTACAAATTCAGGCAAATCAGATAAAAACTACGGTTTCTAGAAACCCAAGGAGTTAAATCGGGAGATCGTTCTTATGGGGGCTACACTAAAATATGGACCGATACTCACCGTTTTCGGCACACCTCTTTATGACAAATTGGATAAAAACTACGATTTCTATATGCCAAAGACCCCAAATCGGGAGGTCGGTTTATATGGGGACTATATAAAAACCTAGACCGATATAGCCCATCTTCGAACTTGACCTGCCTGCAGACAAAAGACGAGTTTGTGCAAAATTTCAGCACGATTGCTTCATTATTGAAGACTGTAGCGTGATTACAACAGACAGACAGACGGATTTCGATGTGTTACAAACGGAATGAAAAACTTATTATACCCCCATCACCATTCTATGGTGGTGGGTATAAAAATAAATAATGGAAATTTCCCAAAAAATAAAAAATTAAAACTGTACCATTACATTTCTCCGCAGACGTTGAATTTGGTATAAAATGTTTGCTACATAGAAAATGTTTTTTCCGATTCAAACAAGACTTAATTGGTCTAATGGGGGCCACCGTGGTGTAATGGTTAGCATGCTCACCTTGCATACACAAGGTCGTGGGTTCGTTTCCTGTTTCGACCGAACACCAAAAAGTTTTTCAGCGGTGAATTATCCCACCTCAGTAATGCTGGCGACCTTTCTGAGCGTTTGAAAGCTTCTCTAAGTGGTTTCACAGCAATGTGTTACGCCGTTCGGAATCGACCATAAAAAGGAGATCCCTTGTCATTGAGCTTAACATGGAATCGGGCAGCACTCAGTGTTAAGAGAGAAGTTGCAATGGACTGAATAGTCTAAGTGAGTCTAATACATCGGGCTGCATTAATTAAGCTGGTCTAATTAAGTTTTCAATTGAAATTTTTTCAGTCATGAAAATTATAGTATCAATGACAGACTTAACTAGAAAAAAAAAATAACAAGTAAGTAAAGTCTAAAGTCGGGCGGGGCTGACTATATTATACCCTGCACCACTAAAAAATATGGGAAACATTTAAATCTGAAGCAATTTTTAGACAATTTCGCAAAAGTGTATTTATGATTTATCCGTCGATTGATATGTATAGAAGTATAGGAAAATATAAGTGATTATTACAAATTATCGACTTAGCAGTATCGATTTTACAAGAAAAATGTTGGTATTTTGGCCATTTTTGCCAGAAAAGCATACGAGTATATATTAGAACTATATCCAAATCTGAACCGATTTAATCCAAATTTGACATGCATAGTTACAATACTAAAGGGTGATACGGTCAAAATTTGGTCAATATAAACTTGGCGTATTTCTTTCAATTTTGCATTTAGAAAACCTGAACACCCCTCATTTTGAAGGTGTGTGTGTAGAATGTTGCTCCTATTTTGATTTTGGAATTCACTCTTCAGTTGTCAAAATGCCGTCCAAGCTAGAAGAGCAGCGTATCAAAATTTTGCTCGCGCATCGCGAAAATCAAAGCTGGCAAAATCGCTAAAAGTTGCCAAATCAACCGTTACAAATGTAATTAAAGTGTTTGGGGAACGTTTGTCGACATCCAGGAAGTCTGGACTGGGGGGAAATCGAAAACCGGAAGCCGCTGAGACGACAAAGAGAGTTGCCGGTAGTTTCAAGCGAAACCCTAACCTCTCTCTCCGAGATGCCGCGAATAAGCTGGGTGTATCGTCTACAACCGTGCATCGAGCCAAAAAACGAGCCGGACTATCGACTTACAAGAAGGTAGTGACTCCAAATCGCGATGATAAACAAAATACGACGACCAAAGCGCGATCCCGGAGGCTGTACACGACGATGCTGACGAAGTTTGACTGCGTGGTAATGGCCGACGAAACCTACGTCAAAGCCGACTACAAGCAGCTTCCTGGACAGGAGTTTTATACGGCAAAAGGAAGGGGAAAGGTAGCAGATATTTTCAAGCACATAAAACTGTCAAAGTTCGCAAAGAAATATCTGGTTTGGCAAGCCATCTGTACCTGTGGCTTGAAAAGCAGCATTTTCATAGCTTCCGGGACTGTCAACCAAGAAATTTACGTGAAAGAGTGTTTGAATAAACGTCTGCTGCCTTTCCTGAAGAAACACGGTTGTTCCGTACTGTTTTGGTCGGATTTGGCATCTTGCCATTACGGTAAAAAGGCCATGGAGTGGTACGCCGCCAACAACGTGCAGGTGGTTCCCAAGGACAAGAACCCTCCCAACACGCCAGAGCTCCGCCCAATTGAGAAATACTGGGCTATTGTCAAGCGGAACCTAAAGAAGACCAAAAAAACTGCCAAGGACGAGCAGCAGTTCAAGGCAAACTGGCTTTCTGCGGCGAAGAAGGTGGACAAGGTGGCTGTACAAAATCTGATGGAAGGTGTCAAGCGTGAGGCCCGGCAATCCGGATTTGGAAAAGCGAAAGCCTAACTGAATATTTTTCCTGAATTTTATACTAATTGAACTTGAAAAAGAAATTTAGTTTGATTTTTTAAATAAACGATTTCACCGATTTACACGCGTTTTCCCTTGACCAAATTTTGACCGTATCACCCTTTATGGTGGAGGGTATAAACAATCGTTAATAATAATAAAATATAAAAGATCACTGGTATGTTTTCTTTATAATAGGAAAGTATTGTAAGTAAAATTTTGATTATATCGCTTCCCGACTTCAAATGTAGGCCTTTAGACATTTTTTACTACCCAGCAAAAAAGCATCGCCAAAAAAGTAATGAAAATGTCTTTTTTTTTTGCATCCGGGAGTGGTACAAAATTGACGAAGAAGCGATGAGTTTTACATGGGCTTGTCATAGTATGGATGTCCACTATTTCAACAGCCGTTGCACTGAACTTGCATCACTTTTTAAGGTGTGATCTGAATTCAGGGTTTTTGATGTGAATTAAAAGATTTGATAATATTTTGCCAAATAAATAATTTTGAAATTTTTTATAATTTTTAATGTATTCTAACGCTTGTCTGAAACGTTTGACATCAAATATTTTCGGAATTTTTTTTAGAATTTTTTTAGAATGGATTTACCATTTTTTTCGGCGAAATTTAAATAATTTGTACCAGTTTAGAAATTCTTACACTGTATTTAACTTATTTGAAAACAAAACAGTTAAAATTTTCCATTAAAAATATGAAATAAGTGAGTCATAAAAAATTGACTCAAATGAACTTCATGTGCAGTTAAAATAAAGAACATCTTTGGGAGGACAGTTTGGAAGTGTTTTTAAAGTTGTGCGTTTAGAAGAACTTCCGAATTTCCAAATTTTGTTTCGAAAATGCAAAGTAAAATATTAGCATCTCTTACGGTTCATATAAGTCGCCTTAGCTCTCATATATAAATTTTTTATTCACTTCTTTCTCATACCTTATATACAAATCCTACTATTGCTCTTAGGTGTCGGTTTGGTCTGTAATGAAAATTAATGGGTTCACAAGTTGCTTTTTTCCCTTTTTCGTTGGCAAAAGCTGAAGTGGCAACACTGGCCATTAACAACCGCTAACTTGAGGCTGGCGTAACAATATTGCGAATGTGTGTTAGTGTGTACATGTGAGTGTTGCTCAGTGTGAAATGGCAATTGTATCTGTCCTCCTCATGTGTTCCAAAAAGGATGAATTTCGTTTCTTTTCTCTTAGTCTGTTTCTACCCACGGATATACATAAGTAATTCCATTTCCATTTCTATGCTCTGAAAAGATGGAATGAAGAATGGTTTTTGCAAAACTGAGAATTTTTCGCCCAGTTGGTTTTATTTTTTTAATTTTATTCCGTTTCTCCATTTTCTGTACAAAATGGTAGGGTGTGAGAGCTATATTTAAGTTATTAACCACCGTGTGATATTTAGGGTGAGTGGGGGCTAATTGCAAATAAAACATTGTTTGCTAGATATTGGAAAAATATAATGTGGCTAAGAGTAGGCTTTAATCCTTTTTTCAAGAAAATTCCATTGAAACTGCAATAAATAAGCAAGAAGTAAAATCAGTCTATGTGAGGGATGTGAAAAAAGGATTCCATAAAAACAAGATATAACTACCCAGCAAAAAAAAAGCGCCACCAAAAAAGTAGTGTAAATGTTCTTTTTGGATCCAGAAGTAGTGCAAAATTTTGAAAAATTCGCTATATTTCTTGAATTTATTTAGAATTTTTTTTCGAAAAAATTTCAATAATTTGTACCATTTTATTAATGCCTACTCTGTTTTTAACCTTTTTGAAACAAAAAAAAAATAAAATTTACGCATTGAAAATAAGACAAAAGCGAGTTGTAAATAATTGAATTAAAAGAACTTCCTGTGTAGTTAAAATAAAGAACATCTTTGGGAGTACATCTTTTGGAAGTTGTGCTTTTGGAAGAACTTCCAAATTTTTTTGCTGGGTACTCATGAATCTTAGGATTTTTCTGTGGTCACTACAGACACAGAAAAGGACTATGATCATTCCAAACAGGTTTGAAGGGCATAATGCTGCTTTTCACGGAAAATGTGTAACATGTTTGTCGCAACCATGACATTTGCTCGCAAATTATTTATCTAATTTCGGCAATCATGTTATGTTTGCCGAGAAAAAAAATATTTTTTCTATTTCACATAAGGACTTCGCAAAGGCCCACTCACCCTTTGCGGCACTTCTTATTAGTTTTCTTTAATTTGTATTTTTTTTTTAATAATTTGTTTTTGTCTGTATGTAGAAAAACTTTTGCAAACTAAGAGTCCACATTGGCGTAAAAAAAAGGAGAGGCGAAAAAAAAAATCCCCAGAGTAATGGCAAGTGTGAATAATGATGTAAAGTTTAAAAGTTATTTAGTGGGCCATACAATACAAAAGAGGATATAGAGATTTATGGAATACAAAAATGTTTCGGGAAACCATGGACACTTAATGGTAGAGGGCAATTTCCTTAAAAAAGAATATTCATAGCTTTTCGAATGTGGGTGTGAGGATGTGAATGGAAATTTCCAAAAGAATAGAAGAAATTTAACTTAATGGTTGCAGATATAAAAGAAATTAGTTTTTGATATTTTTTTTGTTTCTTTTTTTAGTTTGATATGTTAAATGGAACGAATAAAAATTTACAAAACGAACAAAGCTTGAATAAAGATTTTTTGAGAATGGAATGTTTCGTATTTTATAAATTTGAATTTATATTTTCACTTATACCATACACAAAAGACCCATCAAAATATTGGTCTCAGACCCCATAAAGGGTGATACGGTCAAAATTTGGTCAAGGGAAAACGCGTGTAAATCGGTTAAATCGTTTATTTAAAAAATCAAATTAAATTTCTTTTTCAAGTTCAATTAGTAAAAAATTCAGGAAAAGTATTCAGTTAGGCTTTCGCTTTTCCAAATCCGAATTGCCGGGCCTCACGCTTGACACCTGCCATCAGATTTTGTACAGCCACCTTGTCCACCTTCTTCGCCGCAGAAAGCCAGTTTGCCTTGAACTGCTGCTCGTCCTTAGCAGTTTTTTGGTCTTCTTTAGGTTCCACTTGACAATAGCCCAGTATTTCTTAATTGGGCGGAGCTCTGGCGTGTTGGGAGGGTTCTTGTCCTTGGGAACCACCTGCACGTTGTTGGCGGCGTACCATTCCATGGCCTTTTTACCGTAATGGCAAGATGCCAAATCCGGCCAAAACAGTACGGAACAACCGTGTTTCTTCAGGAAAGGCAGCAGACGTTTATTCAAACACTCTTTCACATAAATTTCTTGGTTGACAGTCCCTGAAGCTATGAAAATGCTGCTTTTCAATCCACAGGTACAGATGGCTTTCCAAACCAGATATTTCTTTGCGAACTTTGACAGTTTTATGTGCTTGAAAATATCTGCTACCTTTCCCCTTCTTTTCGCCGTATAAAACTCCTGTCCCGGAAGCTGCTTGTAGTCGGCTTTGACGTAGGTTTCGTCGTCCATTACCACGCAGTCAAACTTCGTCAGCATCGTCGTGTACAGCCTCCGGGATCGCGCTTTGGCCGTCGTATTTTGTTTATCATCGCGATTTGGAGTCACTACCTTCTTGTAAGTCGATAGTCCGGCTCGTTTTTTGGCTCGATGCACGGTTGTAGAAGATACACCCATCTTATTTGCGTCATGTCGTCTCAGACAACAGACAACTCTCTTTGTCGTCTCAGCGGCTCCCGGTTTTCGATTTCCCCCGATCCAGACTTCCTGGCTGTCTACAAACGTTCCCCAAACACTTTAATTACATTTGTAACGGTTGATTTGGCAACTTTTAGCGATTTTGCCAGCTTTGCGTTCGAGTAGCTCGGATTTTCGCGATGCGCGAGCAAAGTTTTGATACGCTGCTCTTCTTGCTTGGACGGCATTTTGACAACTGAAGAGTGAATTCCAAAATCAAAATAGGAGCAACATTCTACACACACACCTTCAAAATGAGGGGTGTTCAGGTTTTTTAAATGCAAAATTGAAAGAAATACGTCAAGTTTATATTGAGCAAATTTTGACCGTATCACCCTTTAAAGTATACATATTTTTGGAAATGCTGGAATTTTTCTGTGGACTCTGAAATTCTAAGTCCACAGAAAAAAAGTAAACTATTGCATAGAGAGAATGAACTATATCTTGCGAAAATTGAACTAAATTATTATTCCTTATGTTAGCTTGATAACAATGAAGGTTGGGTCTTTGTCCAACTTAATTATTTTACATATTGTTATTACAATGTAGTTTTTTACGAGCTTATTCGACATGGAAGATTGATAAATTGATTGATTATGAAGCTTTTGAAAAGAAAACGCCAGATACCAATCCACAAGTCTGAGTAGACATATGTTTATTTAATGGCTAATGCAAGTTTCCATAGTTTTTTAGTGTAGATCTGGCGGGGTGAGAGAGGATTCAATTTGGTGTTATATGCTAATTTCTTAAGGAAATTGCATACGAGAATTATTCCTTCCAAATTGAATCATTTATCACTACCACTGTACATCATTTGCTCACATAGATACAATTCCTTAATCTTAAAGTTTCGACCGAGCACTAAAAAGTTATTCAGCGGTGAATTGTGAAACGCCGTTCGGCTATAAAAAGGTGGCCCATTGTCATTGAGCTAAACGTAGAATCGGGCAACACTCTGTGATAAGAGAGAAATTCACCAGTGTGGTATCACAATGGACTGAATTTTCCAAGTGAGCCTGGGCTGCGTACGAGGACGTGAAGTAACATATGGAAAATGTATTTTTAGATTCGAGCATTAGTGATGACAAGTGCGTCAAGAAGTGAAATCGGTAGATCGGTCTTTACAAAAAGAAGTATATACGGCCGTAAGTTCGGCCAGGCCGAAGCTTATGTTCCACCATGGATTGCGTAGAAACTTCTACTGAAGCCGATGGCAAGGTATCTTAAAACTTCCTAACACAGTAATATATACCACATAGTCCATACGTGGTATATATTAAACTAAACAAGTATATACGGCCGTCAGTTCGGCCAGGCCGAAGCTTATGTACCCTCCATCATGGATTGCGTAGAAACTTATTCTAAACACTGCTAAACACAATCGAATTACTTAAGTTGCGGTAACGCTTGCCGATGGCAAGGTATCTTAAAACCTCCTAACACCATCTTCTAAATCGTATGTAAGTCCATACGTGGTATATATTAAATCAAAAAAGATCGATCCAACACGTATATAATTCAGTTTGACAAAGTAGACATAAAATTTTGACAAAATTTTCTACAGAAATAAAATTTTAACAAAATTTTCTATAGAAATAAACTTTTCACAAAATTTTCTATAGAAATAAAAATTTTGACAAAATTTTCTATAGAAAGAAAATTTTGACAAAAATTTCTACAGAAATAAAATTTTAACAAAATTTTCTATAGAAATAAACTTTTGACAAAATTTTCTATAGAAATAAAATCTTGGTAGATTATTTTTGGCTCGAGTGTCAACCATGATTATGAACCGAATAAAATTTGAACAAAATTTTCTATAGAAATAAAATTTTTACAAAATTTTCTATAGAAATAAAATTTTGACTATGATGAAAATTTTATTACGAACCGAATAAAATTTTAACAAAATGTTCTCTAGAAATAAAATTTTGACTAAATTTTCTATAGAAATAAAATTTTGACAAAATTTTCTCTAGAAATAAAATTTGGTAGATTATTTTTGGCTCTAGTGGCAACCATGGTTATGAACCGATATAGACCAATTTTTGTGTGATTGGACCAATTTTGGTATGGCTGTTAGCGACCATATACTAACACCACGTTCCTAATTTGAACCGGATCGGATGAATTTTGCACCTCCAAGAGGCTCCGGAGGTCAAATCTGGAGAACGTTTTATATGGGGGCTATATATAATTATGGAACGATATGGACCAATTCTGGCACGGTTGTTAAAGATCATATACTAACACCATGTTCCAAATTACAACCGGATTGGATGAAATTTGCTTCTCTTGGAGACTTCGCAAGCCAAATCTGGGGATCTGTTTATATGGGGGCTATATATAATTATGGACCGATGTGGACAAATTTTTGGACGGTTGTTAGAGACCATATATCAATACCATGTACCAAATTTCAGCCGGATCGGATGCAATGTGCTTCTCTTTGAGGCTTCGCAAACCAAATCTGGAGATGGGTTTATATGGGGTCAATATATAATTATGGACCGATGTGGACCAATTTTTGCATGGTTGTTAGAGACCATATACCAAATTTCAGATGGATCGGATGAAATTTGCTTCTCTTTGAGGCTCCGCAAGCCAAATCTGGGGATCGGTTTATATGGGGGCTATATATAATTATGGACCGATGTGGACCAAGTTTTGCATGATTGTTAGAGACCATACACCAACACCATGTACCAAATTTCAGGCGGATCGGATGAAATTTGCTTCTCTTTTAGGCTCCGCAAGCCAAATCTGGGGATAAGTTTATATGGGGGCTATATATAATTATGGACCGATGTGGACCAATTTTTGCATGGTTGTTAGAGACCATATACAAACACCATATATCAAATTTCAGCCGGATCAGATGAAATATGCTTCCGTTAGAGGCTCCACAAGCCAAATCTGAGGGTCCCTTTATATGGGGGCTATACGTAAAAGTGGACCGATATGGCCCATTTTCAATACCATCAGACCTATATCGATAACAACTACTTGTGCCAAGTTTCAAGTCGATAGCTTGTTTCGTTCGGAAGTTAGCGTGATTTCAACAGACGGACGGACGGACATGCTTAGATCGACTCAGAATTTCACCACGACCCAGAATATATATACTTTATGGGGTCTTAGAGCAATATTTCGATGTGTTACAAACGGATTGACAAAGTTAATATACCCCCATCCTATGATGGAGGGTATAAAAAGGCCGATTAAATACGTACATAATTAAGTTTAAAGTTTCTATAGAAATAAAATTTTGACAAAATAAAATTTTGACAACATTTGCTATAGAAATAAAATTTTGTCAAAATTTTCTATAGAAATAAAATTTTGACAAAATTTTCTATAGAAATAAAATTTTGACAAAATATTCTATAGAAGTAACATTTTGACAATGTTTTCTATAAAAATAAACTTTTGGTAGATTATTTTTGGCTTGAGTGGCAACCATGATGATGAACCGATATGGACCAATTTTTGTGTGATTGGGGATCGGCTATATATAACTATAGACCGATATGGACCAATTTTGGCATGGTTATTAGCGGCCTTATACTAACACCACGTTGAAATTTCAACCGGATCGGATGAATTTTGCTCCTCCAAGAGGCTCCGGAGATCAAATCTGGGGAACGGTTTATATGGGGGCTATATACAATTATGTACAGGTATGGACCAATTCTTGCGTGTTTGTTAGAGACCACATTTTAACACCATGTTCCAAATTTCAACCGGATCGGATGAATTTTGTTCCTCTAAGAGGCTCCGGAGGACAAATCTGGGGATTGATTTATATGGGGGCTATATATAATTATGGACCGATACGGACCAATTCTTGCATGGTTGTTAGACACCATATACTAACACCACATACCAAATTTCAACCGGATGGGATGAATTTTGCTCCTCTAAGAGGCTCCGGAGGTCAAATCGGCTTATATGGGGGCTATATATAATTACGGATCGATATGAACCAATTCCTGCATGGTCATTAGAGAACATATACCAACACCATGTACCAAATTTCAGCCAGATCGGATGAAATTTGCTTCTCTTAGAGGCTCCGCTAGCAAAATCGGGTGATCGGTTTATATGGGGGCTATATATAATTATGGACCGATGAGGACCAATTTTTGCATGGTTGTTAGAGACCATATACTAACACCATGTACCAAATTTCATCCGGATCGGATGCAATTTGCTTCTCTTAGAGCAATCGCAAGCCAAATTTGGGGTTCCATTTATATGGGGGCTATACGTTAAAGTGAACCGATATGGATCAATTTTTGCATGGTTTTTAGAGACCATATACTAACATCACGTACCAAAATTCAGCCTGATCGGATGAAGTCTGCTTCTTTTAGAGCAATTGCAAGCCAAATTTGGGGACCGTTTATATGGTGGCTATACGTAAAAGTGGACCGATATGAACCAATTTTTGCTTGGTTGTTAGAGACCATATACTAACACCATGTACCAAATTTCAGCCGGATCGGATGCAATTTGCTTCTCTTAGAGCAATCGTAAACCAAATTTTGGGGTCCGTTTATATGGGGGCTATACGTAAAAGTGAACCGATATGGCCCATTTGCAATACCATCCGACCTACATCAATAACAACTACTTGTGCCAAGTTTCAAGTCGATAGCTTGTTTCGTTCGGAAGTTAGCGTGATTTCAACAGACGGACGGACGGACGGACATGCTCAGATCGACTCAGAATTTCACCACGACCCAGAATATATACTTTATGGGGTCTTAGAGCAATATGTCGATGTGTTACAAACGGAATGACAAAGGTAATATACCCCCATCCTATGGTGGAGGGTATAAAAAATGGACCTCTAAAACTAAAGTCGACACAGGTCTTTATGGGCATAAAATATCTCTAGGTTTTCTAATTTCAAGGAAACCGGAAAATATTCGCCAAACCTATTTGTGGTCCTACGAGTATAGTACCCTGTTCCACTGTGTGACGCAGGTTATAAAAATAGGAGACATCTATTAAAATTGTATTTTAAAGATGCGATTTACTTGAAAAATTCTATAATTTATACTTGAAACTAGTTTGAATTTGTAATTTCAAAATGCGGCTAAGAGGATTTGGAAAAAGAGCAGAAAAATCTAATGAATTGAAATTTGTATTTTAACATCATGTATGTAAAACTCAAATTTACGAGAAAAATTTTGTCTTAAATGTATTCTTAAATAAATTCTCCGTTTCTTTGGTTCCGAATCGATACCAAAATCGTTAAAGTAAAGACAAACTTTTTTGAACCAGGCAAACTGATTTTTCAGACTACACTTATATAAAAAAGTGACTATCAGATAAAGGTATTTGAGGCACCATGGTGATTTAGTTAAAACATTAATCGAATCACTTAATGTTTTAATGAAACACGTAGAAAAATTGCTCTTTCTCATTTCAATGCAATAATTTATGTAGACGTACTAAAATAATTCTCGTCACTTTTTATTCTTCGCTATATGTTATTCTTTCAACTGATTATCATTCACCACATATTGAGCATATGCTCACCATTTATGCGAATGTTCAAAGTTTAAAATCATTGCTCAATTAGCTAATTGGATCACAGGCAGAATTTGAAAAAGTAGTCTCTAATTCGAAAATGCTAACGCAATCTTTTTCATTATAAATTCTTCAATCAAATTGGATATGCCATGTATCTTAAAAGCGATTGTATTCCATTTGCTGTCATTATTATTCCTAGTGTCTATGTCATCTAATGTATGGTTTGTCGTTTCCTATGATGGCATTTTTAATTGCATCCATTAATCTCTTTTAATACCTTCTGTTTGCTGTTTTTTTTCTGTTTTGCTGGCACTTGATTTCATCCTCTTTCGTTGTCGTATGGAGCTTCAATAATATTCGAAGAGTCAAACAACATTTCATAATGATTTTTCTATTCGTGGTGGGATAGAAAAAAAAAACAAGAGAGAAACAAGAAAAATTCTATAATTACAACATTCAAGAGTCATCAATAATTGCCAATCATTACCTTGTCGAGAGGAGGTCCCATTAGAAAAGTAGTGAAATGGCACGATTTATACAAGGTTCCTGTTGACTTCAAACATAAGCTGATAATGAGACACCATATCCCATGGAAATAGGATTTTAATAGACATTGGTATCAGAGCAATACCTTTGCTTTTCCTAAAGGAATGCAATCAATAACATGACAAATGTTAATTAAATTCTTAATCTTAAATACCCACCACCATGAATCAAATTTAACAGTTTCCTCTGAAATCTTTCCTTCACTGCGGATTACTTAAAAGTGTATAGAATATTAGGAGGATTTTAAGATATATACTACCTCAAGAAGATCGGTTGAACTGATACGCTTCCTGAAGTTATATATACATTTTCTATACAAGGAGACTACACCGTATTGTGCATTTTTAAGAATACTTTTTGTTTGAGTTTTAGAGAAATCTTAAACACCTCGTGTAAGCGTGCAAGAAAATGGTGAAATAACGTTTTGCAAATTCTGCAGATTTTTAACCATCGTGGTGCAATGGTTAGCATATCCTCCTTGCATATATAGGGTCGTGGTTTTAACCCAAGCACCAGCATTACTGTGGATTTTGACACCTCAGTAATGCTGGTGACATTTCTGAGGGTTTCAAAGCTTCTCTAAGTGGTTTCACTGCAATATGGAACGCCGTTCGGACTCGGCTATAAAAAGGAGGTCCCTTGTCATTGAGCTTAACATGGAATCGGGCAGCACTCAGTGATAAGAGAGAAGTTCACCAATGTGGTATCACAATCGACTGAATAGTCTAAGTGAGCCTGATACATCGGGCTGCCACCTAACCTAACCTAAGCCCGGTTTCGACCGAATACCGAAAAGTTTTTCAGCGGTATATTATCCCCTCTCAGTCATTCTGGTGACATTTCTGATATGGGATATTGGTAACATGACAAACGTTAACTAAATTCTACAGGATAGTAACCAAGCAGACGATGTTTTATAGTTCGGAGAATGGAATAGAAGATATATACGGAATATTTGAAAGATGGTACATCAATAGTTTTCGGACCCTTAGAATGTCTGGTAACCGGATAAGCAATTTCTCAAAATACAATAGATAACGAATAGAGGCATTCAGAGGAAACCATGATTTTTTTTTTTATACCCTCCACCATAGGATGGAGGGTATATTAACTTTGTCATTCCGTTTGTAACACATCGAAATACTGATCTAAGACCCCATAAAGTATACATATTCTGGTGGTGAAATTCTGAGTCGTGGTGAAATTCTGAGTCGATCTGAGCATGTCCGTCCGTCCGTCTGTTGAAATCACGCTAACTTCCGAACGAAACAAGCTCTCGACTTGAAACTTGGCACAAGTAGTTGTTATTGATGTAGGTCGGACGGTGTTGCAAATGGGCCATATCGGTCCACTTTTACGTATAGCCCCCATATAAACGGACTCCCAAATTTGGCTTGGAGATCTTCTAAGAGAAGCAAATTTCATCCGATCCGGCTGAAATTTGGTACATGGTGTTAGTATATGGTCTCTAACAACCATGCAAAAATTTGTCCACATTGGTCCATAATTATATATAGCCCCCATATAAACCGATCCCCCGATTTGGCTTGCGAAGCCTCTAAGAGAAGCAAATTCCATCCGATCCGGCTGAAATTTGGTACATGGTGTTAGTATATGTTATCTAATAAGCATGCAAAAATTGGTCTACATCGGTCTATAATGATATATAGCCCCCATATAAACCGATCCCCAGATTTGGCTTGCGGAGTCTCTTAGAGAAACACATTTTATCCGATCGGGCTGAAATTGGGAACATGGTGTAAGTATATGGTCTCTAACAACTATGCAAAAATTGGTTCACATCGGTCCATAATTATATATAGCCCCCATATAAACCGATCTCCCGATTTGGCTTGCGGAGCCTCTAGAAGAAGCAAATTTCATCCGATCCGGCTGAAATTTGGTACATGGTGTTGGTATATGGTATCTAAAGGGTGATAAGGTCAAAATTTGGCCAAGGGAAAACGCGTGTAAATCGGTGAAATCGTTTATTTAAAAAATCAAATTAAATTTCTTTGTCAAGTTCAATTAGTATAAAATTCAGGAAAAATATTCAGTTAGGCTTTCGCTTTTCCAAATCCGAATTGCCGGGCCTCACGCTTGACACCTGCCATCAGATTTTGTACAGCCACCTTGTCCACCTTCTTCGCCGCAGAAAGCCAGTTTGCCTTGAACTGCTGCTCGTCCTTAGCAGTTTTTTTGGTCTTCTTTAGGTCCCGCTTGACAATAGCCCAGTATTTCTCAATTGGGCGGAGCTCTGGCGTGTTGGGAGGGTTCTTGTCCTTGGGAACCACCTGCACGTTGTTGGCGGCGTACCAAATCCGGCCAAAACAATACGGAACAACCGTGTTTCTTCAGGAAAGGCAGCAGACGTTTATTCAAACACTCTTTCACGTAAATTTCTTGGTTGACAGTCTCGGAAGCTATGAAAATGCTGCTTTTCAAGCCACAGGTACAGATGGATTGCCAAACTAGATATTTTTTTGCGAACTTTGACAGTTTTATGTGCTTGAAAATATCTGCTACCTTTCCCCTTCCTTTTGCCGTATAAAACTCCTGTCCCGGAAGCTGCTTGTAGTCGGCTTTGACGTAGGTTTCGTCGTCCATTACCACGCAGTCAAAATTCGTCAGCATCGTCGTGTACGCTTTGGCCGTCGTATTTTGTTTATCATCGCGATTTGGAGTCACTACCTTCTTGTAAGTCGATAGTCCGGCCCTTGGAAGAGCAAAATTCAACCGATTCGGTTGCAATTTGGTACGTGATGTAAGTATATGGTATCCAACAACTGTGCAGGAATTGGTTCATATCAGTCCATAATTATATATAGCCTCCATATAAACCGTTCCCCAGATTTGACCTCCGGTGCCGTTTGCAGAAGCAAAATACATCCGATCTGGTTGAAATTTGATACATGGTGGTAGTATATGATATTTTATAACCATGCCAAAAGTGGTCCATATCAGGCCATAATCATATAAAGCCCCCATATAAACCGATCCCGAGATTTGGTTTTGGAGCCACTTGGAGGAGCAAATTTCATTCGAGTCAGTTGAAATTTGGTACATTGTGGTAGTATATGGCCGTTAACAACCATGTCTAACTAGGTCCATATCGGTCTATAGTTATATATAGCCTTCAGATAAATCGATCCCCAATCGCACAAAAATTGGTCAATATCTAAAAGCATACACCATTGGAAGGTATCTTAGATGTGAATGAATCAGTGAGTTATACAGCAACAATTTGTACGAACATCTATTTTATTTCTAAACTTATATAGTATCCCTATACTGGCTGATAACTTAGACTTCAGGGAACTAATGTGATTGTCCCATTGCAAATTATGACTGAGTTCCATTCCTAGGTAGCGTACGTTCAAATTCTCCTCTACTAGCTCTCCATCAATATAAACGCTCTTCTTCTCCTCGTCCTTATGAGCATACGGCCTGAAAAAATTTAATGTACTTCGTGAGAATCCCAGAAGTTTAAATTTCTGTAACAAAATTGAATAATCCACCAGGTCAAAGGCCTTTGTGAGATCAATTTTTCTTGAAATTTTTATACACATCATTAGAATGGTGATGGATAAACAGTAAGTTTTCCATTTCCTTTGTTACATATAGAAATATCGATTCTAGATCAGGTAGGAATCCTAAGATTATAACCCATCTTCTGCACTATACATAAATAATTTATCTTTTTGTTTATTTGTAGTAAAATATCATATATAAACTTAAATAAATAAACTATTATACAAAAAAAAACTCTTAATATATAAAGAAGTATTAAAACGAATATGACTATACAAGATCAGACTATGGGGCTGTTCGGCAAACAGTTCCATCGAAAAAATACAAACGTTTAAAAACAAAGTGATAAGAAGCGCAGTAAACGCTTCATGGTATGTCCGAAATAGTGGCATCACCGATATTTAAAAATGAACACAATCAAAGAGGAAATCTCTAGATTTACAGAAAAACATCTTATCCGCCTATAGAATCATATTAATCGTGAAACCCGTAATTTACTACAAACTTCAAATCAACCTGGAAGATTGCGCCATTTCAAACCACACGATCTATTCCAATAAAAATTTGTGCAACAATAATTGTCCTAGTTCTACTATATGAGTCTTAGCATATTATAATTTCTATAAATCTGCTAATGTTAATAAATAAACTATTGCTTAGTCACTTCTTCATAATAGATACTAGTTGTAGTATAATTTAAGCATAAATATGTATTTGCTTAAATAAATAAAAAATAAAAAAATAAACACTGTCAGACAAGTTGTTTAGAAATGATAGCAACCTGAAGGTGGTTGCTTCTACTTCTTCCTTTAATTCCGATTTCAGTTCTTATATTTTATTTTTTACCTAAAATTAATGGAAATTCACTTTAGTATTGTCCTATAAAAAAGCAATCGATTACCAAATACAATGAAACCTCTCAAACTTGGACACATTGAAAAGCGGACGTTTCTCAAAAGTGGACAACTTTCCTGGCACGTTTGATATATTATCACATTAAACTTAACCTCTTATACGTGGACAACTCGCAAATATGGAAAAAATTTATGCGATCATGGGTGTCCATTTTACTGTGGTATTATTGTCTTGCGTGATTGCCAAATTGCTCTTTTATTGCGTTATTTTCCTATATCCGTTACCTACTGTACTCGTTCTTCTTTCCTTCAACCCAAATTATTCTTTAAGCATCAAAATGTTTCCTTCTGGAAATGGTGTTTATTACATTCTTTGCAAAATTAAAAAAAAGTTGTTCTCTTTTTCGTTTTGTGCAAAGGTGTGCTCGATTGGTAGGTGTTACGGTGTTTTTATAGTCCTCTCTTGTCGTGGTTACTAATGATTTGTGTGATTTGTTCCTTCCTTAGTATCTTGGCGGTGAATGGCTGTTAGTTTTGTCCTCAACATGGAACATTTATCATTAGAAAACGTGCATGTGTCACTTGCCATTCATTTTGTAGTGGTAGCCTTGAATCATACTCTCTAACATTCACGTCATTGCCGATCAATGTTATTCATTGTGAAGGAATCGATTTGAAATGATGAAAACATAACGAATAGCGAGAGAGAGAGAGAAATCGATAATAATTATAAAGAAACCAATGTGGCCATTTTAGCATTTTTATATACACCCACAATAGGATAAAAAAATTGTCATTCCGTTTGTAACACATCCAAATATTGGTTTCAGACCCCATAAAGTATATATATTCAAGATCGGGGAGAAATTCTAAGACGATATAACGATGTTCGTTTGTTTGTCTGTCTGAATTTGTGTTGAAATCACGCTACAGGCTTCAATAATACAGCTATCTTGCTTAATTTTTCCACGAACTCGTTTTTGTGTCCAAGCAGGTCAAGTTCAAAGATGGGCTATATCGGACCATGCTTTAACATAGCCCCCATATAAACCGACCCCCGATTTGGGGTCTTGAGCGTCTAGACATCCCAATTTTTATCCGATTTGCCTAAATTTCAAAATTCAGAGGTATTTTGGGTGCATAAATAAGTGTGCCGAACATGGTGCGATTTGATCCATGGTTTGGTATAGACCCCATATATTGTATATAAAATTTTGTCACAATTTTATTTGTATATAAAATTTTGTCAAAATTTTATTTGTATATAAAATGTTGTCAAATTTTTATTTCTATAGAAAATTTTGTCAAAATTTTATTTCTATAGAAAATTTTGTCAAAATTTTATTTCTATAGAAAATTTTGTCAAAATTGTATTTCTATAGAAAATTTTCTCAAATCTTTATTTCTATAGAAAATTTTGTCAAAATTTTATTTCTATAGAAAATTTTGTCAACATTTTATTTCTATAGAAAATGTTGTCAAAATTTTATTTCTATAGAAAATTTTGTCAAAATTCTATTTTTATAGAAAATTTTGTCAAAATTTTATTTCTATAGAAAATTTTGTCAAAATTCTATTTCTATAGAAAATTTTGTCAAAATTTTATTTCTATAGAACATTTTGTCAATATTTTATGTCTATAGAAAATTTTGTTTAAATTTTATTTCTATAGAAAATTTTGTCAAAATTTTATTTCTATAGGAAATTTTGTCAAAATTTTATTTCTATAGAAAACTTTGTCAAAATTTTATTTCTATAGAAAATTTTTGTCAAAATTTTATTTCTATAGAAAAATTTGTCAAAATTCTCTTTCAATAGAAAATTTTGTCAACATTTTATTTCTATAGGAAATTTTGTCAAAATTTTATTTCTATAGAAAACTTTGTCAAAATTTTATTTCTATAGAAAATTTAGTCAAAATTTTATTTCAATGGAAAATTTTGTCAAAATTCTATTTCTATAGAAAATTTTGTCAAAATTTTATTTCTATAGGAAATTTTGTCAAAATTTTATTTCTATAGAAAATTTTGTCAAAATTTTATTTCTATAGAAAAATTTGTCAAAATTTTATTTCTATAGGAAATTTTGTCAAAATTTTATTTCTATAGAAAATTTTGTCAAAATTTTATTTCTATAGAAAATTTTGTCAAAATTTCATTTCTATAGAAAATTTTGTCAAAATTTTATTTCTTATATTTCATGTTAGCCTGATACCGAACAGGCAATTGACGTCCAAATGCATTATATCTAATTATACAATTATTCATCGAGCTTTATGGACAGATAGATTAAGGAACATGGTTAATAGAGCCATTGAAAAGAAAACGCCAGATACAAATCTATACACGCCTAGACTGTACATGTTTCGGTTCGGGCGAATGAACCTTTCCACAGCCTTTTAGTATAGATCTGGCTGGGAGAGATAACTCAATTTTTGGCCCTTTATGCTAACTCCTTATGGGGAAACATTTGGGAAATTTCCTCTTACAAATTGAATCATCTTTTCTCCCACTGTACATCATCTTTTCGTATAACTTACAAGTCCCTTAATCTTATTTCTATTTCGTTTTGTTACATAGTAATGCAACAACAATGTTGTCACATGTTGTTGTAGTTGACTGTAGAAACAATAAGCATTGTTCAACTGTTCACCACTTAGGTGAATTCTAACAAATTAGCTTTCAAAAAATAAATTTGGTGTTGTTGCATTACTATGTAACAAAACGAAATAGAAATAAGATTAAGGGACTTGTAAGTTATATGAAAAGATGATGTACAGTGGGAGAAAAGATGATTCAATTTGTAAGAAGAAAATTTCCCAAATGTTTTCTCCATAAGGAGTTAACATAAAGGGCCCAAAATTGAGTTATCTCTCCCAGCCAGATCTATACTAAAAGGCTGTGGAAAGGTTCATTCGCCCGAACCGAAACATGTACAGTCCAGGCGTGTATAGATTTGTATCTGGCGTTTTCTTTTCAATGGCTCTATTAACCATGTTCCTTAATCTATCTGTCCATAAAGCTCGAAGAATAATTGTATAATTAGAAATTTTATTTCTATAGAAAATTTTGTCAACATTTTATTTCTATAGAAAATTTTGTCAAAATTTTATTTCTATAGAAAATTTTGTCAAAATTTTATTGTCATTAAAGATTTGTGAAATGCATCTTATTTGGAGAGAAATATTTTGCAAACTCTATCAAAACATCGATATTTCTACCAATCTGTCAAACTGTTAAAAAGCTACCATTTTTGGTAGAATTTTACCAACTGTGGCAACCATGATTTTAGGTCCACACATAACTGTGCCGAAGATTGTGTATATCGGCCCTTTGTTTGGTCTTTCCCTCATATAGACCGATCTACCGATTTGACCACTTGAGTGTCTAGACATTCCAATTGTTATTCGATTTGCCTGAAATTCAAAATCTAGACGTATTTTGGGTCCACACATAAGTAAGCCGAATAATGGGACGTATCGAGCCACATTTTAATATACATCCGTATAGAACGATCTCCCGATTTGAATTCTTGGTTTTTTAGATACCGCAATTTTCATCCGATTTGCCTAAAATTCAAAACTTAGAGGTGTTTTAGGTCCCTAAACAGGTGTAGCAAATATGGCGTGGTTCAGTCAATGTCCATAGTTTTGTATAGGCCCCATGTGTTAAATCTTCCATGTGTATGATTGATGAGAAAGCAATATTTTTACGACACAAATTTCCATGTTCACCGTCCAAAAATAACATTTTGCTGTTGGAACATGTTTGGGTTGATCATATTCCTTCTCTGCGTGTATGGTGGAGGGTATAATAAATTCTTGTGATTCCGAATATGGGAACATACCCTCTCTCCCCTCATTGTCTTTGTTTTGCTTATGAATTGCTTGCTTTCTAATCTAACTATGGGTTTGATGAGCTATAGCGAAACCTGGGAGGAGATAGAGTAAAGACAAAGCTAATGTTGCATTTGTTGAAGGTATTTATGTGCCCATACATGATCTAGTTATAAGCATGTATATGAGACATTCATTGGTAGATTTTTGTACAATCTTTAAAATTAACTAACTTTTTTTACCAAAGCCTTATGTTAAAATATTACGGTGAACGACATATATAAGCATGTTTTCGAATTTAGCATCACTTTCACTGATTCTTGTAACGGAAAAATGGCAATTGTATTACTCATATGTCATGGGAGAGAGAGAGAGCGAAGGAGAGTATATGGAGCCCATGTATATTAGTACAATGAGAAATGTGTGCTCAACAACTAAGGCATAGTAAAGGCCTTGGTGTTACAGTGTACACATTAGTATGCTTGTAAGGTTTCATATTGAAATGTAATATAGGAATTATTTATCATGGAATCTAATGAAAACATAAGCTAACAATGTGCTCCAAGTATTCCCCTATACATGACATTTTATGATTGCCTGTACGTATATGTCTGTGTATGTGTGTAAGTTTCTATCCCTGGGACATGTGAGGACATGAGGGATTTTTGAAATGGACGCTCTCTAAACCAAATGCTCAAACATTCATTTCGTATTAAAAATCAAATTCGTAATGGGCCTTCTCCAATGGTCAAACAATGGCATAACCACAGACAAAACCAAATGACCAAATAATGCATGGTGGAATTTAGCTTGTCATATCTTTTGGTTAATTTATAATTGCTTTCACTACTGAGACATAAACCCCCTACGTGTTTAGAAAATAGGAAAGGCATGAATCATGATCAAAACCTTGGGGAAATGACACTTTAACCGAGAATTTAATACAAGATGCGATCTTATTTCGCATGTAAGTACAAAACGAGCACAGGTGATTTTAATTTCAATTTAAGGTCATTGAGGTGATTTTGTGCCATAGTCCAAGAAATGTCACAAAGCAATCTATGTAAAGCCAAGAAATTAATAATAAATAACTTAATGTGGGAAATGTCAAATCACTGTGGTGAGCAGGAATATTCGTAGAGTTGGTGTACATAAAAGCTAAGGTCGCAAAAAAATTAATATTGGTACAAACACGCAAATTTTCATTATGCATATGTCATGAGTCTGTGGAACAAATATAACTAAAGAACGGGTTAAATGAGGGATAAAATTAATGATGATTCGATATGACCCTATATCGTAAATTATACTTACAGGATGAAAACTAATACCGAATAACAAACACTATGAGGATCGGATAAAGATGTAGGTTTACAGCGACGTTAAGTAAAGAATTTGTGTATTGGATTAAAAGAGAGTTTTGAGAATACTCAAGAAATCCAATATGGGAGTAAGTTTCTTGCCAATATAAACTTTGTGCTAGAGAAATTTGTGTTGATAAAATTTGTTATTAAGATTGATCCAACGTAACAACTCCATAAACAACATAAAGTTTTTCGTAATTGCAATAAAACTTGTATTTGATAACGAATTATGTTATATTATTAATGAACATTTTCATTGTCTTAATAAAAGTTTTATTTATTTACTAGCCGATGAATTTTGCTCTTCCAAGAGGCTCCGGAGTTCAAATCTGGGGATCGGTTTATATGGGGGCTATATATAATTATGGACCGATATGGACCAATTTTTGCATGGTTATGAGAGGCCGTAAACTAACATCAGGTACCAAACCGCTTCGCTGTCTGGCTTGCCACTCGTGCCAAAAATAATCTAAAACAAGTATATACGGCCGTAAGTTCGGCCAGGCCGAATCTTATGTACCCTCCACCATGGATTGCGTAGGAACTTCTACTAAAGGCTGGCATCCACAATCGAATTACTTGGGTTGCGATAACACTTGCCGATGGCAAGGTATCGTAAAACTTTTTAACACTGTCTTCTAAATTGTAAGTTAGCCCATACGGGGTATATATTAAACAAAAAAAGGCCGATTAAATACGTATATAATCTAGTTTGACAAAATTTTCTATAGAAATAAAATTTTGACAAAATTTTCTATAGAAATGAAACCTTGACAAAATTTTCTATAGAAATAAAATTTTGACAAAATTTTCTATAGAAATAAAGATTTGACAAAATTTTCTATAGAAATAAAAACTTGACAAAATTTTCTATAGAAATAAAATGTTGACAAAATTTTCTATGGAAGTAAAATGTTGACAAAATTTTCTATAGCAATACAATTTTGACAAAAATTTCTATAGAAATAAAATGTTGACAAAATATTGTATAGAAATAAAATTTTGACAAAATTTTGTATAGAAATAAAAAATGTTGACAAAATTTTCTACAGAAATAAATTTTTTACAAAATTTTCTATAGAAATAAAATTTTGACAAACATTTCTACAGAAATAAACTTTTGAAAAAACTTTCTATAGAAATGCAATTTTAACAAAACTTTCTATAGTAATAAAATTTGACAAAATTTTCTATGGAAATAAAGTTTAGGTAGATTACAAAATTTTCTATAGAAATAAAATTTTGACAAAATTTTCTATGGAAATAAAATTTTGACAAACATTTGTATAGAAATAAACTTTTGACAAAACTTTCTATAGAAATGAAATTTTGACAAAACTTTCTATAGTAATAAAATTTGACAAAATTTTCTATGGAAATAAAGTTTTGGTAGATTATTTTTGGCGATATGGACCAATTTTTGTGTAATAAGTCATCGGCTATATATAACTAAAGACCGATATGGACCAATTTTTACATGGCTGTTAGAGGCCATATATTGACAAAATGTACCAAATTTCAACCGTATCGGATGACTTTTGCTCCTCCAAGAGGTTCCGGACGTCAAATCTGGGGACGGTTTATATGGGAACTATATATAATTATGGACCGGTATGGACCAATTTTTGCATGGTTGTTAGAGACCATATACTAACACCATGTACCAAATTTCAACTGGATCGGATGAATTTTGCTCTTCCAAGAGGCTCCGGAGTTCAAATCTGGGGATCGGTTTATATGGGGGCTATATATAATTATGGACCGATATGGACCAATTTTTGCATGGTTATGAGAGGCCGTAAACTAACATCAGGTACCAAATTTCAACCGGATCGGATGAATTTTGCCCCTCCAAGAGGCTCCGGCGGTCAAATCTGGGGATCGGTTTATATGGGGGCTATATATAATTATGGACCGATATGGACCAATTTTTGTATGGTTGTTAAAAACCGTATACTAAGACCACGTACTAAATTTCAACCGGATCGGATGAATTTTGCTCCTCCAAGAGGCTCCGGTGTTCAAATCTGGGGATCAGTTTATATGGGAGCTATATATAATTATGGACCGATATGGACCAATTTTTGCATGGTTGTTAGAGGCCGTATACTAACATCAGGTACCAAATTTCAACCGGATCGGATGAATTTTGCCCCTCCAAAAGTCTCCGGAGGTCAAATCTGGGGATCGGTTTATATGGGGGCTATATATAATTATGGACCGATATGGACCAATTTTTGCATGGTTGTTAGAGACCATATACTAACATCAGGTACCAAATATCAATCGGATCGGATGAATTTTGCCCCTCCAAGAGGCTCCGGAGGTCAAATCTTGGGATCGGTTTATATGGGAGCTATATATAATTATGGACCGATATGGACCAATTTTTGCATGGTTGTTAGAGACCGTATACTAAGACCACGTACCAAATTTCAACCGGATCGGATGAATTTTGCTGCTCCGGGAGGCTCCCCAAGCCAAATTTGGGGATCGGTTTATATGGGGGCTATACGTAAACGTGGTCCGATATGGCCCATTTTCAATACCATCCGACCTACATCAATAACAACTACTTGTGCCAAGTTTCAAGTCGATAGCTTGTTTCGTTCGGAAGTTAGCGTGATTTCCACAGACGGACGGACAGCCGGACAGACGGACAGACGGACAGACGGACGGACGGACGGACATGCTTAGATCGACTCAGAATTTCACCACGACCCAGAATATATATACTTTATGGGGTCTTAGAGCAATATTTCGATGTGTTACAAACGGAATGACAAAGTTAATATACCCCCATCCTATGGTGGAGGGTATAAAAATTTGAAGAATTTTTACCAAACATCTACCAAATTGAAAAAAAATTATTTTGAAGTTTTTGATCAAATTTTTGTTAACATTTTATTTCTACAGAAACATTTATCAAAATTTGATCTGTACAAGTATTGAAAACTTAGTAAAAATTTTATTTTCATAGAAGATATTGTCATTTGTATAGATAAAATAAATTTTTTTTGTATATTTCTATAGAAATTTTTGTCAACATTTTATTGCTACAGAAAATTTTGGTCAACATTTTATTTCTGTAGAAAATTTTGAGAAAACTTTATTTCTGAAGAAAATTTTGTCAAAATTTTATTTCTATAGAAAATTTTGTCAAAATTTTATATTTATAGAAAATTTTGTCAATATTTTATTTTTATAGAAAGTTTTGTCAAAATTGTATATCTATGAAAAATGTTGTCTATAGGAATTTTTATTAAAATTTTATTTCTATACGAATTTTTTCAAAATTTTATTTCTACAGCCAATTTTGTCATTTTATTTCTGTGGCAAATTTTGTCAAGATTTTATTCTATGGAAAATTTTGTAAAAATTTTATTCTATGGAAAATTTTGTAAAAATTTCATTTCTATAGAAAATTTTGTCTATAGGAATTTTTGTTTAAATTTTATCTCTATAGAAATTTTTGTTAAAATTTTATTTCTATATCAATTGTTGCCAAAATTTTATTTCTATGGCAAATTTTGTCAAAATTTTATTTCTATGGAAAATTTTGTCAAAATTTTATTTTATAGGGAATTTTGTCAAAATTTTATTTTAATAGAAAATTTTATCAATATCTTATTTCTATCGAAAATTCTATAGACAATTTTGGTCAAAATTTTATTTCTATAGAAAATTTTGTGAAAACTTTATTTCTGAAAAAATTTTTGCCAAAATTTTATTTCTATAGAAAATTTTGTCAAAATTTTATTTTGTTGTTGTTTTTTGATTTCAGCTTAAAATCATGCATTGACTAAACTACAAGTGTAGCTTAAACAACAGAGGAAAATAATATTTGTCAAATTTATTTGGGCAAAGCCTTATAGACTACAAGATGGTTGGATGGACGCACGTTTCGCAATTACCACATTCCTCATCAGCATCCTCTACTTGCAGCAAAACTATCAACCAATTATCAGAATAAATTCAGGCAGTTCATTACACCCAACAATGAACCACACTTGAACCTTCCGGAAAAGGTTTTGCATGATAGCCGGCTTATGCCGAAATAAATTCGTACAAACATATCTCTTTTCCTATGCCACTGTCAAATCATCGATTCGAGTGCAGTTGGCTGGGTTTATTTTGAGCGTGCTTCCTCTTTTTATACCCTTCACCATATTAACTTTGTCATTCCGTTTGTAATACATCAAAATATTGCTCTAAGACCCCATAAAGTATATATATTCTGGGTTGTGGTGAAATTCTAAGTCGACCTGAGCATGTCCGTCCGGCCGACCGTCTGTTGAAATCACGCTAACTTCCGAACGAAACAAGCTATCGACTTGAAACTTGGCACAAGTAGTTGTTATTGATGTAGGTCGGATGGTATTGCAAATGGGTCATACCGGTCCACTTTTACGTATAGACCCCATATAAACGGACCCCCAAATTTGGCTTTCGAAGGCTCTAAGAAAAGCAACTTTCATCCGATCCAGCTGAAATTTGGTACATAGTGTTAGTACATGGTCTCTAACAAACATGCAAAAATTGGTCTACATCGGTCCATAATTATATATAGCCCTCATATAAATCGATCCCCAGATTTGGCTTGCGGAGCCTCTAAGAGAAGCAAATTTCAACCGATCAGTCCGAAAATTGGTACATAGTGTTAGTACATGATCTCTAACATACGTGCAAAAATTGGTCCACATAGGTCCATAATTATATATAGCCCCCATATAAACCGATCCCCAGATTTGGTTTGCGGAGCCTCTAGAAGAAGCCAATTTCATTCGATCCGGCTGAAATTAGGTACATGGTGTTAGTACATGGTCTCTAACCACCACGCAAAAATTGGTCCACATCGGTTCACAATTATGTATAGCCCCCATATAAACCGGTCCCCGATTTGGCTTGCGCAGCCTCTAAGAGAAGCAAATTCCATCCGATCCGGCTGAAATTTGGTACATGGTGTTAGTATATGGTCTCTAATGACCATGCAAAAATTGGTCTAAATCGGTCCATAATTATATATAGCCCCCATATAAACCGATCACCAGATTTGACCTCTTCTTGGAAGACTAAAATTCATCCGATTCGGTTGAAATTTGGTATGTGATGTAAGTAAGTATATGGTATCCAACAGCCATGCAGAAATTGGTTCATATCAGTCCATAATTTAATATAGCCCCCATATAAACCGATCCCCAGATTTGACCTCCGCTGCCTTTTGGAGAAGCAAAGTTCATCCGATCTGATTTAAATTTGGTACGTGGTGGTAGTATATGATATTTAACAACCATGCCAAAAGTGGTCCATATCAGTCCATAATCATACATAGCCCCCATATAAACCGATCCCGAGATTTGGTTTTGGAGCCTCTTGGATTAGCAAATTTCATCCGAGTCAGTTGAAATTTGGTACATTGTGCAAGTATATGGCCGTTAACAACCAGGTCCATATCGGTCTATAGTTATATATAGCCCTAAGATAAATCCATCCCCAATCACACAAAAATTGGCCCATATCAAGTTCATAATTGTATAGAACCCCCATATTAGCGACCCCCATATTTCAATTCTGGCTCTCTACGTGCCGTGCAAAAGTCCATATCGATTCGTAATCATTTGTAGACTTACCTATACATATCTTTTTTGTCTAATATATACCTGATATGGACTAACTCACAATTTAGAAAACGATGTTAAGAAGTTTTAAGATACCACAACCCAAGTAATTCGATTGTGGATGACATTCTTTCGTAGAAGTTTCTACACAATCCATGATGGAGGGTACATAAGATTCGGTCTGGCCGAACTGACGGCCGTATATACTTGTTATACCCACCACCATAGAATGGTGACGGTGGTATAATAAGTTTGTCATTCCGTTTGTAACACATCGAAATATCGATTTCCGACTATATAAAGTATATATATTCTTGATCAGGGAGGAATTCTAAGACGATATAACGATGTCCGTCTGTCCGTCTGTCTGTCTGTCTGTCTGTCTGTCTGTCTGTTGTAATCACGCTACAGTCTTCAATAATGAAGCAATCGTGCTGAAATTTTGCACAAACTCGTCTTTTGTCTGCAGGCAGGTCAAGTTCGAAGATGGGCTACATCGGTCCAGGTTTTGATATAGTCCCCATATAAACCGACCTCCCGATTTGGGGTCTTGGGCTTATAGAAATCGTAGTTTTTATCCAATTTGCCTGAAATTTGAAATCTAGAGGTATTTTATGACCATAAAGAGGTGTGCCAAAAATGGTGAGTATCGGTCCATGTTTTGGTATAGCCCCCATATAAACCGATCTCCCGATTTTACTTCTTGGGCTTATAGAAACCGCAATTTTTATTCAATTTACTTGAAATTGGAAATCTAGAGGTATTGTAGGACCGCAAATACGTCCGCCAAAAATTGTGAGTATCGGTCCATATTTTGGTATAGCCCCCATATAGACCGATCTCCCGATTTTACTTCTTGGGCTTATAGAAACCGCAGTTTTTATTCAATTTACCTGAAATTGGAAATCTAGAAGTATTGTAAGACCACGAATACGTGTGCCACAAATTGTGAGTATCGGTCCATGTTTTGGTATGGTCCCCATATAAAACGACCTCCCGATTTGGGGTCTTGGGCTTATAGAAACCGTAGTTTTTATCCAATTTGTCTGAAATTGGAAATCTAGGGGTATTGTAGGACCACAAATACTTCTGCCAAAAATTGTGAGTATCGGTCCATATTTTGGTATAGCCCCCATATAGACCGATCTCCCGATTTTACTTCTTGGGCTTATAGAAACCGCAGTTTTTATTCAATTTACCTGAAATTGGAAATCTAGAAGTATTGTAAGACCACAAATACGTGTGCCAAAAATTGTGAGTATCGGCCCATGTTTTGGTATGGTCCCCATATTTTTTAGATTTGGGGTCTTGGGCTTATAGAAATCGTAGTTTTTATCCAATTTGTCCAAAATTAGAAATCTAGAGGTATTTTAGGACCATAAAGAGGTGAGCCGAAAATGGTGAGTATCGGTCCATATTTTGGTATAGCCCCCATATAGACCGATTTCCCGATTTTACTTCTTGGGCTTCTAGAATACGTAGTTTATATACAATTTGCCTGAAATTGGAAATTTATAGGTATTTTAGGACTATAAAGAGGTGTGCCACAAATGGTGAGTATCGATATAGACCGATATCCCGATTTTACTTCTTGTGCTTCTAGAATCTGAAGTTTTTATCCAATTTGCCTGAAATTGGAAATCTAGAGGTATTTTCGGGCCGTAAAGAAGTGTGCCGAAAACGGTGAGTATCGGTCCATATTTTAGTATAGCCCCCATAAGAAAGATCTCCCGATTTAACTCCTTGGGTTTGTAGAAACCGTAGTTTTTATCCGATTTGCCTGAAATTGTAAATATTCTGGTATTTTAGACTCACAAAAACGTGTATCGGATTAAGTTTCTATCGGTCCATTTGGTAATGCCTCCATATAGACCGACTTCACTTCCTGAGGATGTAGAAGGCGCACTGATCATGAAAATTGCTTGAAACTCAATGTAAAATTTCCAGATTTTACTTCTACAGATTTGAGATTTCAAATCAAGACGTTATTTTATAATTTTCTTGCACACTTACAAGAGATGTTAATGATTCCTCTAAAACTCAAACAAAAATGGTCTTTATAAATCCAGAATCTGATATAGTCCTCATAGGTGAAATCTTTAAATTTATCTTCGGGAAGTGTCCCCAGGTCCTCAAGCCCTCCTGAAATTTCAAAGGAAACCCTAATATTTGGTTCATGGTGGTGGGTATTTAAGGTTCGGCCCGGCCGAACTTACTGCTGTATATACTTGTTTTCATTCGTTTTGGTTTGTTATTGTTGGTTTTGTTCTTTAAGCATTGTTGTTGTTTTTTGATTTCAGCTTAAAACCATGTATTGACTAAGCTACAAGTGTAGCTTAACCAACAGAGGAAAATAATGACTGCAAGATGGTTGGATGGACGCACGTTTCGGAATTACCATACCATCGATATTTCACAAACGTAATGACAAATTTAATATACCCCCCCCCCCCTCCTATAAAAACTTAAAAAAAGAACACATTTTCAGGGCAGATTTTGCGTTAATTACGTCAAACCTACACTGAATAATTTGGTGGGTAAGATAATAAGAAAATCCTTCTGAAAAAAAATCAAAGCCATAATATTTGATGGATTTTTTTTCAAAATTGCAATAAAATGTCAGTTAGGAAGTTCGAAGTTAAATTATTCCCACAATGCTTTACCCAGTTTTTATCACAGGATACCCTTCAATAAAAATTTCAATTATTTTGACTATAACAGTAAAAGATATGTTGCATTTCAGTTTCATGTTACTTTGACAAGAAGGAGCTTCCCTCACCATGCAAAATATCTTAAAAGTAAATACATAGTTCCCATTTAGAGAGCAACCCCGCCTTCGTTTGCACATTTAAAGAAAATCAAAAATCCTGACCCTGACCAAATATCTAAAAATCTGGTAGTCCATATTAATTTCATAACCTCCCCAAACGTCCTGCGTAAATTTCAAATAACTCGGAGATGTTTAGTTTGCATAAGGGAAATACCGGATCCCGACCAAATATCGAATATGTATCGGATCTATTTTTCTAGACTCCAACCCATGCCCTTATTCAGGCTCATTTTTTATAGCCTAGTCCGGACGGCGTTTTACATTACTAATGGCGATTTCGATTGGGAAAAAAGGTGCAACATTCTCGAAATTGATTGCAACATATCAAGGACACTGTCATAGATTTTGGATCCTTTATACCTCACAATATTATAAATTAACAATTACTTTAGAATTACACTATCATTTGGGCGAAATGTCAATTAGGGAAAAAGTAGTGTAACACCAAGTCAATATATTTTTTGCGAATCGAAAACTCCCTAGGAGGGAATAATCAAACGCAAAATCCATGGCTAGAGCGATCAAACCCTTGGACCGGGTTATCTTCTTATACCGATTATTGGCTTTGATTACAATCCATTATAAATATAAAAGGTTTTTATCACTCTAACCATGACCCTTTGTATGCAAGGTGGACTTGCTATCCATGCACCATTGGTTTTTGATATTGCACAAAATTTCGTCATTTCATATGTCCAACATAAACGATATTTCGTCACCGCTGTTCGACACAAATGCACCCAAATCTCCAGGTGTCCAGAACGACTCAGCGAAGCTTTGAAACACTCAGAAATGTCACCAACATTACTGAGGTGGGATTATCTACCGTTGAAACTTTTTGTTATTTGTTCGAAAATGGAATTGAACCAATGATCCTGTGTACGCAGGGCGGGCGGCCCTCTAACTTAACGTACTGTGCATATCTACATCTAAGTTACATACTGTATGTCTTGGCACCGCATGACGTGATAACAAATTTAAATCGTTTTGAATTTAGCTGTTAAAAAATGCTCCCCTCTATTGTATAGATTCGATAGGTGGTATGTTCAATGTCAAGCGGGCTATAAATAACAATTTATACATTTACCATGGCGACACAATTGTTAAGAAAATGCCTTACCATCGTTTTTTTTCTTCTCTTTTTTTTGCATGCCAACATATGCCAAAAAAAAAAATTGAATTCCTTTTTTGCTGAAAAATGAATTGTATACTGTCATTGTTACCGAAAGGAGAAGAATAAATTGTGAATGTGATTCCTCGCATTCGATTTCATCATTGCTTGTTTGGTGATATGAAAGAATAACTTTGTATTTGCAGATGCTGACACAAAAATCCCATTTACGATGGCCTTGATCATTGACGTAGACAAAAGTAACCGATGTCTTGTGATACAAATGAATCTTTAAAATTAAATTGATTGCGTGGCTGGTTGTTCTAATTATTTTCTATTTAGTATCTAAAGTGATACACTTTCGCATGTTAACATATTTTTATAAAATATAAAATCTTTCGATTTCGTTGAGAATGTTAATACTATAAAGCTTTATCAGAATCCCAGCAAAAAAAGCGTCGCCAAAAAAGTAATGGAAATGTTCTTTTTGGATCCGGAAGTGGTGCAAAATTGACGCAGAAGCGATGAATTTAACATGGGCTTGTCATAGGACGGAAGTCCTCCATTTCAATAGCCGTTCCACTGAATTTGCATCACTTCTTTAGGTGTGATCCGAATTCAATGTTTTGGATGTAAATTAAAAAATTCTGTGATATTTTGTCAAATAAACAATTTTTATAATTTTTTATAATTTTTAATGGACTTTAACGCTTGTCCGAAACGTTTGACCTCAAACAATTTCAAAAATTCACAATTTTTTCAGATTGGATTTAGCTTTTTTTCGACAAAATTTATGTGATTTGTACCATTTTATGAATTCTTACTCTGTTTTTAACCTATTTGAAGCACAAAAAGTTAAAATTACTCATTAAAAGTATTAAGAAAACAAGTTATAAAAACATTAAATTAAAAGAACTTAGGTAGTTAAAATAAAGAACATCATTGGGAGTGTATCTTGTGGAAGTGCTTTTAAAGTTGTGCCTTTGGAAGTACTTCCATTTTTTTGCTGGGAATATAATAACTTCTACAGTGTGGTCCACATGACGTTGTAACAAAGCAAAGCGCTTTGTTTGTATTTTTATACCCTCCACCTTAGGATGGGGGGTATATTAACTTTGTCTTTCCGTTTGTAACACATCGAAATATTGCTCTAAGACCCCATAAAGTATATATATATATATTCTGGGTCGTGGTGAAATTCTGAGTCGATCTAAGCATGTCCGTCCGTCTGCTGAAATCACCCTAACTTCCGAACGAAACAAGCCATCAATTTGAAACTTGGCCATTGGCGGAGCTAGAAATTTTCTCTGGGGGGGGGCTATGCCCCCCAGACATCCTTCGAAATTTTGTCGAAATTTCCGAAGCGATAAATTACCCCTATTGATAAAACTATACATCCTCAATTTTATTGCGGTGTTAAAGGCAATATGCAGCAAAATCAATCAAAAACAAAAAAAACTCAATCACAAAAATTAGTTGTATCAATTAATTTTTTAATTGGCTTTGATGATTGATACTATCATTTTTTTTTTTATTGAATACATTTCAATTAAAAACAAGTAAGTAAAATCTAAAGTCGGGCGGAGCCGACTATATTATACCCTTCACCACTATGTAGACAAACATTTGTGTTACCATCTCAACTACTTAAAATTTGCTGGGAGCTATATAAAGGTTTGCATTTCCAGATACAAATACTTTTAATGGAAACAATTTTTTGTACTTCTACAAAAACTCTAGAATTAAAATTTAAATCGGCTAACGCCCTGGGATGATACACAATGTTAGTAAAAAATATGGGAAATATGAAGCGAGAGAAATTTTAATGCAATTGTACAAAAGAGATTTTTAATTTTTCAGGCGATACATATGTATTCGAGATATAGGACAATTAGAGTAATATTTACAATTTTTGCTACTCAGCAATGGCGATTTTACAAGGATATTGGTTAGATCTCGCCAAGATATGTGTAGGGCGACTTGGAGCCTTATTTAAAACTCATCCGTTCTGTGGAAATTTTGGCATTGCAGTGTGTAGGATATGGGGAAATCATCACAGAATTTTGTGTAAACTGTGAGAATTTTGGCCATATTTGTATTCTCTGTGGAAACTATCCAGTCAATTGGAGGAAAATCCCATTGAAAATGGGTCTAAAATATGAAACAGTCGACCATATTTCCCCAACTCTGGTGTACGTATATATGGGAGCTATATACAATCTGAACCGATTTTGAATAAATTTGACATGTATAGTTAGAATAATAATTCTGCTATCTATGCGAAATTTCACGTAAATGGGAGTATAACTTTGGCCCCCCTGGTCATATGAGTGCAAATCGGACGGGAGATATATATGGGAGCCATATCTAAATCTGAATCGATTTCAACCAAATTTGGCACAATTACCTATACTACTAAACGTACTCCTTGTGCGAAATTTGAAGCAAAGCACGGCAAAACCCTGGATTTTGAGGCCATATAAGTTCAATCGGACGAAAGATATATATGGGAGCTATATCTAAATCTGAACCGATTTTAACAAAATTTGACACACTTAACGATACTATTAAACGTACCCCTTGTGCAAAATTTGAAGCAAATCACGGAAAATCTCTGGTTTTGTGGCCATATAAGTTCAAATCGGACGAAAGATATATATGGGAGCTTTATCTAAATTTGAACCGATTTCAATCAAGTGTACCAAGCATTGGTAGAATGCCAATTCTACCCTCTGTGCAAAATTTCATGAAGATCGGTAGTAAATTTTGGGCTCTGTGGTCATATGAGTCTAAATCGGACGAAAGATATATATGGGAGCTATATCTAAATCTGAACCGATTTGGCTGATATTTTGCAAGATTTGCGAGATTCATTAAATATTTGGATGTACGTTATTTCAAGAAAATTGGTTGATAAACACGCTAACTATGACCACATCGTAGATAATTATATATGGCAGCTATATCTAAATCTGAACCGATTTTTTCCAAAACCAATAGCAATTGTCTCTGTCTCAAGAAACGGCCCTATGCCAAATTTGAGAACGATCGGACTTAAATTGCGAGCTGTACTTTGTGCACAAAATTACATATACAGACAGACGGACGGACAGACAGACAGACAGACGGACATCGCTAAATCGACTCAGATTTTAATTCTTACCCGATCGGTATACTAAAAGATGGGTCTATGACCACTATTTCTTGGCGTTATATACAAATGCACAAACTTATTATACCCTGTACCACAGTAGTGGTGAAGGGTATAATTAATTAGATCGATTAATTTCATGGTTGAAGACAAAAAATATTTTATTGTGTGTGGGAGCCGGTTCCACGACACCGCTATAAATAATCAAATAGCAACTTACCGTTATTTAATATAACAAAAAATAAAAGCATTGCTTTAAGTATGTGTTTGAAAAATATTGTTTGTTATTTATTTTTAATTCAAGACAACAAACATATGATTTTTAAATTTTATTTAAAATGTGTGTTTTAAAACAGGACTAGAAATCATAAAGCAAAACATAAACTTAATATATTCATCGTGTATAAAAAATACTAAGAATAAAAAATTAAATAAAAGGCAAAAAATAAATTGAATATTATAAAACGTCTATCTTCGATTAGTTTTTAAAAATTCTCTGAGAACAGAATACAACGAAGCAACTGTCGAGAGCAGCGGTGCCAACTCTGTGGATTTTTCGTGATTTTGACGATTTTAGATGGTAAATTGGGCATGTGACTATTTATGATTTTAATCAACGTAGTTATAAATTTACTATTTTTGAAAATGTGCGTCTCAAGTTTCCTTTTAGTGTTTTTATTACGTGTTTTTAGTTGTAATGTAAATATCAATACTAAAAAATATGCTTAACATACTCTCTCTGCCACAATCTTAATTGGATTAAACACATCGCAAAGCTTGAATTAAAATATAAAACAACTGTAGCTTTGATTATTCTGGGGGGCAAGAACTATTCTGGGGGGGCATAGCCCCCCCAGCACCCCCCAGCACCCCCCTAGCTACGCCAATGAACTTGGCACAACTAGTTGTTATTGATGTAGGTCGGATGGTATTGCAAATGGGCCATATCGGTCCACTTTTACGTATAGGCCCCACATAAACGGACCCCCAAATTTGGCTTGCGATTGCTCTAAGAGAAGCAAATTTCATCCGATCCGGTACATGGTGTTAGTATATGGTCTCTAACAACCATGCAAAAATTGGTCCACAACGGTTCATAATTATATATAGCCGCCATATAAACCGATCCCCCGATTTGGCTTACGGAGCCTCAAAGAGGAGCAAATTTCATCCGATCCGACTGAAATATGGTACACGGTGTAAGTATATGGTCTCTAACAACTATGCAAAATTGGTCCACATCGGGCCATAATTATATATCCGATCCCCCGATTTGGCTTGCGGTGCCTTTAAGAGAAGCAAAATTCATCCGATTCGGTTGAAATTTGGTACATGGTGTTAGTATATGGTCACTAGCAACCATGCAAAAATTGGTCCATATCGGTCCATAATTATATATAGCCCCCATATAAATCGATCCCCAGATTTGACTTCCGGAACCTCTTGTAGGAGCAAAATTCATCCGATTCGGTTGAAATTTGATACATGGTATTAGTATATGGTCTCTAACAACGATGCAAAATTGGTCCATATCGGTCCATAATCATATATAGCACCCATATAAACCGATCCCCAGATTTGACCTTCGGAGCCTCTAAGAGAAGCTAATTTCATCCGATCCGGCTGGAATTTGGTACATGGTGTTAGTATTTGGTCTCTAATAACCTTGCAAAAATTGGTCCATATCGGTCCATAATTATATATAGCCCCCATATAAACCGTTCCCCAGATTTGACCTCCGGAGCCTCTTGGAGGAGCAAAATTCATCCGATCCGGCGTATATGGCCGCTAATAACCATGCCAAAATTGGTCCATATCAGTCTATAGTTATATATAGCTGATCCCCAATCACACAAAAATTGGTCCATATCGGTTCATAATCATGGTTTCCACTCGAGCCAAAAATAATCTCCCAAAAATTCATTTCTATAGAAAATTTTGTCAAAATTTTATTTCTATAGAAAATTTTGTCAAATTTTATTTCTATAGAAAATTTTGGGAACATTTTCTTTCTATAGAAAATGTTTTCAAAATTTTAATTCTATAGAAAATTTTGTCAAAGTTTTATTTCTATAGAATTTTTTTTCCTATAGAAAATTTTGTCAAAATTTTATTTCTATAGAAAAGTTTGTCAAAAAAAATTTTTTTATAGAAAATTTTGTCAAAATTTTATTTCTATAGAAAATTTTGTCAAAATTTTATTTCTATACAAAATTTTGTCAAAATTTTATTTCTATAGAAAATTTTGCCAAAATTTTATTTTTATAGAAAATTTTGTCAAAATTGTATTTCTATATAAAATTTTGGCAAAATTTTATTTTTATAGAAATTTGTGTCAAAATTTTATTTCTATAGAAAATTGTGTAAAATTTTTATTTCTATAGAAAATTTTGTCAAAATTTTATTTCTGTGGAAAACTTAGTTAAAATTTTATTTCTAAAGAAAATTTTGTCAAAATTTTATTTCTATAGAAAATTTAGTCAAAATTTTATTTCTGTGGAAAACTTAGTCAAAATTTTATTTCTGTGGAAAACTTAGTCAAAATTTTATTTCTATAGAAAATTTTGTCAAAATTTTATTTCTATAAAAAATTTTGCCAAAATTTTATTTTTATAGAAAATTTTGTCAAAATTTTATTTCTATAGAAAATTTTGCCAAAATTCTATTTCTATAGAAAATTTTGTCAAAATTTTATTTCTATAGAAAATTTTGTCAAAATTGTGTTTCTAGAGAAAATTTTGCCACAATTTTATTTCCATAGAAAATTTTGTCAAAATTCTATTTCTATAGAAAATTTTGTCAAAATTTTATTTCTATAGAAAATTTTGTCAAAATTGTATTTCTATAGAAAATTTTGCCACAATTTAATTTCCATAGAAAATTTTGTCAAAATTCTATTTCTATAGAAAATTTTGTCAAAATTGTATTTCTATAGAAAATTTTGCCACAATTTTATTTCCATAGAAAATTTTGTCAAAATTGTATTTCTATAGAAAATTTTGTCAAAATTGTATTTCTATAGAAAATTTTGTCAAAATTGTATTTCTATAGAAAATTTTGTCAAAATTGTATTTCTATAGAAAATTTTGTCAAAATTTTATTTCTATAGAAAATTTTGTCAAAATTTTATTTCTATAGAAAATTTTGTCAAAATTTTATTTCTATAGAAGATGGTTTCAACATTTTATTTCTATAGAAAATTTTGTCAAGATTTTATTTCTATAGAAAATTTTGTCAAAATTTTATTTCTATAGAAAGTTTGTCAAAATTTCTTTTTGGCGGAAAATTTTGTCAAAATTTTATTTTATCAAAAATCCTTAAAAAAATTATTTTGCTAAATTTTGTCAAAATTTTATTTCTATAGAAAATTTTTTCAAAATTTTATGTTAATAGAAAATTTTGTAAAAAATTTACAAAACTTGATGATTTCTACCAATATCCCAAACATTAAAGACCCAGCAAAAAAAGCTTCCCGAGAAGTAGTTTGGATCCCCAATGAGTTATCGGGAAGTAGTGCAAAGTTGGATCATCTCCAATGAATTTTACATGGGCTTGTCATAGGACGGAAGTACTCCATTTTTGGATCCTTTACATTGCTTTAGAAGTTGTGCCTTGGAAGTTCATTTGGATGAAGAAATTTAAAAAACTATAAAACAATTTTTTTTTTAAATTTCACTTTTAATTTTTGTCATTGTTTTTTATTAAACTTTTATTTTCTTATTATCTAATTTTTACAAATTGAAAAACTTTTTCGCTTCCGCCGGGGGTTGAACCTGGGTCTGTTGGCACCATAATAGACCGCCTTAGTACACTCAGCCACAAACACCATTGAACACGATGCATCAAAACGTCTATTGAAATGTTTGTGACATGTACCTAATATGACACCACGACATGAAATTCTAAATATTTCCTGAGATGTTCTTTATTATTATGAATGAAAAAGTAAAGAACTCTGCTTCAAATCCCACCAGCGGAAATTTTTATTAAATATGTTTCTATTTTTTTTTTTATTTTTTTTCGTCGTATATTTTGTTATAAATTTATTTTTTTCCATTAAAAATCAACAAGAAATTAAACCCTTCTCAAAAGAATTACATAGAAAATAAAAAGTCAAACGGCACAGTTTCAAATTCCAGCGGGGATAAATATTTTATTTTTTATACCTTGCTCCACACTGTGGAACAGGGTATTATAAGTTAGTGCATGTGTTTGCAACACCCAGAAGGAGACGAGATAGACACATGGTGTCTTTGGCAAAAATGCTCAGGGTGGGCTCTTGAGTCGATATAGCCATGTCCGTGAACACATTTTTGTAATCAAAGTCTAGGTCGCAGTTTTAGTCCAATCGACTTCAAATTTGGCACAAGTATGTGTTTTGGCTCAGAATAGACCCCTATTGATTTTGGAAGAAATCGGTTCAGATTTAGATATAGCTCCCATATATATATTTCGCCCGATATGGACTTATATGGACCCAGAAGCCAGAGTTTTACCCCAATTTGGTTGAAATTTTGCACAGGGAGTAGAACTAGCATTGTAGCTATGCGTGCCAAATTTAGTTGAAATCGGTTCAGATTTAGATATAGCTCCCATGTATAGCTTTCGCCCGATTTACACTCATATGACCACAGAGGCTAATTTTTTGCTCCGATTTAGTTGAAATTTTGCACAGGGAGTAGAATTAGCATTGTTGCTATACGTGTCAAATTTGGTTGAAATCGGTTCAGATTTAGATATAGCTCCCATATATAGCTTTCGCCCAATTTACACTCATACGACCACAGAGGCCAATTTTTAACTCCGATTTAGTTGAAATTTTGCACAGGGAGTAGAATTAGCATTGTTGCTATGCGTGCCAATTTTGGTTGAAATCGGTTCAGATTTAGATATAGCTCCCATATATATGTTTTTCTGATTTCGACAAAAATGGTCAAAATACCAACATTTTCCTTGTAAAATCGCCACTGCTTAGTCGAAAAGTTGTAAAAATGACTCTAATTTTCCTAAACTTCTAATACATATATATCGAGCGATAAATCATAAATAAACTTTTTCGAAGTTTCCTTAAAATTGCTTCAGATTTAAATGTTCCCCATAGTTTTTTTACTAACATTGTGTTCCACCATAGTGCATTAGCCAACTTAAATTTTGAGTCTATAAATTTTGTAGAAGTCTATCAAATTCTGTGCAAATCGAGTGATATTTAAATGTATGTATTTGGGACAAACCTTTATATATAGCCCCCAACACATTTGACGGATGTGATATGGTATCGAAAATTTAGATCTACAAAGTGGAGCAGGGTATAATATAGTCGGTCCCGCCCGACTTTAGACTTTCCTTACTTGTTTTATTATTTTTTTACTTTTTTATTGATTTTCTATTTTTATTTGCGCAATTTAATTGTCCAAAACTTAAATTTTCACTTAAAAGGTCCTAATTCCGTACATTCTAAGACTTGTCCAAAAGGATTACATCGAAAGAGAAAGAAAATCAATATCGGATCCCGGGATGCGCTTTAAAAGAAATGTTTGTGGAACAACTTCCAATTTTTGTTTTGCTGGGGAATCTACCATTTTTCGTAGAATTCTACAACCTGCGACAATGGTCATCCGGCGATTTTGCTGGCCACAGTGGGGTAGAAATGCGTTTTAAGCCATTCTTCTGGCCAAGGAGGAGCATCCTTTCCTTGCCCTATTGTTGAAAAATTTAAAGTTTTTGTTGTTTATTTCTCACTTTTTGCTCAAATGTCGCCTACCCATACAATCAAGTTCTTGGTAATGCTGCACAGAAGTACTTTGGTAATGAATGATTTTGCTAGGTTATTATACGAATCTAACCACGTCGTGGTATAAGACACTACAGCCGCAAAATTCAAATTCTTTTTATTTTTAATTTTTAAATCACTGTGTTTCCAAGAATACAACAAAAAATACATTCTAGATATAAATCAAAATCAACTTTTCAACTTTTTTGTATGCATTAAAAATTAGAAAAAAAGTTTTGAAAGTTTTTGTTTTTTTCTTTTTGTAAATTCTTTTTCACTCTCTTACAAAATAACATTTATTCCTCATCACCTTTGTAACATTCTGTGGGTCTTTTCATGTCGTCAATCTGGTCCAGAAACCAAAAATTAAACATTTGGTGTTACAATTGTTGGTAATTTCTTTCAACTTACTTTTGTATGTAGATTTAAGGGTTACAGTAATTTAACTTCTGTGGTTACTTTGCAAAAGTTCTCTAAAATCTTCGTAAAGAACTCCCTTCGTTGCTAAGCCCTCCTTCCTCTCCCCAAAAAATGTAGATTTAAATTTGTATAAAACTCCTAACATGTTGACACAGATGTGCTATAGCTTTGAAGGGATGCAAGGCAAAGAAGTTATTTGCTCTAATCTGTCCTCCCATTCCATCCAAAAACTCTTTTTACCATAACCATATCCTGGATGGTTTTTGTGTAATAACACATTCTTTCCAACAATTACACAATTTTAAGAATCTTAAGTGGTTACCAGGTAAAGTAAAAAAAAGCACATGTGAAGAAGAAAATCATATTTAAGTACATACATATGTAATTAGTACTCAATGTTTTTTTCTTACTTTGGGAGCAATACTCTTTTTAGTACAAACAGGATATGAAGTTGGTTTATATAGGATCCTGGGGTTAAAAGATGGTAGGTAAAGTGGCAGTAAATATGGTACAAAGAATTAGTGAGAAACTAATTTTTGTAAAATGCATTAAAAATTGTTTTTCATATATGTACTACTAAGAGTTAAAACATGACAACGGTACACTGTCAGGATCACACTGGGCAAATATTTGATAGAATTCAAACAAGTATATACGGCTGTAAGTTCGGCCAGGCCGAAGCTTATGTACCCTCCACCATGGATTGCGTAGAGACTTCTACAGAAGACTGTCATCCACAATCGAATTACTTGGGTAGCGGTAACACTTGCCGATGTCAAGGTATCTTACAACTTCCTAACACGATAATATATACCACATACCACATACGTGGTATATATTGAACTAAAAACAAGTAAGGAAAGTCTAAAGTCGGGCGGGGCCGACTATATTATACCCTTCACCACTTTGTAAGTCCACATTTTCGATACCATATCAAATCCGTCCATGTGTTGGATGCTATATGAATCCATACACATATATTCTGTATATCTGAGCAGATCTGTACAGAGTTCTGCAATACTTATAGATTTTACATTTAAGTCGGCTAATGCGCTGAGGTGGAACACAATGTTAGTAAAAAAAAAAAATATAGAAAACATTTAAATATGAACCAATTTTGAGGCAACTTCGCAAAAGTGTATTTATGATTTATCGGCCGATAGATGTGTAATAGAGTAATAGGAAAATTTGAGTCACTTTGATAAGTTTTCGACTTAGCAGTGGCGATTTGATAAGGAAAATGTAGGTATTTCGGCCTAATTTTGCCTAATTAGGAAAAACATATATATGGAATCTATATCGAAATATGAACCGATTGCAATCAAATTTCACATGCATAGTTACTATGTTGAATGTACTCCCTGTGCAAAATTTTACGTAAATCGGATAACAACATTGACCTCTGTGGTCATATGACCGAAAATCGGGCGAAAGATATATATGGGAGCTATATCAAAATCTGAACCGATTTCAACCAAAATAAACACGCATATGCAGAACCTTAATTATACTGCCTGTGCAAAGTTTCAAGTTCAATTCTACTTCATCTGCAAAATTTCACGTAAATCAGAGTAGCACTTTTGCCTCTGTGGGCATATTAGTCCAAATCGGGCGAATGATATATATGGGAGCTATATCTAAATCTGAACCGACTTCAACTAAATTTTGCACAATTAACGATACTATAAAACGTACTCCTTGTACAAAATTTTAATCAAATCAGGCCAAAACTCTGGTTTTTGAAGCCACATAAGTCAAAATCGGACAAAAGATATATAGGGGAGCTATATCTAAATCTGAACCGATTTCAACTAAATTTGGCACAATTAACGATACTATTAAACGTACTCGTTGTGCAAAATTTGAAGCAAATCAGGGCAAAACTCTCGCTTTTGGGGCCATATAAGTCCAAATCGGACGAATGATATATATGGGAGCTATATCTAAATCTGAGCCGATTTCAACTAAATTTGGCACAATTAACGATACTATTAAACGTACTCCTTGTACAAAATTTTAATCAAATCAGGCCAAAACTCTGGCTGTTGAAGCCATATAAGTCAAAATCGGACGAAAGATATATATGGGAGCTATATATAAATCTGCACCGATTTAGCTGATATTTGGCAGTTTTTACGGGACTGACAAAACATTCAGATGTACAAAATTTGAAGAACGTCGGTTAATAAATACGTGAATTATGATCAAATCGGTGTTAAATATATATGGCAGCTATATCTAAATCTGAACCGATTTTTTCCAAAACCAATAGCGATTGTCTTCTACCCGAAGAAAGACGTTATGTCAAATTTGAGGACGATCGGACTTAAACTGCGACCTGTACTTTGTGCACAAAATTACATATACAGACAGACGGACAGACAGACAGACAGACAGACAGACAGACAGACAGACGGACATCGCTAAATCGACTCAGAATTTAATTCTAAGCCGATCGGTATACTAAAAGATGAGTCTATGACAATTATTTCTTGGCGTTACATACAAATGCACAAAGTTATTATACCCTATACCACAGTAGTGGTGAAGGGTATAAAGATTAAATACGTATATAATTAAGTTTGACAAAATTTTCTATAGAAATAAAATTTTGACAAAATAACATTTTGACAACATTTTCTATAGAAGTAAAATTTGGACAAAATTTTCTACAAAAATAAAATTTTGACAAAATTTTCTATAGAAATAACATTTTGACAAAATTTTCTAAAGAAAAAAAATTTTGACAAAAGTTTCAATAGATTTAAATTTTGACAACATTCTATATAGAATTAAAATTTTGACAACATTTTCTATAGAAATAAAATTTTGCCAAAATTTTCTATAGAAATAAAATTTGACAAATTTTTGTATAGGGATAAAATTTTGACAAAATTTTCTATAGAAAAAAAAAATTGACAAAATGTTTTTGGTAAATTATTTTTGGCTCTAGTGGCAACCATGATTATGAACCGATATGTACCAATTTTTCTTTGTGATTAAAGATCGGCTTTACATAACTATAGACCGATATATGGTCTCTAACAACCAGGCACAATATATATATATATATATATATATATATATATATATATATATATATATATATATATATATATATATATATATATATATATATATATATATATATATTTATATATATATATATATATATATATATATATATATATATATATATATATATATATATATATATATATATATATATATATATATATATATATATATATATATATATATATATATATATATATATATATATATATATGATAAGTCCCCGGTCTAACAAAGAAAAACACATTTTTTGTCAAAATTGGTTTTTATACCCACCACCATAGAATGGGACGGGGGTATAATAAGTTTGTCATTCCGTTTGTAACACATCGAAATATCGATTTCCGACTATATAAAGTATATATATTCTTGATCAGGGAGAAATTCTAAGACGATATAACGATGTCCGTCTGTCCGTCTGTCTGTCCGTCTGTCTGTCTGTCTGGCTGGCTGTCTGTTGTAATCACGCTACAGTCTTCAATAATGAAGCAATCGTGCTGAAATTTTGCACAAACTCGTCTTTTGTCTGCAGGCAGGTCAAGTTCGAAGATGGACTATATCGGTCCAGGTTTTGATATAGTCCCCATATAAACCGACCTCCCATCTTGCCATTACGGTAAAAAGGCCATGGAGTGGTACGCCGCCAACAACGTGCAGGTGGTTCCCAAGGACATGAACCCTCCCAACACGCCAGAGCTCCGCCCAACTGAGAAATACTGGGCTATTGTCAAGCGGAACCTAAAGAAGACAAAAAAAAAACTGCTAAGGACGAGCAGCAGTTCAAGGCAAACTGGCTTTCTGCGGCGAAGAAGGTGGACAAGGTGGCTGTACAAAATCTGATGGCAGGTGTCAAGCGTGAGTCCCGGCAATTCGGATTTGGAAAAGCGAAAGCCTAACTGAATATTTTTCCTGAATTTTATACTAATTGAACTTGAAAAATAAATTTAATTTGATTTTTTAAATAAACGATTTCACCGATTTACACGCGTTTTCCCTTGACCAAATTTTGACCGTATCACCCTTTATAATCGATCCCGAGATTTGGTTTTGGAGCCACTTGGAGGAGCAAATTTCATACGAGTCAGTTGAAATTTGGTACATTGTGCTAGTATATGCCCGTTAACAACCATGCCTAACTAGGTCCATATCGGTCTATAGTTATATATAGCCCTCAGATAAATCGATCCCCAATCACACAAAAATTGGTCCATATCAAGTTCATAATTGTATATAGCCCCCATATAAGCGACCCCCATATTTCAATTCTGCCTCTCTACGTACCGCGCAAAAGTCCATATCTATTCTTAAATATTTGTAGACTTTCCTATACGTACCTTTTTTGTCTAATATATACCATGTATGGGCTAACTAACAATTTAGAAAACGATGTTAAGAAGTTTTAAGATACCACAACCCAATTAATTCGATTGTGGATGACAGTCTTTCGTGGAAGTTTCTACGCAATCCATGGTGAAGGGTACATAAGAGTCGGCCTGGCCGAACTTACGGCCGTATATACTTGTTTTTTTTTTTTTTTTGATACAGCTTTCAAAATCTTCTCCTGAAAAAAGGTTTGACACCCGTTTTGGACAAAAATTTGTCTAGTGTGACCATACCCTATGTCTTTATTAATAAATTTAAAACGCATTATTTATTGTGCCAAATTTATTGCGTTCGTCTTAAATCAATTAGGGGATCGAGGAACGATATTGGTTGAATTTTTGCTAATCTAAGCGGCATGCTATGCTGTACGTTCATCTCAAACATGTTTTAAGAGCAAAATTTTTTGTTTGTTTTTGGACGGTTAACATGTAACATGTTTGTCGCAACAATGGTATTTTCTCGAAAATAATGTATCCCATTTCGGAAAACTTTATAAACACATAAATTTTGCCGAAATCCGAGAAAACTATAATTTTGCAGCAAAAATGTTCCTCTTGAATATAATATGAATTCATCGCAGTTGATTTTGTTATAAAATAATTTTATTTTTTCACATGAAAATTGTTCGGAGAACGTAGAGGTTAGGTTAGGTGGCAGCCCGATGTATCAGGCTCACTTAGACTATTCAGTCCATTGTGATACCACATTGGTGAACTTCTCTCTTATCAATGAGTGCAGCCCGATTCCATGTTAAGCTCAATGACAAGGGACCTCCTTTTTATAGCCGAGTCCGAAAGGCGTTCCACATTGCAGTGAAACCTCTTAGAGAAGTTTTGAAACCCTCAGAAATGTCACCAGCATTACTGAGGTGGGATAATCCACCGCTGAAAAACTTTTTGGTGTTCGGTGCACCACGGTGGCTCCCAACGTAGAGGTTAATCAAGTGGTGAAAAAAAGGGTACCTCATTTTTTGATATCTGTTAAGGGAGGGGGACTTTTTCAAAATTGGGCCAAAGTTCTCCGATTTGGTTGAAATTTCCAAGAAAGGTTAGTGATGATGTCTAGACAAAGACCCGCTACTTTATTTTTCGATATTTGGTCGCGAAGTGGACCACCCCTTTATAAGATTTTTGTTTAAAGTAACAGGTTGGCTGATAAGTCCCCGGTCATTGAGAATGATGGCAAAAATTTGTGAATTGGGCTTCGAATTGCTTCCCTACCCACCGTATTCTCCAGATCTGGCCCCCAGCGACTTTTTCTTGTTCTCAGACCTCAAAAGGATGCTCGAAGGGAAAAAAATGGCTGCAATGAAGAGGTGATCGCCGAAACTGAGGAACTATGTTGAATAATAACAAGTATATAAAGCAGTAAGTTCGGCCGGGCCGAATCTAAAATACCCACCACCATGAACAAAATATTAGGATTTGCTTTGAAATTTCAGGAGGGCTTGAGGACACTTCCCAAAGATAAAAGTAAAGATTTTACCTAAGAAGACTAGATCAGATTCTGGATTTTATAAATCTAGTTTTTGTTTGAGTTTTAGAGGAATCATTAACATCTCTTGTAAGTGTGCAAGAAAATTATAAAATAACGTCTTGATGTGAAATCTTAAATCTGTAGAAGTAAAATCTGGAAATTGTACATTGAGTTTCTTGCAATCTTCATGATCAGTGCGCCTTCTACACCCTCAAGAAGTGAAGTCGGTCTATATGGAGGCATTACCAAATGGACCGATAAAAACTTAATCCGATACACGTTTTTTGTTTGTGAGCCTAAAATACCACAATATTTACAATTTCAGGCAAATTGGATAAAAACTTCGGATTCTAGAAGCCCAAGAAGTACAATCGGGATATCGGTCTAAATGGGGGCTATACCAAAACATGGACCGATACTCACCATTTGTGGCACACCTCTTTATGGTCCTAAAATACCTATAAATTTACAATTTCAGGCAAATTGTATATAAACTACGGATTCTATAAACCCAAGATGTAAAATCGGGAGATCGGTCTATATGGGGGCTATACCAAAACATGAAACGGCACACCTTTTGATGGTCTTCAAGTACCTCTAGATTTTCAATTTCAGGTAAATTGGATAAAAACTATGGTTTCTATAAGCCCAAGACCCCAAATCGGGAGGTCGGTTTATATGGGGACCATACCAAAACATGGACCGATGCTCACCATTTTTGGCACACCTCTTTACGGTTCTAAAGTACCTCTCGATTAAATTGGATAAAAACTGCGGTTTCTATAAGCCCAAGAAGTAAAATCGGGAGATCGGTCTATATGGGGACTATACCAAAATATGGACCGATACTCACCATTTTTGGCACACCTCTTTATGATCATGAAATACCTCAAGATTTAAAATTACAGGCAAATTGGATAAAAACTACGATTTCTATAAGCCCAAGACCCCAAATCGGGAGGTCGGTTTATATGGGGACTATATCAAAACCTGTACCGATATAGTCCATCTTCGAACTTGACCTGCCTGCAGACAAAAGACGAGTTTGATTACAACAGACAGCCAGCCAGACAGACAGACAGACGGACAGACAGACGGACAGACAGACGGACAGACGGACATCGTTATATCGTCTTAGAATTTCTCCCTGATCAAGAATATATATACTTTATATAGTCGGAAATCGATATTTCGATGTGTTACAAACGGAATGACAAACTTATTATACCCCCGTCCCATTCTATGGTGGTGGGTATAAAAACCAATTTTGACAAAAAATGTGTTTTTCTTTGTTAGACCGGGGACTTATCAGCCAACCTGTTCTTATCTCAATCGGATCAGATTTAGATATAGCTCCCATATATATCTTTCGTCCGATTTGTACTTATATGACCTCAACAGCCAAAGTTTTGCCCTGATTTGCTTTACATTTTGTAGAAGAGCTACAGTTCATATCATTAAAAATGCCAAACTTGATTAAAATCGGTTCAGATTTTGATATAGCTCCCATATATATCTTTCGCCCGATTTACTCTCATATGACCACAGAGGCCAAGGTTATACTCCCATTTACGTGAAATTTTTCAGAAATAGGAGAATTATTATTCTAACTATGCTTGTCACATTTGATCAAAATCGGTTCAGATTTAGGTATAAAGGGTGATATGGTCAAAATTTGGTCAAGGGAAAACGCGTGTAAATCGGTGAAATCGTTTATTTAAAAAATCAAATTAAATTTCTTTTTCAAGTTCAATTAGTATAAAATTCAGGAAAAATATTCAGTTAGGCTTTCGCTTTTCCAAATCCGAATTGCCGGGCCTCACGCTTGACACCTGTTATCAGATTTTGTACAGCCACCTTGTCCACCTTCTTCGCCGCAGAAAGCCAGTTTGCCTTGAACTGCTGCTCGTCCTTAGCAGTTTTTTTGGTCTTCTTTAGGTTCCGCTTGACAATAGCCCAGTATTTCTCAATTGAGCGGAGCTCTGGCGTGTTGGGAGGGTTATTGTCCTTGGGAACCACCTGCACGTTGTTGGCGGCGTACCACAACATGGCCTTTCTACCGTAATGGCAAGATGCCAAATCCGGCCAAAACAGTACGGAACAACCGTGTTTCTTCAGGAAAGGCAGCAGACGTTTATTCAAACACTCTTTCACGTAAATTTCTTGGTTGACAGTCCCGGAAGCTATGAAAATTCCACAGGTACAGCTGGCTTGCCAAACCAGATATTTCTTTGCGAACTTTGACAGTTTTATGTGCTTGAAACTATCTGCTACCTTTCCCCTTCCTTTTGCCGTATAAAACTCCTGTCCCGGAAGCTGCTTGTAGTCGGCTTTGACGTAGGATTCTTCGTCCATTACCACGCAGTCAAACTTCGTCAGCATCGTCGTGTACAGCCTCCGGGATCGCGCTTTGGCCGTCGAATTTTGTTTATCATCGCGATTTGGAGTCACTACCTTCTTGTAAGTCGATAGTCCGGCTCGTTTTTTGGCTCGATGCACGGTTGTAGACGATACACCCAGCTTATTTGCGGCATCTCGGAGAGAGAGGTTAGGGTTTCGCTTGAAACTACCGGCAACTCTCTTTGTCGTCTCAGCGGCTTCCGGTTTTCGATTTCCCCCGATCCAGACTTCCTGGCTGTCGACAAACGTTCCCCAAACACTTTAATTAGATTTGTAACGGTTGATTTGGCAACTTTTAGCGATTTTGCCAGCTTTGCGTGCGAGTAGCTCGGATTTTCGCGATGCGCGAGCAAAATTTTGATACGCTGCTCTTCTTGCTTGGACGGCATTTTGACAACTGAATAGTGAATTCCAAAATCAAAATAGGAGCAACATTCTACACACACACACACACACACACCTTCAAAATGAGGGGTGTTCAGTTTTTTTAAATGCAAAATTGAAAGAAATACGTCAAGTTTATATTGACCAGATTTTGACCGTATCACCCTTTAGCTACCATATATATCTCCGCCAGAGTTGGAGAAATATGGTAGAATGTTTCATATTTTAATCCCATTTTTAATAGGATTTTCCTCCAATTGACTTGATAGTTTACACAGAGAATATATTTAATGTGCTATTTAAGTGTGATCTAATTTAGTTCAGATTTAAATAAATGCTCAATATATTTGTTTTTATTGGTTTATAAAAATATGGCCAAAATACCCACGTTTTACACAAAATTCTGTGATGATTTCCCCATATCGTTGCCATATGGTACACACTGTACTGTCAGACTTTCCACAGAACTGTTGAGTTTTAAATAAGACTCCGACATGGGGAAATATCGCCCAACTTGGCCAAATAATATATCACAACCCACAATTGACCACATATCTTTGCGAGATCTAACCAATAGACTTGTAGAATCGCCACTGCTAAGTAGCAAAAATTGTAAATATTACTCAAATTGTCCTATATCTCGAAAATCTTTTTTTTTACTAACATTGTGTTTCATACCGGGACGTTAGACCATTTAACTTTTAATTTTAGAGATTTTGTAGAAGTACAAATGTCTCCAAATCTGTTAAGGTATAAATATTTGAATATGTGAATATAAACCTTCACAATAACACCCAACAAATTTGAAGGAGTTGAGATGGTAACACAAATTCTGGGGTACATGCACTGAAAAAAATATTGTCGGGAGGTCAAAGATTTCATGTCTTTAAAATACGAATACAAATTTTGCTTAGGATAGAAGACGCATTTCTCTAAAATAAAGTTATTTTCCTTGTCGAAAAGTCGATAAACTTTTCAATGAAGTCGTATTGTCCTTATAATTAAGTGATTTGACTTAAAAATGGGTATCTTAACATGAAAGAAAAAATGCATAGGCTAAGGTCAACTTGAGTTTAATAATTCAGAAAAATTCTTTAAATTTAATGAAATTGTCTTTAAATTTGTTGTCTTTTTGCATCTTCACTACAAAGCAAAAAATCGTTCAAATATAGGACATGTTTTTCAAAACTTTATTTCAAAGAAATTTTTTACTTCAAACATAGCATAATTTCTACTGGACGTCGAGTACTAATTTTGAAAATAAAGTTGTCGTTAACTCGTTTTTAAAGGACTTTGATAGCATATGAAGAAAAAAAGCTGAGAAAGCGAAAAATTAAAATTTCCTTCCTAAAAGCAAGTACACAAAACCTAAATTTAAAAGAGAATTGTGTCTTATAGGTATCCTTACTTGTATTCTCCGCTTCTTTGGCTCGGAATCAATACCAAATTTTTTTAAAGTAAAGACAAAATCTTTGGAACCGAGTATGTTTTTTTTTCAGTGTGGTGGTGAAGGGTATAATACAGTCGACCCCGCCCGATTTTAGACTTTACTTACACAGAAAAAAAAAGTGTCTTGTAAATTTAAGGACCATTTTAACTTCCACATATTTCAACAAATTTACTCTAATATAGTTCATTTTTCGTAACCACAACGAAAATTAACTTAGCTAAAGGAAAACTTATAAAAATTCAGTAAATGTTTTTTAGTTCACTAACTACGAAATGGGAAGGATTTTTCCTTAAATAAATTTCCAACACAGTAGTTAATGCATCGTTGATTCTATTATAAATATACATGGGCAATATAAAAATCTTACTACGAAATGTGGACAATTTACTAAGAAAAAAGTTTGTATGGAAAAAATTTTTGTAGTAAAAATTAACTTAACGACATTACCGATTCGTACGATGGCTACCTACAGATTATTTCCCTTTTTACTATATGTTGGAGTGTTTTTACTCACATTGAAAATTTTAGATAAAGTAGAATAAAAAGTAGTTAATATAATCCTTGACGGGTGTATATAATTTTATATAGATTCCTCATAGATTTGGTATATATTTAACCTTAACTTATAGATAGAATTCCAACTAATCAATAAACGTGCTACTGGAAAATGTGAGTGCATCATGTGAGGGAGTTTTTAGAGACATTTTGTGTATATCTCGTATGATTGTTTGTGTTTGTTATTGCGTCATTTATGCTGTTGTTGGTTGTTTTGATTCTAGAGACAATGGAATGTTCCTTGTGTGTTGTTGGTATCTTTTGTGGTGAGAGTTGTTTTCTTGCAATAGCGAGATCAGAAAGGGATCGTGTGTGTGTGTTGAGTTGTTCTTCTTTACGGCAGCTATGTATCCTTTATGACTATTTGTGTCTTTGAGTTTTATTGTTGCATTCAGTTATGTTGATGCATTTATGAAGTGCACACGTGGATTTAATTTTGCAAAATTGTACGTGCGGTATTGGTGTTTATTAATGAAAATACATTTATTTCGAAACATTTTAGAAACTGAAAAGTGAATGATGTGATGTTAGAGGAATCAAAAACGCTTTTTATTGATAAAAACAAATAACAGATTAAGGAACTGTATATTTCTGTTAATATGTTAGTTTAAAATTAGTGCGGATTTCAAATTGATTTACATAAAAAATATACAACATGGGTGGTAATAGAATGATTTATATTTATTCTACATCTGGATCACAGGTTGAGAATCATCAATTTTTTTGAATCTATATTTTTTATGTTACAGCAATTCCTACAGGTGAGTACTAAGTTCGAGTTTAGCCGCTAAAATTAAAAATAAATCACTAAGCAAAGTATAAAATTATACGTCTTCGATACAAATTTAAATATAACTTGATGGAGAATAGCCCAAATCAAGTTTTTTATAAAGATTATTTTTTATAATGGATTATTAAAGAAAACTTATCATGGAAATTGCAATTTTAGCTGCTAAACTCAAACTTAATATCCACTTTAAATACTAAATGCTATACTGACAAGTGGAAATTATGTCTAATTTTATAATATTTTTTATTTCAAATATATTCTGGGAATAATTTCAATAACGTCCCATTTGTCCATGGATATTATTCCAATAATGTACCTACTGGATGGATTTTTCAATGTGGTAAGTTTTTCTATAAACGGTATTTTGTCCGTTTTTAATAAAACCAAAATTTCAATTTTTTAAAAATAATTTTTTTCACTTGCAGTTAGACAGGTCTTGTAATGGTAATTTTTTGAATATTCTTACTGTTTAATGCTAATTAAGCTGATATCCTTATTGGCTCTAAGAAATACTCTTGAAAACCGTAAGTTAAAAATCAATATGAACGATAGAATTAATTAATTAATAATATTTGTCTTATATTTTGTATAACTTTGCAATTTCAGATGATTAAAAGACAAATCCACCCAACAAAAGTTAGCCAAAATCGATTAAATTGGACAATTCAATTGAATATAGCAACTTATGCCACATATATCTTTCATATGGATAGAAAACATGGGAATTTAAATTAATTACTTTAGTCCTATTAACATAGAATATTACTCTTTTGAAGAAGCAATTACTAACTACCGACAAGTAACTGCATCCAACGTACGAATAAAACTATTTCCTTTGTTGTATATCATAAGCCATAGTTTTGTGTAATATTATAAAATTTTTTTGAAATAAAATACTGGTGGTTATAGAAAATTGACTTGCTTTGTACGAAAAATTTCTTAGTTGTATAGAGGCTTGTTGTACCTTTGATTCCTCAATTTCTCTACTTTTTTGAAAATTATACTGACAAACAGTTTATTTAAAACTAATTCTTAATACAGGTTTCCCAAAAAAATTGTTCATTTTTCTGGATAGCAGGAATATTTTTAATGAGTTTAACTATATTCTTCCCACAGCATAGTAATAATGAACTAAAATACGATGCAATACATAAACTAATTTATAAGAAAATCATGAACTTATCTAGATGAAAAAAATCTTTGGCGCCAAATCATGGTCATTCTTACTATGGGTTAGTTCATTTTTCATAAAAAATAGTAAACTTTTTTTTCGGTGTACTTGTTTTAGAAATAGCATTATGATTTTTTATTGCAATGAACTTGATTCATAAAATTCGGTCAACATTTTAAGAAGTAAGAATTTATTTTTTTGGTTATATCTTTTTTTTCTGGTTATACAGTGAGCATTTAAAGGTTAAAGTTGTGCCTTTAGAACAACTTTCAAATGTTTGCTGGAATCTTAAATAATACATTTAGTATACATAAATATTCGAAATACATTTTTATATGGAAAGACAGATGGATGTACAATCTCATGGCTTGCGGATGATATAAATAAAGCAAAGAGTTTTTATACTACTGCAGTTATCAGTACACACAAAAAAAATTTTTTGATTTCAATCACGAAAATCGCGGATTCAATCATTTTTTTAATTGAAATGTCTTCAATCACGAAAATTATAGTATCAATCACCCATTTTGATTGAAAACTAACACGATTTTCAATTAAAAATTTAATTGACTTTTGTCACGGAATCAATTAATTGTGTGATTGAATCAATTAAAAACATGATTGATTTTTAACATAAAATTCAATCACAGTTTTAATTGAATCAATTAAAATTTTAATTAATTTCTCGACAAAAATCGATCAACTATTTGATTCATTCAATTAAATAATTAATTGAAATTGGCTATAAATTTCGATCAAAAAATGTATATATTGCGACCCCAAAATCGTATTTAGTTTTATTTGAAATAAAAGAAAATATGTGTTTCTTATAAAACATATTCAATATTTTATTATTTTTTAAATTATGCAATAGAAAAATAAATTTGGTTCTTGTCATTTGTGTTTTGTTCTAACATAACTTGCAAATACAATGACTATCAATAACAACTAAAGGGTGAAAAAATAAATTATATAAATCATTATCTTCCTTATAATAATAACCATGTTAGCATGTTCCTTCTAATATGTAGATGCGCCTAGATTTCCAATAATTCAGCAGCCTGTAAGCTAAATTAGAATAATTTGAATTTAATTTTGTTCAATTAAAAGTTAATTTTGTTAAACATTACCTGCATAGAATATCAAGTTCAATTCTTAGTTCCAGGTTACAGATTTATAATCTTCTTTTGCAGTTGTAGTCTTTTAGCATAAAAAGGTGTATTATGGAGCTCCGTAATTTAATTTTAGTAACAATTCCTTTCAAAAATTTCCACACATTGAAATCGTCTATTAAAATATGAACCAATGAAAGACAAAAATAATGGGAAAACAATGTAGTATTTGGTATCATATTGATGATACTTTGTAAATTCTGGAAATAGAAAAAAATATAAATGGAAAATACATATTTTTATTATTTTCGGATATTTTTCATATTTTTAAATCCAAAAGAAAGAACTTTTTTACCATTACATAATTCAGCTTATTAGTTTATATATCAGATATACTGCTCTCTACTTGGGTTCAAACTGAAAAAGGCAGGTAAAACAAAAATGCAATTTAATGCCAACGCCACTTCCCAACTTCAAGGTGAACCTTCCAACAAACCCAAAACTAGGAGTGAAAAAAATTTATAATTTTAAAAGATCAAGACGGTACCCACTTTTTTGTTGCAAACATATTCTTATATATTTGATAAAATGATGGAGTTGATGGGATTGATTGGTCAATTTCACAAAATAAAATTGGTCACTAAAAGAAATGAATAAAAAAATATATTATTTTAGTCCGTTTAATGTAAACAGACTTCAATGGAAACCCGTATTCACATTTCACAATTTCTTACCTTCAATAAACGTAGATTGTTTTCCATTTTTACAATACCACAAAACACAAACACAGGTAATTTCAAATGCGTTCTCTCATATATTTTTATACCCTCCATCATAGGATGGGGGTATATTAACTTTGTCATTCCGTTTGTAACACATCGAAATATTGCTCTAAGACCCCATAAAGTATATATATTCTGGGTCGTGGTGAAATTCTGAGTCGATCTAAGCATGTCCGTCCGTCCGTCCGTCCGTCTGTTGAAATCACGCTAACTTCCGAACGAAACAAGCTATCGACTTGAAACTTGGCACAAGTAGTTGTTATCGATGTAGGTCGGATGGAATTGAAAATGGGCCATATCGGTCCACTTGTACGTATAGCCCCCATATAAAGGGACCCTCAGATTTGGCTTGTGGAGCCTCTAACAGAAGCATATTTCATCCGATCCGGCTGAAATTTGGTACATGATGTTGGTATATGGTCTCTAACAACCGTGCTAAAATTGGTCCACATCGGTCCATAATTATATATAGCCCCCATATAAACCGATCCTCAGATTTGGCTTGCGGAGCCTAAAAGAGAAGCAAATTTCATCCGATTCGGCTGAAATTTGGTACATGGTGTTGGTATATGGTCTCTAACAACCATGCAAAAATTGGTCGAAATCGGTCCATAAATATATATAGCCCCCATATAAACCGATCCTCAGATTTGGCTTGCGGAGCCTAAAAGAGAAGCAAATTTCATCCGATTCGGCTGAAATTTGGTACATGGTGTTGGTATATGGTCTCTAACAACCATGCAAAAATTTGTCGAAATCGGTCCATAAATATATATAGCCCCCATATAAACCGATCCCCAGATTTGGCTTGCGGAGCCTAAAAGAGAAGCAAATTTCATTCGATCCGGCTGAAATTTGGTACATGGTGTTGGTATATGGTCTCTAACAACCATGCAAAAATTGGTCCACATCGGTCCATAATTGTATATAGCCCCCATATAAACCGATCCCCAGATTTGGCTTGCGGAGCCTCAAAGAGGAGAAAATTTCATCCGATCCGGCTGAAATTTGGTACATGATGTTGGTATATGGTCTCTAACAACCATGCAAAAATTGGTCCACATCGGTTCATAATTATATATAGCCCCCATATAAACCGATCCCCAGATTTGGCTTGCGAAGTCTCCAAGAGAAGCAAATTTCATCCAAGCCGGTTGTAATTTGGAACATGGTGTTAGTATATGATCTTTAACAACCGTGCCAGAATTGGTCCATATCGGTCCATAATTATATATAGCCCCCATATAAAAAGTTCTCCAGATTTGACCTCCGGAGCCTCTTGGAGGAGCAAAATTCATCCGATCCGGTTCAAATTAGGAACGTGGTGTTAGTATATGGTCGCTAACAACCATACCAAAATTGGTCCAATCACACAAAAATTGGTCCATATCGGTTCATAATCATGGTTGCCACTAGAGCCAAAAATAATCTACCTAAATTTTATTTCTATAGAAAAATTTGTCAAAATTTTATTTCTATAGGAAATGTTGTCAAAATTTTATTTCTAGAGAAAATTTTGTTAAAATTTTATTCGGTTCATAATAAAATTTTCATCATTTTCAAAATTTTATTTCTATAGAAAATTTTGTCAAAATTTTATTTCTATAGAAAATTTAGTTCAAATTTTATTCGGTTCATAATCATGGTTGCCACTCGAGCCACAAATAATCTACCAAGATTTTATTTCTATAGAAAATTTTGTCAAAAGTTTATTTCTATAGAAAATTTTGTTAAAATTTTATTTCTGTAGAAATTTTTGTCAAAATTTTCTTTCCATAGAATATTTCGTCAAAATTTTTATTTCTATAGAAAATTTTGTGAAAATTTGATGTCTACTTTGTCAAACTGAATTATATACGTATTGGATCGATCTTTTTTGATTTAATATATACCACGTATGGACTTACATACAATTTAGAAGATGGTGTTAGGAGGTTTTAAGATACCTTGCCATCGGCAAGCGTTACCGCACCTTAAGTAATTCGATTGTGGATGGCAGTGTTTAGAAGAAGTTTCTACGCAATCCATGATGGAGGGTACATAAGCTTCGGCCTGGCCGAACTTACGGCCGTATATACTTGTTTGATTTAATATATACCACGTATGGACTTACATACAATTTAGAAGATGGTGGTAGGAGGTTTTAAGATACCTTGCCATCGGCAAGCGTTACCGCACCTTAAGTAATTCGATTGTGGATGGCAGTGTTTAGAAGAAGTTTCTACGCAATCCATGATGGAGGGTACATAAGCTTCGGCCTGGCCGAACTTACGGCCGTATATACTTGTTTTTTTTCAAACCTTTACCACGTGGTCGTTTGTTGTTGCACACTTTATTTATTTCAACTCTTTGCTATGATTTGTTGTTGCGTTCAAAATATTTATGCACACATTTTGAATGCAGCAGACAGAATGTCGCCAATCATGTTTTTCAATTTACGCGAAAAACAAAAAACCAACCGTTCGTTACGAGTTACTTCCACAGACTGATCTCTCCATCATACATTGTTGAATAAATACCCATTCTCTTGTTCTCTTTTCGCTCTTTCCATTGCTCAAAATTATTCAATTTCAATCACAAAGGTGATTGGATCAATCACATGTGTAATTGGAAACGGAAAAAATTTCAATCACGTTTGTAATTGAAAATTATTTCCGAATTGATTAACAAATTGATTGAATCAATTAATATTTTAATTGGAAACGTAACAAATATCAATTATTTTTTTAATTGGTTTTTATTCGGATTTGATTAAATAATTAATTGAATCAATTAACATATTAATTGAATCCGTTTCCAAATTCAATGAAGTGCTTAATTGAAAAAATGTTGGTGATAATTTTTTGTGTGTAGGTTTTAATTAATTTTAAACTCGTAGATATTCTTAACCACTATGTGGCAGAGTTATGAAAAATTGTATATAAAAATTGTCGCTTATATAGACCAGTTTCTTTGTGTAAACATTCAACATATGTGACAAAGCTACATACGTCTATTATTCGTAGGATTTTTGTAAAACTTAGTTTTTGTTTTGTTTTTCTCTGAAGCCTTTGTTACCATTCATTTCATTTCCTAGTTTTATAAACTTCCTGGTTTATACTTTAAAATGAGAACAAAAGACAAGCTTAGTCCAAATGAGAAATTGACGAGTTTGTTAGCAACAATAGCCAACGTTTTCTGTACTGTCATTCTTCATTTATTATTCTTTTGAAAATAAAATATAAGTGGTGGCAGTGTCCTTCAATTGCATGCGCTCAGTTGTACTTCAACTCCTCTCTAAAGGCCAATTGTCCTTTTCATAAGGACTCAGTTTTATTTTGCCCTCCGTTTACAATTGCATGAGCGTTGTTTTTTTTTCTATTCAAAAGTCATCGTTTATTATACCATGACATCATGTTAGATGGATGGATGGATGCATATGGTGGTGAGTGGGTGATTACAATGTGGAGATACATAGACTCATAGTTATGTAAAAGAATTCTATTCTAAATTAGAATTATACTCTAAATTAAAACAAGTAAATACGGCTGAAAGTTTGGCCAGGCCGAATCTTACCATATGTATCATCCACTATGTATTGCGTAATAATGACTGGCATGCCAAATCGAATGATTTGGCTGGTAACAGTTACCGATGGCAAAATATATTAAACCTTCTTAACATTGTCTTCTAAATTGTATGGAGTCTATGTTAAATAAAAAAGGACGAATGAATGAATATTTAAGCCTCTTGTATGCATGGTCGTTTTATATAGAGGAGTCTATAAATAATTATGGACCAAATTTTGCATGGTTATTAGCAAATTTCGGATGAAATTTACTCCTCCACGAGGTTTTAGAGTTCAAATCTGGGGATCGGTGTATATGGGGGCTATGGACAATTCACGACACGAAACATCATTAAAACGGAGTGCACTGGTAATATATCATGGGATATAATTTATCGGCAAATGCACTGAAACAAATATTGTCGTGAGGCCAAAAATTCCATGTCCTTCAAATACGAATGCCAATTTCGCATTTCTCTAATATAAAGTAAACAAGCATAAGTTCAGCTGTAAGTTCAGCCAGGCCGAAACTTATGTACCCTCCACCATGGATTGCGTACAAACTTCTACGAAAGACTGTCATTCACAATCGAATTACTTGGGTTGTGGTTTCTTAAAACTTCTTAACATCGTTTTCTAAATTGTGAGATAGTCCATACGTGGTATATATTAGACAAAAAAGGTATGTATAATGGGTGATACGGTCAAAATTTGGTCAAGGGAAAATGCGTGTAAATCGGTGAAATCGTTTATTTAAAAAATCAAATTAAATTTCTTTTTCAACTTCAATTAGTATAAAATTCAGGAAAAATATTCAGTTAGGCTTTCGCTTTTCCAAATCCGAATTACCGGGCCTCACGCTTGACACCTGCCATTAGATTTTGTACAGCCACCTTGTCCACCTTCTTCGCCGCAGAAAGCCAGTTTGCCTTGAACTGCTGCTCGTCCTTAGCAGTTTTTTTTGGTCTTCTTTAGGTTCCGCTTGACAATAGCCCAGTATTTCTCAATTGGGCGGAGCTCTGGCGTGTTGGGAGGGTTCTTGTCCTTGGGAACCACCTGAACGTTGTTGGCGGCGTACCACTCCATGGCCTTTTTACCGTAATGGCAAGATGCCAAATCCAGCCAAAACAGTACGGAAAAACCGTGTTTCTTCAGGAAAGGCAGCAGACGTTTATTCAAACACTCTTTCACGTAAATTTCTTGGTTGACCGTCCCGGAATCTATGAAAATGCTGCTTTTCAAGCCACAGGTACAGATGGCTTGCCAAACCAGATATTTCTTTACGAACTTTGACAGTTTTATGTGATTGAAAATATCTGCTACCTTTCCCCTTCCTTTTGCCGTATAAAACTCCTGCCCCGGAAGCTGCTTGTAGTCGGCTTTGACGTAGGTTTCGTCGGCCATTACCACGCAGTCAAACTTCGTCAGCATCGTCGTGTACAGCCTCCGGGATCGCGCTTTGGCCGTCGTATTTTGTTTATCATCGCGATTTGGAGTCACTACCTTCTTGTAAGTCGATAGTCCGGCTCGTTTTTTGGCTCAATGCACGGTTGTAGACGATACACCCAGCTTATTTGCGGCATCTCGGAGAGAGAGGTTAGGGTTTCGCTTGAAACTACCGGCAACTCTTTTTGTCGTCTCAGCGGCTTCCGGTTTTCGATTTCCCCCCGATCCAGACTTCCTGGCTGTCGACAAACGTTCTCCAAACACTTTAATTACATTTGTAACGGTTGATTTGACAAATTTTAGCGATTTTGCCAGCTTTGCGTGCGAGTAGCTCGGATTTTCGCGATGCGCGAGCAAAATTTTGATACGCTGCTCTTCTTGCTTGGACGGCATTTTGACAACTGAAGAATGAATTCCAAAATCAAAATAGGAGCAACATTCTACACACACACACCTTCAAAATGAGGGGTGTTTAGGTTTTTAAATGCAAAATTGAAAGAAATACGTCAAGTTTATATTGACCAAATTTTGACCGTATCACCTTTTAGATAAGTCTAAAATTAATTACGATTCGATATGGAATTTGCACGGTACGTAGGGAGCCAGAATTGAAATATGGGGGTCGCTTATATGTGGTCTATATACAATTATGAACTTGATATGGACCAATTTTTGTGTGATTGGCGATCGATTTATCTGAGGGCTAAATATAACTATAGACCGATATGGACCTAGTTAGGCATGGTTGTTAACGGCCATATACTAGTACAATGTACCAAATTTCAACTGACTCGGATGAAATTTGCTCCTCCAAGTGGCTCCAAAACCAAATCTCGGGATCGGTTTATATGGGGGCTATATATGATTATGGACTGATATGGACCACTTTTGGCATGGTTGTTAAATATCATATACTACCACCACGTACCAAATTTCAACCAGATCGGATGACTTTTGCTTCTCCAAAAGGCACCGAAGTTCAAATCTCGGGATCGGTTTATATGGCGGCTACATATAATTATGGACTGATATAAACCAATTCCTGCATGGCTGTTGGATACCATATACTAACTTCACGTACCAAATTTCAACCGAATCGGATGAATTTTGCTCTTCCAAGGGGCTCCGGAGGTTAAATCTGGGCATCGGTTTATATGGGGGCTACATATAATTATGGACCCATTTCGACCAATTTTTTAATGGGTGTTTGAGCCATATATTAACACCACGTACCAAATTTCAAATGAATCAGATGAATTTTGGTCTTCCAAGAGGCTCTGGAGGTCAAATCTGGTGATCGGTTTATATGGGGGCTATATATAATTATTGACCGATGTGGACCAATTTTTGCATGGTCATTACTTACACCATGTACCAAATTTCGGCCGGATCGGATGAAATTTTCGTCTCTTAGAGGCTCCGCAAGGCAAATCGGGGGATCGGTTTAAATGGGGGCTATATATAATTATATAGCCCCCATATATAACTGGTCCCCGATGTGGACCAGTTTTTGCATGGTTGTTACAGACCATATACTAACACCATGTACCAAATTTCAGCCGCATCGGATGAAATTTGCTTCTCTTAGAGGCTCCGCAAGTCAAATCTGGGGATGGGTTTATATGGGGGCTCTATATAATTATTGACCTATGTGAACCAATTTTTGCATAGTTGTTCGAGACCATATACTTACACCATGTACCAAATTTCAGCCGGATCAGATGAAAGTTGGTTCTCCTTGAGGATCCGGAATCCAAATTTGGGGGTCCGTTTATATGGGGGCTACACGTAAAAGTGGACCGATATGGCCCATTTGCAATACCATCCGACCTACATCAATAAAAACTACTTGTGCAAAGTTTCAAGTCGATAGCTTGTTTCGTTCGGAAATTATCGTGATTTCAACAGACGGACGGAGGGACGGACATGCTCAGATCGACTCAGAATTTCTCCACGACCCAGAATATGTATACTTTATGGGGTCTTAGAGCAGTATTTCGATGTGTTACAAACGGAATGACAAAGTTATGATACGCCCATCCTATGGTGGAGGGTATAAAAAGCTGAAAAAAACGAACAATTAAAATTTGCTTCCTAGAAGTAAATACACAAAACCCAAATTTAAAACAAAATTGTGTCTTAAAAGTATCCTTATTTGTATTCTCCGCTTCTTTGGCTCGGAATAAATACCAAAATTCTTAAAGTAAAGACAAAATCTTTGGAGCGGGGCATGCTTTTTTCAGTGCAGCGAAGGAACATGATGACCAAATATGTTTCAAGAGCAAAATATTATTTTTGGAGGGTGAACATAGAACATCTTTGTTGCGAAAATGTTATTTTGCTGATTTGCTTTAAATTTTGTACAAGGAATAGAGAGATCTCAAAATGTTGAGTAGAATTTAGTTCAATTTTTGTTCGACGTAGTTCATTCTTCCTATAAAATGGTTTACTTTTTCTTCGTTGTAGGGACTTGTGGTAAGTTTCAAGTCGATTGCTTGTTTTGTTCAAAGGATACCGTGATTTTAACTGGCGGACGACATTCATCCTATAATGGGTTGATATGTTTTCCAAAATATTTCTTTTCTTAATTTGCTATTAATACACACAAATAATAACAAGTATATACAGCAGTAAGTTCGGCCGGGCCGAATCTTAAATACCCACCACCATGAACCAAATATTAGGGTGTCCTTTGACATTTCAGGAGGGCTTGAGGACTTGAGGACACTTCCCGAAGATAAATTTAAAGATTTCATCCATGAGGACTATATCAGATTCTGGATTTATAAGAACCATTTTTGTTTGAGTTTTAGAGGAATCATTAACATCTCTTGTAAGTGTGCAAGAAAATTATAAAATAACGTCTTGATTTGAAATCTTAAATCTGCAGAAGTAAAATCTTTACATTGAGTTTCAAGCAACTTTCATGATCAGTGCGCCTTCTACACCCTCAAGAAGTGAAGTCGGTCTATATGGAGGCATTACCAAATGGACCTATAAAAACCTAATCCGATACACGTTATTGTGAGCCTAAAATACCAGAATATTTACAATTTCAGGCAAATCAGATAAAAACTACGGTTTCTAGAAACCCAAGGAGTTAAACCGGGAGATCGTTCTTATGGGGGCTATACTGAAATATGGACCGATGTTCACCGTTTTCGGCACACCTCTTTATGACCCGAAAATACCTCTAGATTTCCAATTTCAGGCAAATAGGATAAAAACTTCGGATTCTAGAAGCCCAAGAAGTAAAATCGGGAAATCGGTCTATATGGGGGCTATACCAAAATATGGACCGATCCTCACCATTTTCGGCACATTTCTTTATGATCCTAAAAAACCTCTAGATTTCCAATTTCAGACAAATTGGATAAAAAATAAGGTTTCTATAAGCCCAAGACCCCAAATCGGGAGGTCGTTTTATATGGGGAACATACCAAAACATGGACCGATACTCACAATTTTTGGCACACGTATTTGTGGTCCTACAATACCTCTAGATTTCCAATTTCCGGTAAATTGAATAAAAACTGCGATTTCTATAAGCCAAAGAAGTAAAATCGGGAGATGGGTCTTTATGGGGGCTATACCAAAATATGGACCGATACTCACAATTTTTGGCACACGTATTTGTGGTCCTACAATACCTCTAGATTTCCAATTTCAGGTAAATTGAATAAAAACTTCGGATTCTAGAAGCCCAAGAAGTAAAATCGGGAGATCGGTCTATATGGGGGCTATACCAAAATATGGACCGATACTCACAATTTTTGGCACACGTATTTGTGGTCCTACAATACCTCTAGATTTCCAATTTCAGGTAAATTGAATAAAAACTGCGGTTTCTATAAGCCCAAGAAGTAAAATCGGGAGATCGGTCTATATGGGGGCTATGCCAAAACGTGGACCGATACTCACCATTTTTGGCACACCTCTTTACGGTCACAAAATACCTCCAGATTTCAAATTTCAGGCAAATTGGATAAAAACTACGGTTTCTATAAGCCCAAGACCCCAAATCGGGAGGTCGGTTTATATGGGGACTATATCAAAACCTGGACCGATACAGCCCATCTTCGAACTTGACCTGCCTGCAGACAAAAGACGAATTTGTGCAAAATTTCAGCCTGATTGCTTCATTATTGAAGACTGTAGCGTGATTACAACAGACAGACAGACAGACAGACAGACAGACAGACGGACAGACGGACATCGTTATATCGTCTTAGAATTTCTCCCTGATCAAGAATATATATACTTTATATAGTCGGAAATCGATATTTCGATGCGTTACAAACGGAATGACAAACTTATTATACCCCCGTCACCATTCTATGGTGGTGGGTATAAAAATGTTCGCTGCTTCATAGTATCAAATAATTGAAATGACAAAAAATAAAACTTTAGTTTGTAGCATTGCTAGGGCACTCGGAATTCACCAAAAGTACGAAAATATATTGAGAGCGAAAATAATAAATGAGGGATTAAATCACAAGTTTAGGAATTTATTCTGAAAAATATTGTAACAGACTGATCAATAGAAGTATTGCCCATTGCTGCCATCACTTTTTCAACATGCGGATACCGCGTCGAAAATTGACTTGTCTTTTGACTCAGCCTGCGAATTGGCCCAATTTTTGACTTCCTTATAAGAAATGAAAACTGACCAGCTAGATCATACATCATCGATCAGATGGTGCCACCGTAGTGCAATGGTTAGCATGCCTGCCTTGTATACACAAGGTTGTGGGTTCGATTCCTGCTTCGACCGAACACCAAAAAGTTTTTCAGCGCTGGATTATCCCACCTCAGTAATGCTGGTGACATTTCTGAGGGTTTCAAAGCTTCTCTAAGTGGTTTCACTGCAATGTGGAACTCCGTTCGGACTCGGCTATAAAAAGGAGGTCTCTTGTCATTGAGCTTAAAATGGAATGGGGCAGCATGCCCGAGAGAAGTTGGCCAGTGTGGGATTACAATGGACTGGATAGTCTAAGTGAGCCTGATACATCGGGCTGCCACCTAAACTATCGATCAGAAATAGTGGTAATCAGAGGGAGCAATGTCTAGGCTATAGGGCGGGTTCAGCCATGCTTGTTTCAAAAGCATAAGTTTATCTATGCAAGGGGGAACATGTTTGTCAATTCTTCGTTGGATGAGTCTGGTACAATTTTTTCAGAAGAGACTCTCAAATATTTGGAAAAAAATTCACATTTTTAATTTGCGGTCCCAAGAAGAAAAATTCGACAAATAAGATATGCATCCTAATTAAATTTTATATAGCTTAGATTTATAACAAGAAAGCGTCCTGAAAATTGTTTTTATTTTGAAGAAGCAGGATCTTTTGCTGCGAATCAACTTCAAAATCTTTATAGCCAAGTAAATTTTTGTAGTGTTTTCAGAAAGGCAAGTGTATTCTAACGAATACTTTGATGTTAAAATTAGGTTAGGTTAGGTGGCAGCCCGATGTATCAGGTTCACTTAGACTATTCAGTCCATTGTGATACCACATTGTTGAACTTCTCTCTTATCACTGAGTGCTGCCCGATTCCATGTTAACCTCAATGACAAGGGACCTCCTTTTTATAGCCGAGTCCGAACGGCGTTCCACATTGCAGTGAAACCACTTAGAGAAGCTTTGAAACCCTCAGAAATGTCACAGCATTACTGAGGTGGTATAATCCACCGCTGAAAAACTTTTTGTTTTTCGGTCGAAGCAGGAATCGAACCCACGACCTTATGTATGCAAGGCGGGCATGCTAACCATTGCACCACGGTGGCTCCGTGTTAAAATTAGCACATGCTGTCCGTGCGAAATTTAAATTAAAAAGTCTTAGAGTAGTATATCACTTACATCAACATTTAAATAGATTCCTGTTGTGGTTTCTGCATAACGCTGCTAACGATATTGCTATGACAATTTTCTCAACTTTCACACAAGTGATTTATTTTTCAGTTTCCACAATAAAGTTTCCCACTCTTCCTCATCAAACATATATCTGTAAATGTAAATGTGTGTGTGTGTACTCAATATAATATTCATATCATGTTAGTCTTAAATATCATGGATTTAGTTTAAATATAGAAATGGAATAAAAATAATGTAATTCTCTTGATTCTCTTTCCAAATTCACATGTAGCAAACACGCACATCAATAAATGTCCACAAGTGAACAGAAAGCTACGGAAACAACTTCTTCAGAGGCATTTCCTAATGTTATTTCATGTCGTCATTCAAAGGCAAAATTATTTCTCACATAAACTCAAGTACTGAAATTTGTGATTTAATGTACCCTACACACTGAGGCAATAGCGTTAGTTTCGCCATGTATTTGAATCATTAGGCAATACCGCACAAAATAAGACTTGGCTACAAAAAAACCTACGTTCGACTTGAGGTAGTATATTTCATAACAATTTAATGAAAATCTTTGTATTTTCAAGTAAACTGCTTAACAAGGAGTTTTCAAAGGAAAATATTATATTTGAATTATGGTGGTGGGTATTTAATATACGGTCCGGATGAACTTAAGGTCGTATTTATTATGTAACACATCGAAGTACTGGTCTCAGACCACTGTCGCCACAGTTGATAGAATTCTACCAAAAATGGTAAATTTTTTACTGTTTGGTAGAATTCTTGATGTTTTGTAGCTTTTGCAAAATATTCCTCCTCTACTAAGAAGTACTTCTATAAATAAAATGTTGACAAAATTTTCTATAGAAACAAAATGTTGACAATATTTTCTCTAGAAATAAAATTTTGACAAAATTTTCTATAGAAATAATTTTTTTACAAAATTTTCTATAGAAATCAAATTTTGACAAAATTTTCTATAAAACTAAAATTTTGACAAAATTTCCTATAGAAATAAAATTTTGACAAAATTTCCTATAGAAATAAAATTTTGACAAAATTTCCTATAGAAATAAAATTATGACTAAATATCCTATAGAAATAATATTTTGACAAAATTTTCTATCGAAATAAAATGTTGACAAAATTTCCTATAGAAATGAAATTTTGACAAAATTTCCTATAGAAATGAAATTTTGACAAAATTTCCTATAGAAATGAAATTTTGACAAAATTTCCTACAGAAATAAAATTTTGATAAATTTTTCTATAAAAATAAAATTTTGACAAAATTTTCTAAGAAATAAAATGTTGAGAAAATGTTCTATAGAAATGAAATGTTGAGAAAATTTTCTATAGAAATGAAATGTTGAAAAAATTTTCTATAGAAATAATATTTTGACAAAATTTTCTATAAAAAATAAAATTTTGATAAAATTTTCTATAAAAATAAAATTTTCTATAGAAATAAACTTTTCTATAGAAAGAAAATTTTTACAAAATTTTCTATAGAAATAAAGGTTCTACAAAAATTTTTATAGATATAAAATTTTGACAAAATTTTCTATAGAAATGAAAATTTGTCAAAATTTTCTATAGAAATGAAATTTTGACAAGATTTCCTATTGGAATAACATTTTCATAAAAATTTCTAATTAAATAAAATTTTGACAAAATTTCATAAAATGTTGAGAAAATGTTCTATAGAAATTAAATGTTTAGAAAATTTTCTATAGAAATGAAATGTTGAGAAGATTTTCTATAGAAATGAAATTTTGACAAAATTTTCTATAGAAATAATATTTTGACAAAATTTTCTATAAAAAATAAAATTTTGATAAAATTTTCTATAAAAATAAAATTTTCTATAGAAATAAACTTTTCTATAGAAAGAAAATTTTTACAAAATTTTCTATATAAATAAAGGTTCTACAAAAATTTTTATAGAAATAAAATTTTGACAAAATTTTCTATAGAAATGAAAATTTGTCAAAATTTTCTATAGAAATGAAATTTTGACAAAATTTTCTATAAAAATAAAATTTTGACAAGATTTCCTATAGAAATGAAATATTGTCGAAATTTCCTATAGAAATGAAATTTTGACAAGATTTCCTATAGGAATAACATTTTGACAAAATTTCCTACAGAAATAAAATTTTCATAAAAATTTCTAATTAAATAAAATTTTGACAAAATTTCCTATAGAAATAAAATTTTGACTAAATATCCTATAGAAACAATATTTTGACAAAATTTTCTATAGAAATAAAATTTTGACAAAGTTTTCTATAAAAATAAAATTTTAACAAATTTTTGTATAAAAATAAAATTTTCACAAAATTTTCTAGAAATAAAATTTTGACAAATTTTTGTATAAAAATAAAATTTTCACAAAATTTTCTAGAAATAAAATGTTGAGAAAATGTTCCATAGAAATGAAATTTTGACAAAATTTTCTATAGAAATTAAATTTTGACAAAATTTTCTATAGAAATGAAATTTTGACACAGTTTGCTATAGAAACGAAATTTTGACAAATTTCCAATAGAAATCAAATGAAATGAAATGTTGAGAAAATTTTCTATAGAAAAGAAATTTTGACAAAATTTTCTATAGAAATAGTATTTTGACAAAATTTTCTATAAAAAATAAAATTTTGATAAAATTATCTATAAAAATAAAATTTTCTATAGAAATAAACTTTTCTATAGAAAGAAAATTTTTACAAAATTTTCTATAGAAATAAAGGTTCTACAAAAATTTTTATAGAAATAAAATTTTGACAAAATTTTCTAAAGAAATTAAATTTTGTCAAAATTTTATAGAAATAAAATTTTGACAAAATTTTCTATAAAAATAAAATTTTGACAAGATTTCCTATAGAAATGAAATATTGTCGAAATTTCCTATAGAAATGAAATGTTGACAAGATTTCCTATAGGAATAACATTTTGACAATTTCCTACAGAAATAAAATTTTGATAAAAATTTCTAATGAAATAAAATTTTGACAAAATTTCCTATAGAAATAAAATTTTGACTAAATATCCTATAGAAACAATATTTTGACAAAATTTTCTATAGAAATCAAATTTTTACAAAATTTTCTATAAAAATAAAATTTTAACAAAATTTCCTTTAAAAATGAAATTTTGAAAAAATTTCCTAACAAAATAAAATTTTGACAAATTTTTGTATAAAAATAAAATTTTCACAAAATTTTCTAGAAATAAAATATTGAGAAAATGTTCTATAGAAATGAAATTTTGACAAAATTTTTTACAGAAATTAAACTTTGACAAAATTTTCTATAGAAATTAAATTTTGACAAAATTTTCTATAGAAATGAAATTTTGACACAGTTTGCTATAGAAACGAAATTTTGACAAATTTCCAATAGAAATCAAATTTTGACAAAATTTTCTATAGAAATAAACTTTTCTATAGAAATAAAATTTTGACAAAATTTTCTATAGAAATAAAATTTTGACAAAATTTTCTATAGAAATAACATTTTGATAAAATTTTCTATAGAAATAAAATTTTGACAAAATTTTCCATAGAAGTAAAATTTTGACAAAATTTCCTACAGAAATAAAATTTTGATAAAAAATTCTAATGAAATAAAATTTTGATAAAATTTTCTATAGAAATAAAATTTTAGCAAAATTTCCTATAGGAATGAAATTTTGATAAGATTTCCTATAGAAAAAAAAATTTTGGACAAAATTTCCTATAGAAATTACATTTTGACAAAATTTCTTACAGAAATAAAATTTGGATAAAAATTTCTATAGAAATTAAGTTTTGACAAAATTTCCTATAGAAATGAAATTTTGACAAAATTTTGTTAGAGATAAAATTTTGAGGAAATTTTATTAGAGATAAAATTGGACAAAATTTTCTATAGAAATAAAATTTTGACAGAATTTCCTAAAAATATACACTTTTTCTAGAAACAATTTGAAAATGTCAATTTTTGTTTTAGGCCATACTATCGAATAATAATAAATAAAATATTAAATAAACAATAATAAATAAACGTATAAAATAAAATAATAAACCTTTTCGTTTGAAAAAACATTTTTTTCCATAATAGCCACCAAAATTTGACCAAACTCGGCAAAACAAGATGTTTTTAGTTGGTAAAATTTTCTTAAAATTTTGGTAGATTATTTTTGGCTCGAGTGGCAACCGTGTCTCAAACACCATTTGGTATATATACATTTTGGGTGGTCATAAAGTTCTATGCCGATCTAGCAATGTCGCCCGTCTGTTAAAATCACGCTAGCCAGATAGGTCCTATGAAATTGCAAATGGTTGATATAAGACCACTTTTATGTATAGCCCCAATATGGACCGACCTTTAGTTTTGGCTTGCAGAGGCTCTTGGAGGAGGTAATTTCATCCGATTTGGTTGAAATTCGGTACGTGGTGTTAGTATATGGCATCTAAAATTATGCAAAAGTTGGTCCACATCGGTCGTTAATTATATACAGCCCCCATGTAAACCGATCCCCAGATTTGATTTCCGCAGCTTCATGGAGATGACAATTTCATCCGACACGTTTGACGTTTGATACGTGCAAAAATTGATCCATCTCGGTTCATGTTTATATGTGGCCCCATATAAACCGATCCCCAGATTTGATTTGGTTCATAAAAGTTAATCATTATGTATACGAGCATGATCCTCTATAAAAATTGATCAAGAACTTAATTGGCTTATATAAGCATTTAATCTCCCTATGTAGGCAGCTTAAGACAAGTATTACCACAGCAAGTAATTTTATTGTAGTAGAACTTTCTACGCAATCCAAGGTGGAGGGTACATAAGATTCGGCCTAGGCAAACTTACACCGTTTATACTTGTTTGAACTCTTTGAGTACTGCCGCTGATGAAGAGCCAAGAAAATATATGGCAGTTATGTGCAACGTTGGCTGCATCCTTACTGCCTAGAAGGGCTGAAGTATCCATGCGTTTTCCACGTTTCCAGGCCGCCATAAAAGACACATTTTTCTTTGGCTTCGAGGTGTGTAAAAATGCAGCTTTTTTCCTTTTGTATTGTTTCCGTTTTTCTCTTCATGCTGTTTCGTCAGTTAAGTGTATAGAGCCTGCATTTGAGAGCGTATTTTACCCAACGTGCCAACATTTTTAAACTCATATCCGTTTTCCCTGTCAACTAACATGTCAGTCAACTCCTGCTGTTTGCAAATTATGCACCAAAACTACGACTCCATTTCATTCGGTCTTCCTTCCGTTGCCTTTCATTTCTACGGAAGTTTGTTCCGATTTTGTTTTTTTAGGAATTTTGTCTTTTCTTCAGATTTTGGTTGCGAGGACGTGTAAGTGCTGTTGTGTGAGTCCATGTTTCCTATTTTTTACCCGTGATGATTTTGTTTTATTTGATATGTTGAAAAAAAAAATAGAAAACAAGAAGTTATTTGAAGTGAACTTTCGTAAGCAACGGGAGAAAATTCAAAATTCTTAAAGAGGGAGATAAACTCCATTGGTGAGAATAAAATTAAATTGGGAATTTCGATTTAGGTAAAGGTGAACTGTAAACAAACATTTTTTTTTAGAAGTTGATAAAGAATTTATTTTATTGAAAAATAATGCTCTAGGAATGCTAAATGCAAAATGATGAATTCCCTTATCATCAATGGTGTGCTTACGAATTCTAGATTTAGCTTACTGGTAAGGGCAATCTGCTCCCATTGTCGTTAGGTCATCGTCTTAACAAAATGAGCTCCGTTATGAACTACTCTAAGTACATTCCCAAAGTGTAATTTCCCAGTCCCATTTCTAATTCGGGATTAGCGAACAATACTGACCAAAGAAAATGGCTTTATTTATTTTTTTTTTTAACTATTCCATTGACATCTATACACTTTTGCATGCATTTGAACCAATTTTTGAAGCAATTTTGCCACCGAAAAAAATCTATAGAAAATTTTATCAAAATTTTATTTCTATAGATAATTTTGTCAACATTTTATTTCTAAAGAAATTTTGTCAAAATTTTATTGCTATAGAAAATTTTGTCAAAATTTGATTTCTATAGAAAATTTTGTCAAAATTTTATTTTTAAAGAAAATTTTGTAAAAATTTTATATCTATAGAAAATTTTGTCAAAATTTTATTGCTATGTAAATTTTCTCAACGTTTTATTTCTAAAGAAAATTTTGTCAAAATTTAATTTCTAAAGAAAATTTGTCAACATTTTATTTCTATAGAAAATTTTGTCAACATTTTATTTCTGTAGAATTTTTAGCCACAATTTTATTTCTATAGAATTAAAAAAAAAAAATTTTTTTAGAAAATTTTGTCAAATTTTTTTCGAAAGAAAATTTTGCCAACATTTTATTTCTATAGAAAATTTTGTCAAAATTTAATGTCTATAGAAAATTTTGTTAAAATTTTATTTCTACAGAAAATTTTGTCAAAATTTTATTTCTATAGAAAATTTTGTCAAAATTTTATTTCTGTAGAAAACTTTGTCAAAATTTTATTTCTGTAGAAAACTTTGTCAAAATTTTATTTCTATAGAAAATTTTGTTAAAATTTTATTTCTATAGAAAATTTCGTCAAAGTTTTATTTCTAAAGAAAATTTTATCACAATTTAATTTCTATAGAACATTTTGTCAAAATTTTATTGCTATAGAAAATTTTGTCAAAATTTGATTTCAAAAGAAAATTTTGTCAACATTTTATTTCTGTAGAAAATTTTGTCAACATTTTATTTCTATAGATTTTTTTTTAAATTTTTATACCCTGCGCCACACTGTGGAACAGGGTATTATAAGTTAGTGCATATGTTTGCAACACCCAGAAGCAGACGAGATAGACACATGGTGTCTTTGGCAAAAATGCTCAGGGTGGGCTCCTTAGTCGATATAGCCATGTCCGTCTGTCCGTGAACACATTTTGGTAATCAAAGTCTAGGTCGCAGTTTTAGTCCAATCGACTTCAAATTTGGCACAAGTATGTGTTTTGGCTCAGATTATATCCCTATTGATTTTGGAAGAAATCGGTTCAGATTTAGATATAGCTCCCATATATATTTCGCCCGATATGGACTTATATGGCCCCAGCAGCCAGAGTTTTACCCTAATTTGCTTAAAATTTTGCACAAGAAGAACAATTAGTACTATTGTCAAGTATGCCAAATTTTATTGAAATCGGTTCAGATTTAGATATAGCTCCCATATATATCTTTCGCCCGATATGGACTAATACGATCCCAGAAGCCAGAGTTTTACCCCAATTTGGTTGAAATTTTGCACAGGGAGTAAAATTAGCATTGTAGTAATGCGTGCTAAATTTAGTTGAAATCGGTTCAGATTTAGATGTAGCTCCCATATATAGCTTTCGGCCGATTTACACTCATATGACCACAGAGGTCAATTTTTTACTCCGATTTAGTTGAAATTTTGCACAGGGAGTAGATTTAGAATTGTAGCTATGCGAGCCAAATTTGGTGGAAATCGGTTCAGATTTAGATATAGCTCCAATATATAGCTTTCGGCCGATTTACACTCATATGTCCACAAAGGCCAATTTTTTGCTCCGATTTAGTTGAAATTTTGCACAGGGAGTAGAATTAGCATTGTAACTATGCGTGCCAAATTTGGTTGAAATCGGTTCAGATTTAGATATAGCTCCCATATATATGTTTTTCTGATTTCGACGAAAAGGTCAATATACCAACATTTTCATTGTAAAATCGCCACTGCTTAGTCGAAAAGTTGTAAAAATGACCCTAATTTTCCAAAACCTCCAATACATGTATATCAAGCGATAAATCATAAATAAACTTTTGCGAAGTTTTCTTAAAATTGCTTCAGATTTAAATGTTTCCCATATTTTTTTACTAAAGTTGTGTTCCACCCCACTGCATTAGTCAACTTAACTTTTGAGTCTATAGATTTTGTAAAAGTCTATCAAATTCTGTCCAGATCGAGTGATATTTACATGTATGTATTTGGGACAAACCTTATATATAGCACCCAACACAATTGACGGATGTGGTATGGTATCGAAAATTTAGATCTACAAAGTGGTGCAGGGTATAATATAGTCGGTCCCGCCCGACTTTAGACTTTCCTTACTTGTTTTTTATAGAAAATTTTGTCAAAATTTTTTTTCGAAAGAAAGTTTTGCCAACATTTTATTTCTATAGACCATTTTGTCAAAATTTTATGTCTATAGAAAATTTTGTTAAAATTTTATTTCAGTAGAAAATTTTGTCAAAATTTTAATTCTATAGACAATTTTGTCAAAATTTTATTTCTATAGAAAACTTTGTCAAAATTTTATTTCTATAGAAAATTTTGTTAAAATTTTATTTCTAAAGAAAATTTTGTCAAAATTTTATTTCTAAATAAAATTTTGTCAAAATTTAATTTCTAACGAAAATTTTGTCAACATTTTATTTCTTTGGAAAATTTTGTCAAAATTGAATTGCTATAGAAAATTTTGTCAAAATTTGATTTCTAAAGAAAATGTTGTCAAAATTTGATTTCTAAAGAAAATTTTGTCAAAATTTGATTTCTAAGGAAATTCTGTCAAAATTTTATTTGAATAGAAAATATTGTCAAAATTTTATTTGTATAGAAATTTTGTCAAAATTTTATTTCTATCGAAAATGTTGTCAACATTTTATTTCTATAGAAAATGTTGTCAACATTTTATTTCTGTAGAATATTTAGCCAAAATTTTATTTCTATAAATTTTTTTATTTTTTTTATAGAAAATTTTGTCAAAATTTTTTTTCGAAAGAAAATTTTGCCAACAATTTATTTCTATAGAACATTTTGTCAAAATTTTATGTCTATAGAAAATTTTGTTAAAATTTTATTTCTAATGAAAATTTTGTCAAAATTTTATTTCTAAAGAAAATTTTGTCGAAATTTTATTTCTAAAGAAAATTTTGTCGAAATTTTATTTCTAAAAAAATTTTGTCAAAATTTGATTTGTATAGAAAATTTTGTCAAAATTTGATTTGTGTAGAAAATTTTTTCAAAATACGATTTCTGTAGAAAATTTTGTCAAAATTTTATTTCTAGAGAAAATTTTGTCAAAATTTTAATTCTACAGAAAATTTTATAAAAATTTTATTTCCATTTCTTGTGAAAATTTTATTTATTTCTATATACAATTTTGTCAAATATTTTGTTCTATATAAAATTTTGTCAAAATTGTTTCAAAATTTTATTTCCATAGAAAATTTTTGTCAAAATTTTATTTTATAGAAAATTTTGTTTCTATAGAAAATTTCGTCAAAATTTTATTTCTGTAGAAGATTTTGTGCGATTGTAGTTTAATTCGACCAACCAACAAGAGCCTTGTTTTGAGCAATCGACAAACTGTGTGGGATCCAAAGCGATCGATTTTTTTGACGGTCAAATGCTCAAGGTTTCATTAATGTCACATCACGATCTTGCACAAAAAACTGATTTGGGACCAGCTTCACGAAATTCGTCTTGGATGGAACTACGATCTCGATTGAATTCACCACACCTTCGATAAACACTGGTCTTTGACGGAACGTTATCGTCATCGGTGCACTGTCGTCGAGTTAATCCACGTCGCACGAAAATGTTCATGATTTATTTCCATTTTTTTTTTTTGAGCGAGATAAATATTTTAATTTACTGTAAACTTCACAATACCGCTAGTATGTCAAAACGTTCTGAGTACTAGGGTTTCCCAATGCCGAAATATAAAAAAAGTATTTGTAACTAGTTTATGACTCAATTTGTAACACATCGAAATGTACGAAATGTAGAAAGTACATGTTTTCTTGATCAGGGAGATATTATAAGATTTAAGATACGATTTAATTTCCAGTTCCAATGTATAAAGTTTCAAGTCGATTAACCGAAGACGTCACTTAAACATTTTTGCGCCCATGGTATTTGCCAAAGACAAATTTCATCCATATCGCATCCCTATGCATTTCAGAAAATATGTTATAATTGGAAATTTTAAATAACACCCTATTTCATACTAAAACATATTTGGAAATATTTTTTTTTTCTTAATGGGTTTCCATGGCCACCCTAACTATTGGATAACAAAAATTAGTATCCTTGGTGTAATCATTTGATCATTAAAATTTTCCGCGTTTAAATTTCACACCGTCATTGCAAGCAAATGCGATAAGTTCTAATTTGATTTTATATTTTGATAATTAACCGGTAATGAGGCTCTCTCTCTCTCTCTCTCTCTTTCTCTTGCACTAACTCTTCAAACTCTAAATGTTGCAGCGCTATATTCATTTGTGCAATTAGAGAAAATGCAACATCAAGGCATTTTGATAGCCAAAGCCAATTGCGGCTTTGACTGCGGCAATATGAATGAAAATGAAGCATAAGATAATGCCACATTGCCACAATCATTTTGTGGCAGGTTGACGATAAAGCCAATGAGCTTAATTATTTACCATTTTATGATTATTTAAGTCTGCAATGATGTTTAAAGCTACAAACTTAGGCAACATCTTTTGGTTGCCACATTAAAGGGGGAGAGGGGAGGCGGGGAGGTTTCAAATTAAAAAAAGGAAAACTAAATACTAATTAAGCGACTTTAGCGATAATTTTGTAAAATGACGATGAAGAACATGTTTCCACAAATCGCTATAATTTTGTGCATTCTCTCAAGCAGTAGTCATGCTTCTACATCGCTCCTTTTCTTAATATAAATTGCGCTTATAAATCGAACTGCGTTTAGATGCTGTATACGATTTGCTACCGACAAAGTTGGTGTAACGACTTTTAACCTGATCAGTTGCCTGGTGGCCCAAAAACGTCTACCATGCACGCAGAGAAGAAACATGATTGTAACAATCATATTCGAAGAGCAAAATAATATGATAGGAGCTATTTTTGCGACGACCATGTAACATTTTCATCTGTAACCATGTTGGCTCAGTGAACAAATATAAGAACGAAATTACTACAACATTTTCTATAGACATTAAATTTTGATAAAATTAGCTAAAGAGACCAAATTTTGAAAAAAACAAGTAACGAAAGTCTAAAGTTGGGCGGGGCCGACTATATTATACCCCGCATCACTATGTAGATGCACATTTTAGATACCACATCAAATCCGTCCAATGTGTTTGGCGCTAAATATAAAGGTTTATGTTGCCATATACATATATGTATTAAATCTGAAAGATATATATGGGAGCTATATCTAAATCTGAATCGATTTTGACCATATTTGGCACATACAAATAGTATCGTTAAAAGTACCGCTTGTGCAAAATTTGAAGTAAGCCAGAGCAAAACTCTGGCTTTTGAGACCATATAAGTCCAAATCGGGCGAAAGATATATATGTGAGCTATATCTAAATCTGAACCGAGTTTAACAAAATTTGACACACTTAACGATACTATTAAGCGTACCCCTTGTGCAAAATTTGAAGCAAATCACGGCAAAGCTCTGGCTTTTGTGGCCATATAAGTTCAAATCGGACGGAAGATATATATGAGAGCTATATCTAAAATTGAACCGATTTCAATCAAATTTACCAAGCATTGGTAGCATGTCAATTCTACCCTCTGTGCAAAATTTCACGAAGATCGGTAGTAAACTTTGGCCTCTGTTATCATATGAGTCTAAATCGGACGAAAAATATATATGGGAGCTATATCTAAATCTGAACCGATTTTTTCCAAAACCAATAGCGATTGTCTCTGTCCCAAGAAACGGATCTATGCCAAATTTGAGGACGATCGGGCTTAAATTGCGAGCTGTACTTTGTGCACAAAATTACATATACACACAGACGGACAGACAGACAGACAGACAGACGGACATCGCTAAATCGACTCAGAATTTAAATCTAAGCCGATCGGTATACTAAAAGATGGGCCTATGACCACTATTTCTTGGCGTTACATACAAATGCACAAACTTACTATACCCTGTACCACAGTAGTGGTGAAGGGTATAAATGTGGAAACATTTAAAATTGAAACAATGTTTAGGCAACTTTGCAAAAGTGTATTTATGATTTATTGGTCGATAGATATGTATTCGTAGTATAGGAAAATTGGAGACATTTTTACAAGTTTTCGTCTTAGCAGTGGCGTTTTTACAAGGAAAATGTGGGTATTTTGGCCAATTTTGCCGAAATCAGAAACACATATATATGGGAGCTATATCTAAATCTGAATCGATTTCAACCAAATTTGGCACGCATAGCTACAATGCTAATTCTAATCCCTGTGCTAAATTTCAACTAAATCGGAGTTAAAAATTTGACCCCTGGAGTCATATGATTGTAAATCGGTCAAAAGATATATATGGGAGATAAATCTAAATCTGAACCGAATTCAACCCAAATTAGCATGTATATCGAGATTATTAATTCTACTTTCTGTACAAAATTTAAAGAAAATCAGAGCAAACCTCTGGCTTCTGGGGCCATTGAACCGATTTCAACCAAATTAGACACACTTTACGACACTATCACTTGCACTCCTCGTGCAATATTTAAAGCAAATCGGGCTGAAATTCTGGCTTTTAGGGCGTAATTAGTAGATATCTCGCGAAAGATATATATGGGAGCTATATCTACAACTGTACCGATTTATTCCAAAATCAATATGGTTCTATTCTGACCCAAAACACATATCTATGCCAAATTTGACGGACGGACGGACTTGGCTAGGTCGATTCAGGGGCCGGCCCTGATCAATATTGCTAAAGACTCCATATGTCTATCTCGCCTCCTTCTAGGTGTTGCAAACAGATGTACTAACTTATAATACCCTATTCCACAGTGTGGCGCAGTGTATAAAAATTATTACAGAAACGAAATTTCGAAAAAATACTTTAGAAATGAAATGTGGACAAAATTTCTCATATTAAAAAGGTTTTGAAAAAATTTCGTATAGACATAAAATTTTGACAAAATTTTCTATAGAAATGAAAATTTGTCAATCTTTCCTATAACAAGTATATAAATTAGTAAGTTCGGACGGGCCGAATCTTAAATACCTACCACCATGAATCAAATATAATAGTTTCCTTTGAAAATTTCATGGGGGTTTGATGACAGATATTTTCTCAAGTACGCTTCCCGAAAATAAATGTAAAGATTTTACCTATGAAGACTAGATCAGATCCTGAATTTATAGAAACCATTTTTTGTTTGAGTTTTAGAGGAATCATAAACATCTCTAAAATCTGTAGATTTTCATCCACAATTATTAAATGATTACGAGAGGTAAAATCTGGAAATTTTGCATTCAGTTTCAAGCAATTTACATGATCAGTGCGCCTTGTATACCCTCAATAAGTGAAATCGGTCTATATGGAGGCCTTACCAAATGGTCCGATCAAACTAAATCATATACACTTTGTTATGGGTCTAAAATACCAGTATATTTTCAATTTGTAGCAAAACGCATAAAAGCTACAATTTCTAGAAACCGTAGGAGTTAAATCGGGAGTTCGGTGTAATGGGGGCTATGCCAAAACATGGAAGGATACACACAGTATTCAGCACATCTAATTGTAGTTCTAGAATCTAGACCCCAAATCGGAGGGCCGGTTTATACGGAGGCTATTTTAAAAACTGTACCGATACAAAATATATTCCGCACACCTCTTTATGATCCTAGAATACCTCTAGATTTCCAATTTCAGGCAAATTGGATAAAAACTACGGATTCCAGAAGCCCAAGAAATAAAATCGGGAGATCGGTCTATATGGGGGCTATATGAAAACATGGACAGGTACTCACCATTTTCGGCACATCTCTTTATTTTCCTACACACAAAAAAATATTTTTCTGATTCAATCACGAAATTAATTGATCCAATTAATTTTTTAATTGAAATGTCTTCAATCACAGAAATGATAGTATCAATTAAAAAATTAATTGACAGTCAATTAAAAAATTAATTGATCCAATTAAAAAATTAATTGATACTATTAATTTGTGTGATTGATTTTTATTTCAATTAAAAAATTTGTTGATTCAATTAAATTTTTAATTGAATACTTTTTAAAACTCAATTAAGATTTTAATTGGAAAAATTTTTGTGAAATTTTTTTTCTGTGTAGAGTACTTCTACATTTCCAATTTCAGGCAAATTGGATAAAAACTACGGATTCCAAAAGCCCAAAAAGTAAAATCGGGAGATCGGTTTATATAGGGGCTATATCAAAACCTGGTCCAATAATCACCATTTTCGGCACATCTCTTTATGGTCCTAGAATACCTCTAGATTTCCAATTTCAGCCAAATTGGGTAAAAACTACGGATTCTAGAAGCCCAGGAATTAAAATCGGGAGATAGGTCTATATGGGGGCTATATCAAAACATGGTCCCATAATCACCATTTTCGGTACACGTCTTTAGGGTCATAGAGTACCTCTAGATTTCAAATTTCAGGTATACTGGATTAAAACTACGGATTCTAGAAGCCCAGGAATTAAAATCGGGAGATCGGTCTATATGGGGGCTATATCAAAACATGGACCGATAATCACCATTTTCGCACATCTCTTCATTCTCCTAGAATACCTATTTCAGGCAAATTGGGTAACAACTACAGATTCTAGAAGCCCAAGAAATAAAACCGGAAGATCGGAAGCTCCCATATAGCTATACCAAAACATGGGCCGATACCCCCATTTTCGACACACCAATTTGTGGTCTTAAAATACCTCTAGATTTTTAATTTCAGGCAAATCGGATAGAAAGTACACTTTCTAGACGCCCAAGAAGCAAAATTGGGAATTCGGTCCATATGAGGGCTATGCCAAAACAGGGACCGATAGTCACCATTTTCGGTACACTTTTTGACGGTCCTAGAATACATGTAGATTTCCAACTTCAGGCAAATTAGATAAAAACTACGGATTTTATAAGCCCAAGACCCCAAATCGGGAGGTCGGTTTATATGGGGACTATATAAAAACTTGGACCGATATAGCCCATCTTCGAACTTGACCTGCCTGCAAACAAAAGACGAATCTGTGCATTGAAAAGCCTTTAGATCATAATAAAGAATATTTTGAAATACAATAAAGCTATTTTCGATGATTAATATGTTTTTGATTTCTAATCCAGAAATATGAAAAACAACCCCGTAACTTCTCTATTTCTCTAATATCAAAAAAGTTGATCTCTAAGGCTTTCATTTGCTGGGTTTTTGGAATAAACGAACGATTTTGAGAAAAAATATTTACGATAGTAATCAAAAATTAAAGGAGCTATATACTCCAACGCATTTGCTAGGAAGTTACCCTCGAGGTCCTATTTAAGATTACTCCTTTTAGCATGTGTTTTTGTCCAGCGATTTTTATACCCTAAACCACATAGTGGTCAGGGTATAATAAGTTTGACCGGCCAAAAAATGTGCCTACCAGAAATATTGATTTTCGACCCCATAAAATATATACCGATCGACTCAGAATCACCTCCTGAGTCGATCTAGCGCTTGGTGTCCGTCCGTCCGTCCGTCTGTCCATGTATTTGTTGTTCACAGGATTCCGGTCGCAATTATCAACCGCTTTTGATGAAATTTGGTACAGCGAGTTTTTGGGCACAAGGACAAACGCTATTGAATTTGGAAGAAATCGGATCAAATTTAGATATAGATCCCATATCTATGTATTGCCCGATTTCGACAAATGGGGTCACTTTGCGCTTTTTTTCTAACGGATCGTCACCAAATTTGGCAAAAGCTAATCCTTTCCATCGCCCTTCACGTCTGCAAAATTTCATCCAAATCGGTTCAGATTTAGATATAGCTCTCATATATATGTATCGCCCGATTTGTCTAAATTTGGCCATAAAACCCTTATTTATCAACCGATCTTACTCAAATTTGGCTAAATGTAGTCTTCTATAGCACTAACTATATATGCCAAAAAAATCATCGAAATCGGTTCAGATTTAGATATAGCTCCCATATATATGTATAGCCCGATTTTCACAAATTTGGCCATAGAACCCTTATTTATTAACCGATCTTACTAAAAGTTGGCTAGATCCAGTCCTCTATAGTACTAACTATATGTGCAAAATTTCATCGAAATCGGTTCAGATGTTGATATAGCTCCCATATATGTATCACCCGATTTTGAAAAATTCGCCCCTAATAACCTTATGTTTGGCCATACAGGCCTCATTTCTTAACTGATCTTACTCAAATCTTGCACAAGGTAACCTTTTGTGGCATTAATCAAACCCGCAAAATATTATGACTATATATGCATCGCTCGATTTTCCCAAATTTGGCCATAGTACTCTTATTTATTAACCAATGTTACTCAAATTTCAAATTTTGATGTACCAGCCGATCGTACTTATACGTACTTGTAGCTCTTATATAAGAATATTGAATCGATTTTTACAAATTTGTATTTATTACCCACACTAATTTAACGATTTTCTCTTTTTTAATAATGGGCTCAATATTAGTGGCATACTAACTCCGTAGGCGCAATATCAACACAGCCAGTGTTACTAGAAGTAGGGGAAATTCGCTATATGTAGGGTTTTTCTAATATTTAGCGTCTTGTAGGGACGTAGGGCCACAATGTAGGACATTTTCACTCAACACAATTTGTAATAATTTTTACATTTTGGTGGCTCTAGAGGAGGAAATTAGAAGCAGGTGAGGCTTGATCTTTAACAATGTGTGGTAAACTTTATTCCTGTAGAAAATTTTGTCAACATTGTATTTCTTTATTTCAAAATTTTATTTCTATAGAATTTATTGTCAAAATTTTATTTCTATAGAAACATTTCTCACAAAAATTTGTTTATAGAAACTTTTTCCAAAATTTTATTTTTATAGAGATTTAACAAAAAAGATTACTAATTTGGGTAGAATTCTACCAACTGTGGCAAACGTGGTGGTAATACAAATTTATATTCTAAGTTATATACGTTGCATATTCATGTTTTAAGATAATAAAGTACTTAAAACCATTTTTGTTTTGTAAAATTTTTTAAATTTAACGAAAAATATAGTAGGGAAAATTGTTTGGGAATGTATGGGAATGTAGGGAACTTTTTTTTGTCCTTGTAGGGTAAACCGAACATTTTCCGTGGCAACATTGACTATGAGCTATAGTCAGATTGACACAAAGCACCCATAGACATGTACCCCTTAATTTTCTTAAATATGCAACTGCGGTTTATCTCCCAGACCTATATGTTACCCCACAAATGCTTATGATTACTAATTCTGTAATGGTGGTTTAGGGTGTGATATAGTCGGCTCCGCCCGACTTTCTACTTTACTTACTTGTTAATCATAACTACAATCCCTATTCGCCTGCTTTCAAGTTCATATATTCTACACCGGTATCAGTCAGTTTAATTTTTCTCCATTCATCCATGTGCCTTAACATAATTCCCAAATTCCATCACCCTCCTTCACAGTAATGGTGCTGACGTAATTGAACAGCTAAACCATTTTGTGATATATGTAGACTCATGTCAACATCCATATCCCGCTGCTATTTACCAAATGCATTATAATTTTACGTACTCACAAAATGACAAAGGGTTATGCGGTCTAAAACGAGCAAAGCAATTCTTTCCTTTTGAAACGACAAATCTACCGCAATTGACCAACCAAATGTCATAGGGTAAAAACATTGCTTTTCTTGTCAGCTATTTGGGGAAAAATGTGCCATGGTTTCAAATAGAATTCATAACACTGAGTATATGGCACTCATTGGTCTGTGAAATATAACAGCAAATAGCTTCGGTGTATTTTTATAACCTGCGCCACAGTGTGGAACAGGGTATTATAAGTAAGTGCATATGTTTGCAACACCCAGAAGGAGACGAGATAGATATATGGTGTCTTTGGCAATAATGCTTAGGGTGGGTCACTGAGTCGATCTTTTCATGTCCGTCCGTCCGTCTGTCTGTGAACACATTTTTGTGATCAAAGTCTAGGTCGCAGTTTTAGTCCAATCGACTTTAAATTTGGCACAAGTTCCTGTTTTGGGTCAGAATAGAACCCTATTGATTTTGGAAGAAATCGGTTCATATTTAGATAGTGCTCCCATATATATCTTTCGCCCGATATGGACTTTTATGGTCCCAGAAATTTTGCACAAACATCACACTTGGTCGTATAGTGAAGTGTGCAAAATTTGATTGAAATCGGTTCAAATTTAGGTATAGCTCCCATATATATATTTCGCCCGATATGGACTTATATGGCCCCAGAAGCCAGAGTTTTAGCTGAATTTTATTGAAATTTTGCACTATAAGTGCCATTAGTAGAAGTTGCCCCAAAATTGGTTCAGATTTAAATGCTTCCCATATTTATACCCTTCACCACTACTGTGGTACAGGGTATAATAAGTTTGTGCATTTGTATGTAACGCCAAGAAGGAAAAGTCTGTGACCATCGTTTAGGCCAAAATGGCCAAAATACCCACATTTTCCTTATAAAATAGCCACTGGAAAGTCGAAAACTTGTAAAAATGACTAAAATTATCCTATTACTCAATACACATCTATCGACCGATAAATTATTAATACGCTTTTGCGAAGTTGCCTCAAAATTGGTTCAGTTTTAAATGTTTCCCATATTTTTTAATAACATTGTGCTTCATCCCAGACATAAGCCGATTTAAATTGTAGTCCTAGAGATTTTGTAGAAGTACAAAAATTGTCTCCAAACCGGTTAAGATATACATATTTGTATATGGGAATGTAAACCTTCATGAAGGAGGTGAGATGGTAACATAAATTTTGGTCTACAAAGTGGTGAAGGGTATAATATAGTCGGCCCCGCCCGACTTTAGACTTTACTTACTTGTTTTTTTTTCCTAACATTGTGTTCCATCCCAGGGCATTAGCCGACTTAAATTTAAAGTCTATAAATATTGTAGAACAAATTTGATGGATTTGATATGGTATCGAAAATTTAGATCTACAAAGTAGCGCAGGGTATAATATAGTCGGCCCCGCCCGACTTTAGACTTTCCTTACTTGTTTTATCTGCATCCATAATTGGTCTTGTGCAAATGATGTATGGATTTAAGCTGTTTCCTATTCAATATGTGGTGAGGGAGAAAATTTTTGACTAGCTGTACGCCTATCAGAGATATAGGCCGTGTGTTAATCTAATATTGACTACATGCCTGCCTTTGCCTCAGGTAGATTTTGAAATGTCACTTAAACAAAACTCAAGCAGACAGACGGACAGAGAGGCTTGGAAAGAGGTCAAGGATCAATAATTTCTTGCAGATCATTAAAATTTTTTATTACAATTACAATTTTTCTCCATATTAATTCAAAGTTCCAATGCTGTTCTCACACATTCCCGCCCCCTAGCCGAATGGGCTTCCATATACTGTGTACTTTTGAATCATCCTTAAAGCAATGAATTTCCCAATTTGCTTTTGGTGACCACCTCTTGGTTGCTCATTGTATGATATGATTGTGATGGTCTTCCAAATTGTCCAGCCACCGGTATTGAGGTTCCATACATGGTAATGACGTACATGGGAAATTCATTGATATAGTCAGAAATTATTTATGTGGGTCAAAATTTCTTTTATAATAGTAATTTGTAGTAATTTGTAATAGGAAGTTTTGTCAAAATGTCACTTCTATATTGAATTATCTCAACAGTTCACTTCTTTATGAAATTTTCTGAAAATTCCTTTTTGACAAAATTTTATTTCTTGTTTTATCAAAATTTTATTTCTATAGGAATTTATATTAAAATTTTGACAAAATTTCGTTTATATAGGAAATTATATCAAAACTACATTTCTACAGAAAATTTTGGCAAAATTTCGTTTCTATAGGAAATTATATCAAAATTACATTTCTATAGGAACTTTATTAAATATTTAGTTTCTAAAGGAAATTATATAAAAGTTTCATATCTATAGGAAGTTTTGTCAACATTTCATTTTTCTATAAAATTGTGTCAAAATTTTATCTTTCTACAGGAAATGTTGTCAAAATTTCGTTTCTATAGGAAATTCTATAAATATTCATTTTTATAAGAAATTATATCAAAAGTTTTTTTTTTCTATAGGATATTTTGTCAAAGTTAACTTTCTATAGGAAATTATATAAAAATTTCATTTCTATAGGAAATAATATCAAAATATTTTTTCTATAAGAGATTTTGTCAAAATTTCATTTATATGGAAATTTTGTCGAAATTTAATTTCTGTAGGAAATTATATCAAAATTTCATTTCTACAGGAAATTTTGTCAAAACAAGTATACACGGCCGTAACATCGGCCAGGCCGAATCTTATGTACTCTCCACCATGGATTGCATAGAAACTTTTACTAAAGTCTGTCATCCACAATCAAATTACACACAAAGAAAAAAACAACGTGTACCGAAAACGTTTTTCTTTTTTTAGGGTTTTTTGAATTTCTTCGAAAATTTTAAACTTTTATCACCAAAAAAATTCCTTTGTTACAAAATTTTTATTTTTTCAATAAAAAAAAATATTTTTGAACCAACAACACAGTCCATTTCGTTTATATCAAGCACTGTTCTTTTCTGACTTTAAGTCTTTAATAAGACACATTTTACAGTTTATAGTAAAAATTTAATATAGTAGTATGTAATGTTGAACGTCTTTTCGTAATCTTTCGAACATATCTGGAATATATGTAAACAAAAAAAAAAAAAAAAAAACTTTTTGGAGTTCGGTCGAAGCAGGACTCGAACCCACGACCCTTGACATGCAAGGCGGACGTAGCAACCACTGCTCCACGGTGCCCAACTAAATGTTTGTTTCTGTTAAATAAGGTTTGTTTAATCGGCTCGTGGGCGCCGAAAGCTATGCTATATTAATATAACTATTGATGCCAATAACAGCTACGTAGCTCGGTGGATAGTGTGCTGGCTTACAAATTGCATGGTCCGCGGTTCGATTCTCCGTCCAGGCAAAAGGTAGAATTTTAAAAATTTATAAAATCTTATAATTTCTTCTACATTGTTTGTACTACAGAAAAAGGCGCTAAGAACTAAAAAACCTCGTGGAAGGGAGAAAGATGTGAAGGAAAATGCAATTAGCCAGAAAAGATTGTTTTTTGAGTTAGTCTTTATGAAATTGTTTTTACACCCTGGAAAAGAGTAAACGTTTATCACAAAAAGAATATATTTTTTCTCCAAATAACAGCGAAAAGCAAATTAGAAACGAATTTTGTATGTCTAAAATTTCGTTTGGGAGGAAAGAATTATGTTTTTGCGTATACTTGGGTTGCGGTAACACTTGCCGATGACAAGGTATCGTAAAACTTCTTAACACCGTGTTCTCAATTGTAAGTTAGTCCATACGGGGTATATAGGCCGATTAAATACGTAAATAATTCAATTTGACAATTTTTTAATTAAAATTTTGACAAAATTTTCTATAGAAATAAAATTTTGACAAAATTTTCTACAGAAATAAAATTATGACAAAATTTTCTATAGAAATAAAATTTTTACAAAATTTTCTATAGCAATAAAATTTGATAAAATTTTCTATAGAAATAAAATTTTGACAAATTTTTCTATAGAAATAAAATCTTGACACAATTTGGTATAGTAATAAAACTTTAACAAAATATTTTATAGAAATAAAATTTTTACCAAATTTTCTATAGAAAACAAATATTGACAAAATTTTGTATAGTAATAAAATTTTGACAAAATTTTCTAAAATAATAACATTTTGACAAAATTTTCTATAGCAATAAAATTTTGACAAAATTTTCTATAGACATAAAATTTTGGTAGATTATTTTTGGGGATCCGCCATATATAACTATAGACCGATATGGACCAATTTTGGCATGGTTGTTTGCGGCCAAAAAAATTTTCTATAGGAATAAAATTTGACAAAATTTTCTATAGAAATAAAATTTGGACAAAATTTTCTGTAGAAATAAAATCTTGACACAATAAAATCTTGACAAAAAATAAAATTTTGACAAAATTTTCTATAGAAAAAAAAATCTTGACAAAATTTTGTATAAAAATAAAATTTTGACAAAATTTTCTATAGTAATAAAATTTTTACAAAATTTTCTAAAGTAATAAAATTTTGACAAAATTTTCTATAGCAATAAAATTTTGACAAAATTTTCTGTAGAAATAAAATTTTGGTAGATTATTTTTGGGAATCGGCTATATATAACTATCGACCGATATGGACCAATTTTGGCATAGTTGTTTGCGGCCATATACTAGCGCAATGTACCAAATTTCACCATGTACCAAATTTCAACCGGGTCGGATGAATTTTGCTCCTCCAAGAGCTCCGGAGGTAAAATCTGTGGATCGGTTTAAATGGGGCGTATATATAATTAAGACCGGTATGAACCAATTTTTGCATTAGAGACAATATAATAACACCACGTACCAAATTTCAACTGAATCAGATGAATTTTGGTCTTCCAAAAGGCTCCGGAGGTCAAATCTGGTGATCGGTCTATATGGGGGCTATATATAATTATGGACCGATATGGACCAATTTTTGCATGGTCATTAGAGACCATATACTAACATTTTGTACCAAATTTCAGCCGGATCGGATGAAATTTGTTTCTCTTAGCCGGTCTGCAAGCCAAATCGGGGATCGGTTTCTATGGGGGCTATATGTACTTATACCGATGTGGACCAATTTTTGCATGGTTGTTAGAGACCATATACTAACACCATGTTCCAAATTTCAACCGGATCGGATGAATTTTGCTCCTCCAAGAGGCTCCGCAAGCCAAATCTGAGCGTCGGTTTATATGGGGGCTATACGTAAAAGTGGTCCGATATAGCCCATTTGCAATACCATCCGACCTACATCAATAACAACTACTTGTGCCAAGTTTCAAATCGATAGCTTGTTTCGTTCGAAAGTTAGCGTGATTTCAACAGACGGTAAGCATGTCCGTCTGTTGAAATCACTCGACTCGATCGACTCAGAATTTCACCACGACCCAGAATATATATACTTTACGGGGTCTTAAAGCAATATTTCGATGTGTTACAAACGGTATGGCAAAGTTAATATACCCCCATCCTATGGTGGAGGGTATAAAAAGTCAATTCATATTCATTCAATATTTTTTTTTGTAAGAAATTTTGTAATATGTATTTTCATTTATTTAGGAAATATTCTCAAATTCCATTTCTCTAGGAAATTTGGTCAAAATTTCGTTTTTATTGGAAATTATATCAAAATTTAATTTTATAGGAAATTTTCTCAAAATTTCATTTATGTTGGAAATATTCTCAAAATTCCATTTCTGTAGGAAATTTTGTCAAAATTTAATTTCTACAGGAAATTGTGTCAAAATTTCATTTCTACAGTAAATTATATCATAATTTCATTTCTATAGGAAGTTTTGTCAAAATTCCATTTCTATAGGAAATTTTATCAAATTTATTTTATAAAAAATTTCTCCAAATTTCAGTTCTTTTGGCAATTATATCAAAATTGAATTTCTAGAGGAAATTGTTGTCAAAATTTCGTTTCTATAGGAAATTATATCAAAATTTCATTTCTAGAGGAAATTGTTATCGAAATTTCATTTCTACTAGAAATTATATAAAAATTTCATTTCTATAGGATGTTTTGTCAAAATTTCATTTTTATGGAAAATTGTGTCAAAATTCCATTTCCATATGAAATTTCCTCAAAATTTAATTTCTATAGGATATTTTGTCAAAAATTAATTTCTATAGGAAATTTTGTAAAAAATTCATTTCTATAGCAAATTTTGTCAAAATTTCATTTCTATAGGAAATTTTGTCAAATTTTATAAAAAAAAATTTCTCTAAATTTTATTTCGATAGGCAATTTTCTCAACATTTCATTTCTGCAGGAAAATTTGTCAAAATTTCATTTCCAAAGGGAATTTCGTCAGAATTTCATTTTTATAGGAAATTTTGTCAAAATATAATTTCTATAGGAAATTTTGTAAAAAATTCATTTCTATTGCAAATTTTGTCAATATTTCATTTCTATAGGAAATTTTGTCAAATTTTATAAAAAAAAATTCTCTAAATTTTATCGATAGGCAATTTTCTCAACATTTCATTTCTACAGGAAAATTTGTCAAAATTTCATTTCCAAAGGGAATTTCCTCAAAATTTCATTTCTATAGGAAATTTTGTCAAAATTTTTCAGCTCCTGGGATTTTCGGACTATACACCAGATGCAATAGAGCTTAATTGGAGCGTCGACAGATGATGTATGTAGGGCGCTTACGACCAGAAAACCTTTCCATTATTCACTACGCTTTTAAAGCTGAACCCATTTTAAGGTTAAAACATATTTTTCGTGGTTTGGCATTTTTGTTTAATTTTGTGTTACCTCAATGCCAGCAATTGTTTCGCATCATAATATCTTAAATATGTGTGCCCATGTGTATCCTCCAAATGTGACACATGTTTAGCCTTAGGTTTAACATCTTCACAACAGGAACCACATCTGAAAAAATGTTGATGTCATTGGTGTATTGGTATTGAATTGATGGAAAATTATTTCACAAAGATTTAAACAGTGGTAGGAAATTACTTCAATATGTTCCCGTCTTTAATAATAATTTACACATAAAATTTCCAAAATCAACATAAACTAGACTTCAACTGTCGTTTGGCTTTTAATATGAAAAGATGCGAATTGTGAGAGTAATGCACTATTGTGGGAATTACCTATATACGTCCAAATCAAAAATAGATGCATGTCATTTTCATTTTTCACCCTTTTTTATACCCACCATCATAGAATGGTGACGGGGGTATAATAAGTTTGTCATTCCGTTTGTAACACATCGAAATATCGATTTCCGACTATATAAAGTATATATATTCTTGATCAGGGAGAAATTCTAAGACGATATAAGCATGTCCGTCTGTCCGTACACCTGAAGATGATGCGTTCAGATTTCATATTTTGGAGATACCTGAATCAAAGTGGCAAAATTTTATAGATCATAATGGAAAAGACTTTGAAAAATAATAAAGCGATTTTTTTTTCTCTAATCCTGAAATATAAAAGGCAACCCTCGCATACGTTATTCTTTACACCAAGAGTTCTCCTCCATATGCAATTTCATTGTTTTTTTTATAAATAATCAAAAACTACTTTCGAAAAATTAACTCAACTCCTCTGAATAACTCTTCAGTATGACATTAAGTAACGAACACTACCATTCGTATGTATTTGTTGGTGGCAAACAAAAAAGAATTTATATTTTAAATTAAACATAAATATTTCACCAGCACATTGTTGCTGGCTCATAGGATTGAATAGTCTCGTCTCATACAAGTTAACCACGAAGAATTGTTCTTGGGTCTAGTGATTATGACTAAAGCTCACGATGTCCATGTTCAAATATGCCAGTTGTCAGCAAATGTAAATAGGGTAGCCAATGTTAAATATTTACAACAACAAACACATATCAACAAAAAAAAGGAGAATATATTCTGGCATTGGCAATGGTAATGCAGTAAAATAAAATCCTCAATGCTCAGTGGAAATGAATACTGATTTGTTATGGGTGTGCATATGGGTGAATACGATCAGGAGTTGAGTTTTGTCTTGTGGATTTATTATGCATTAAAGGGTACTATTGTGTGGTGGGGGTGATAGATATGTTGATAACAATCTAGTGAAGTTAAGTAAATTATTTGCTTCTTTTCGGACATATTAATAAATGAGCAGAGTAGGCCATTTGTTTTTTAGCTGAACAAATTTCTAATACAAATTAAAAAACCAGTAAGGAAAGTCTAAAGTCGGGCGGGGCCGACTATATTATACCCTGCACCACTTTGTAGATCTAAATTTTCGATACCATATCACATCCGTCAAATGTGTTGGGGGCTATATATAAAGGTTTGTCCCAAATACATACATTTAAATATCACTCGATTTGGACAGAATTTGATGGACTTCTACAAAATCTATAGACTCAAAATTTAAGTTGGCTAATGCACTAGGGTGGAACACAATTTTAGTAAAAAAATATGGGAAACATTTAAATCTGGAGCAATTTTAAGGAAACTTTGCAAAAGTTTGTTTATGATTTATCGCTCGATATATATGTATTAGAAGTTTAGGAAAATTAGAGTCATTTTTACAACTTTTAGACTAAGCAGTGGCGATTTTACAAGGAAATTGTTGGTATTTTGACCATTTTTGTCGAAATCAGAAAAACATTTATATGGGAGCTATATCTAAATCTGAACCGATTTCAACCAAATTTGGCACGCATAGCTACAATGCTAATTCTACTCCCTGTGCAAAATTTCAACTAAATCGGAGTTAAAAATTGGCCTCTGTGGTCATATGAGTGTAAATCTGGCGAAAGCTATATATGTGAGATATATCTAAATCTGAACCGATTTCAACCAAATTTGGCACGCATAGCTACAATGCTAATTCTACTCCCTGTGCAAAATTTCAACTAAATCGGAGCAAAAAATTGGCCTCTGTGGTCATATGAGTGTAAATCGGGCGAAAGCTATATATGGGAGATATATCCAAATCTGAACCATTTTCACCCAAATTTTGCACGCATTGTTACAATGCTAATTCTACTCCCTGTGCAAAATTTCAACTAAATGGGAGTTAAAAATTGGCCTCTGTGGTCATATGAGTGTAAATCGGGCGAAAACTATATATGGGAGATACATCTAAATCTGAACCGATTTCAACCAAATTTGGCACGCATAGCTACAATGCTAATTCTACTCGCTGTGCAAAATTTCAACTAAATCGGAGCAAAAAATTGGCCTCTGTGGTCATATGAGTTTAAATCGGGCGAAAGCTATATATGGGAGATATATCCAAATCTGGACCATTTTCACCCAAATTTTGCACGCATAGTTACAATGCTAATTCTACTCCCTGTGCAAAATGTCAACTCAATCGGAGTTAAAAATTGGCCTCTGTGGGCAAATGAGTGTAAATCGGGCGAAAGCTATATATGGGAGCTATATCTAAATCTGAACCGATTTGGCTGATATTTTGCAAGTTTTTCGAGACCCATAAAATATTTGGATGTACGGAATTTGAGGAAGATCGGTTGATATACACACCAATTATGACCAGATCGGTGAAAAATATATATGGCAGCTATATCTAAATCTGAACCGATTTTTTCCAAAATCAATAGGGATCGTCTTTGAGCCGAAACTGGACCCTATACCAAATTTTAGGACAATCGGACTAAAACTGCGAGCTGTACTTTGCACACAAAAATACATCAACACACAGACAGACAGACAGACGGACATCGCTAAATCGACTCAGAATTTAATTCTAAGCCGATCCGTATACTAAAAGGTTGGTCTATGATTACTCCTTCTTGGCGTTACATACAAATGCACAAACTTATTATACCTTGTACCACAGTAGTGGTGAAGGGTATAATGATTTAAAAAAAAATTAGCATGAAATTAGCTTTTGTTTTTTATCCCTACTTGAATTTAGCTTTTGTTTCTATATCCACCACCATGGAATGCTGATGGGGGTATAATAAGTTTGTTATTCCGTTTGGAACACATCGAAATATCGATTTCCGACTATATAAATCATATATATTCTTGATCAGGGAGAAATTCTAAGACGATATAAGCATCAGCGTTGCCAGAATTGTTTCACCAAAAACCGCTAGATTTGCCCAAAAAACTAGCCAAAAAAAAACTAAAAAATTCTAAAAAATAACTAGAAAAAAAGCTAAATTTTTTTGTAACAAAAGCCACATTTTTGATTGAAATTTAACAAACTTAAAGGCTTTATTTCACTTAAATTGCATATTATTTTAATTGTATTCATTATACCCTTCACCACTACTGTGGTACAAGGTATAATAAGTTTGTGCATTTGTATGTAACGCCAAGAAGGAGTAATCATAGACCAACCTTTTAGTATACGGATCGGCTTAGAATTAAATTCTGAGTCGATTTAGCGATGTCCATCTGTCTGTCTGTCTGTCTGTCTGTCTGTCTGTCCGTCTGTCTATCTGTTGATGAATTTTTGTGTGCAAAGTACAGCTCGCAGTTTTAGTCCGATTGTCCTAAAATTTGGTATAGGGTCCTGTTTCGGCTCAAAGACAATCCCTATTGATTTTGGAAAAAATTGGTTCAGATTTAGATATAGCTGCCATATATATTTTTCACCGATCTGGTCATAATTGGCGTGTATAATAACCGATCTTCCTCAAATTCCGTATATCCGAATATTTTATGGGTCTCGAGAAACTTGCAAAATATCAGCCAAATCGGTTCAGATTTAGATATAGCTCCCATATATAGCTTTCGTCCGATTTACATTCATTTGCCCACAGAGGCCAATTTTTAACTCCGATTTAGTTGAAATTTTGTACAGGGAGTAGAATTAGCATTGTAACTATGCGTGCCAAATTTGGTTGAAATCGGTTCAGATTTAGATATAGCTCCCATATATAGCTTTCGCCCGATTTACACTCATATGACCACAGAGGCCAATTTTTAACTCCGATTTAGTTGAAATTTTGCACTGGGAGTAGAATTAGCATTGTAACTATGCGTGCCAAATTTGGTTGAAATCGGTTCAGATTTAGATATAGCTCCCATATATAGCTTTCGCCCGATTTACACTCATACGACCACAGAGACCAATTCTTTGATCCGATTTTGTTGAAATTTTGCACAGGGAGTAGAACTAGCATTGTAGCTATGCGTGCCAAATTTGGTTGAAATCGGTTCAGATTTAGATATAGCTCCCATATATATGTTTTTCTGATTGCGACAACACTCAAAAAAAAGTGAACTCTCTATTTCACTAAAGCCATATTAACTTTATATTAGTTTATAGAATCATTATGTTTGGAAAAAGTTTATTTTAGTCAAATAATTTTTTGCGTATGTTAGTTAAATGAACTAAAAAACGGGAAAAAGTTATACACAAATAAAGCATAAAGATTTCCTAATTTCGTATTTCTTACAAAATAGTTTATTATTTCTTTAAATTTGTAAATTTTACCAAAAATGTGTCCACCTTGAACTTCGTATGTCACTAAAGACATTCTTGCAATTTTGAACTCCAAGATTTCTCTTAAAACTACAAAATTTTCTTTAACTACTGAAAAAATTTAGTTATGTCTAATAAATTTTCTTGAATTTGTCGAAAAATATTTACTTATTTTTGCCATATCGGAGTGATGCCAGCGCTTGTAATACCGTTTAGTTAAAATTTTCTAAAAAAGTTCCAAATTTTCTAAAATTAATCGAAAGTTATCTTTCCTGGTGGGTTCATTGTTTTTTCAGTGAAAAATGCCAAATACCAACATTTTCCTGGTAAAATCGCCACTGCTTAGTCAAAAAGTTGTAAAAATGACTCTAATTTTCCTAAACTTCTAATACATATATATCGAGCGATAAATCATAAATAAACTTTTGCGAAGTTTCCATAAAAATGCTTCAGATTTAAATATTTCCCATATTTTTTACTAACATTGTGTTCCACCCTAGTGCATTAGCCGACATAAATTTTGAGTCTATAGATTTTGTAAAAGTCTATCAAATTCTGTCGAAATCGAGTGATATTTAAATGTATGTATTTGGGACAAACCTTTACATATAGCCCCAAACACATTTGACGGATTTGATATAGTATCGAAAATGTGGATCTACAAAGTGGTGCAGGGTATAATATAGTCGGCCCCGACCGACTTTAGACTTTCCTTACTTGTTTTAATTCAGTTTATTAGTCATATTAGCTCTGTTTGTGTACTCGATACATTTTGATTACTATCGCAAATTTTTACTGGAAGTCCTTCGTTTATATTTTCTAGTAAAAACATTTTTCCCAATAAATTTGCAATTGTCAGCTGTCCAATGTGCGATATATTGCAGAATGTCACATAGAACTGCATTAGAAAATATAAATATATTTCGTTTTAACTGAATTAATGATAAATTCGTGAACGTGTACACTTCTCCTAATTTTACCCAAAAGAATAAAACCCATTCTAACTATCTTGCAAGTTTATATTGAATAACTTTTATTCGAAAATTTCCCATACAAACCTATTGTTGTCTAATTTTCGTAAATGTAAAACCATTCCCTTAATATAAAGCAGATTTGTTTTGATCCTATCACTACGAATTTTTTATTGCATTTTTTGATGTTAAAAAAAAATAATACCAAATTCAAAACTTTATTTCCTTAATTATTTCTATGTTCGCTTCCAAAGCAGAGAATGAAGCCGACCCATTTTTGTCGGCGGCGGCGGACACTAAATTTTTGCCGCCGGCGGCGGCGGCTTGACGGCTGAGCTGATATAAATTTGTTCACTTGGCGGCGGACAATTATCCATTATAAAATCAATTTGATGTTAATCGAATAGTAATGAGGTTAGTTGTACAACCTATCTTACAAACAAATTTACTTTTCGTTCCAATTTTCTGAGCTAAATTTTTGCTAAATTATTATAGCAGCTTAAATATAATTGGTTGTGTTCAAAATTTTGGAAAAAATATGACAATTATATATAAATTTTTCTGATTTAAATCGATATTTTTGATTAATTGGCGGCTAAATTTGAGTCGAGATGAGTCGACATTTTCGGCGGCGGCGTCGACTGGAAAAAAATGGTCGGCGGCGACTGAAATCGGCGGCGCGACTCGGCGGCTTCATTCTCTGTTCCAAAGGTTTTGTACACTAATGATTTTGGTATTGATTCCGAGTCAAATTTGAATTTATTCGTTTTTTCAGTTTTTTTCTTCATGAGCTATCACAGTGCTAAAAACGTGCTAACGACAACTTAAATTTCCAAATTCAGACTCGACTTTAAGTACAAATTATTCTATGTATACACAGAGAATACAGATTGGTTGTGATAACCGAATTTATTGCCAACCTCCTTTTGGCAGTTGCACCAACTATCTGTTGGCAGTTGTGTCGCCCTACAAATTCGGTCGACTCAATCGAATTTTGGGAATTCCAACTAATACTATAAATGGAGTTGGTTGTATCAGACGATGGAATTGGTCGTTGTCCCCTTCTTCATTTGCTTGTGTCGCCCAACTTTAATAGCACTATAACCGAATAAAAAACTTAATTTCATTTAAATTTTATTTTATTTTTATATTTAGTTTAAAACATTTAAATATTTGTATTAAAGATTTATAGCTAAATACAATGTATGATAACAAATTAATGTCCTTAAAATGTTTCAGCGATTGGGCACACAAAAGTTATGACACAGCCCATTATGACCTTCAGTTGAAAGTCGACTTTGTTTTAAATATAAAAAGGCATAAATATGGACCCGTGTTATCAGTTTGTGCATATAAGTCATTTTTGGTCGCTGTTGGATGGTTGCTATAAGGTATGTTGGTCTGTTCCTACAGACACGTTTGGACAAGCAAGCGAATTTTGAAACCACAAGTGATGAACTTCTTATTGCTGAGTCTCTCCCGATAGTATGTTAGGAATTATGAAAAAAAAATTACTTTTTAGTGTTCGGCCGAATCTGGCCCACGACCCTTTGTATCCATTTGGGTCCGTTGTACAACGTTGGCATATTGGATTATTGTTTAAAAATAAATCAAATAGTATTAGTTAGATTTTGGTGCACTCATGTTTATAAAAACAATTAAGAACCTACCACTTTATTCACTGCGACATCTCTTTGAGGTTCCCAGTAGACAATGCATCCTGGATATATATCATTAAATCCGATTGGGGTGTGGTACGCATGATTCTTTGTGCCCTATAATATACCCAACATAAATTATCCACTTCAATATCATGTGTATCTTTTACTTACGTTTTTAAAATAAAATGTTTAAAAATCTTCTCTATTTTAGAACGCTATTTTGGTTTGTGGTCAAGATACAAAAACTATACAAATTTAACGATTATTTCATTAATTTTAAGATTTTTTTAGAATTGACCCTAGCCTTCTTTCATGAAAATATACCCATTTTTAAGTTGAATCACTTAACTATAAGGACAAGACGACTTTATCGGCTTTTGGACAAGGGCAACAGTTAATATTAGAGAAATTCACAAATGCTATTATAACCAAAATTCGCGTTCGTATTTTAAGGACATCAAATCTTTGGCCTCACGACAATATTTTTTTCAGTGTACAAAGCAATTCACATCTACTATTTTAATTTAGTAATATCATACTTTAGAATATTATAATAACATAAAAAGGATAAACGAGTCAAATGCAAATATTCCTAATAATTTACTGACAGTTTATAGAAGGAATTTGTTGGGTAATACTAGATTTAAAGTTTACTATAACTTTTATGAATACGAGGGAAAAACTTTACAACAAGATGTATTTGCTACAAAAATGCCCGCATAATGGCTGGAATAATTATTAATGTTTCAATTGAGCTTTGAAATATGTTGAAAACCTTATTCTGGCAGCAAGGCTTAGATAAAAACGAAGTTTTATCCATATTTCAATAGGAACATGTCGAAAATAAAAAAGCCAAAAATAGCTAAAAGGGATATGAAAAAAAGCCAGAAAAAAGCTAAAAGCTAAATGATTTTTTTCCTGCTAAATGTCTTCAAAAAACGCCAAATCTAGCGGGAAAAAAGCTAAATTGGCAACGCTGATAATCATGTCCGTCTGTTTGTCTGTTGCAATCACACTGAAAAACAAGCATGCCCGATTCCAAAGATTTTGTCTTTACTCTAACAATTTTGGTATTGATTCCGAGCCAAAGAAGCGGAGAATTCATGTAAGCATACTTTTAAGACACAATTCTCTTTTAAATTTGGGTTTTGTGTACTTGACTCTAGGAAGCAAATTTTAATTTTTCGCTTTTTCAGCAATTTTTTGCTTTGTAGTCAAGATGCAAAAAGACAACAAATTTAAAGACAATTTCATTAATTTTAAATAACTTTTCTGAATTATAAAAGTCAAGTTGACCTTAGCCCAAACAATTTTTCTTTCGTATTATGATACCCATTTTTAAGTCCAATCACTTAATTATAAGGACAATACGACTTCATTGAAAAGTTTATCGACTTTTGGACAATCTTTATATTTATTAGTGAAATGCGTCTGTAGAAGACGCAAAATTTGCATTCTTATTTTAAGGACATGAAATCTTTGGCCTCACGGCAATATTATTTGCAGTGCAAGCTACAACCTTCAATAAGTGCGCTATCGTCCTGAAATTTGGCACAGATTCGTTTTTTGTTTGCAGGCAGGTCAAGTTCGAAGATGGGCTATATATTGGGCTTATCAAGGCATATTAAAGAGGTAAAGTCATGCAATCAGGTGACTAATATCGACATTCATCTTGTCAAAGGCTTTGTTTACGTTTAGTAGGTTTGTTTACATTCTTTGTGTACATAAATATTACAATACAACAACACTACACATACACAAAATGTCAACTTAAGTGACCTGCCATTTTAGTTTGGCTTTCTAAATATCATGGGGTGTACACACGTTTGCTCGGGACTTTACCTTTAATTAATATGCCTTGTGGGCTTATAAAAACCGTAGTTTTTATAAAATTTGCCTGAAATTGGAAATCTAGAGGTATTTTAGAACTCTAAAAAGGTGTGGCGAAAATGGCGTCTATCGGTCCATGTTTTGGTATAGCCCCCATATAGATCGATCTCCCGATTTTGCTTCTTGGGCGTCTAGAAACTGTATTTTCTATCCGATTTGCCTGAAATTGAAAATCTAGAGGTAATATAGGACCACTAATTGGTGTGTCGAAAATTAGGTGTATCGGTCCATGTTTTGGTAGAGCCCCCATATAGACCGATCTCCCGATTTTACTCCTTGGGTTTCTAGAAACTACATTTTCTATCCGATTTTCCTGAAATTTTAAATCTAGAAGTATTTAATGACCACAAATAGGTGTGCCGAAATTGGTATGTATCGGTCCATGGTTTAGTATAGCCCTCATATAGACTGATCTCCCGATTTTACTTCTTGGGCCTCTAGAAATTATATTTTCGATCCGATTAGCCTGAAATTTAAAATCTAAAGGTATTTCAAGATCACAAATAGATGTGTCGCAAATGGGGTGTAACAGGTTGGCTGCTAAGTCCCCGGTCTGACACATAGATGGCGTCGCTAGTATTAAATGCATATTATTTTTATATGATACCAACCTTCAAATGATTCGTGTCAAAATTTGACGTCTATAAGTCAATTAGTTTGTGAAATAGAGCGTCTTTTGTGAAGCAACTTTTGTTATTGTGAAAAAAGGAAAAAAAGAAATTTCGTGTTTTGATAAAATACTGTTTTCTGAAGGGTAAAAATACGGTGGAAGCAAAAACTTGGCTTGATAATGAGTTTCCGGACTCTGCCCCAGGGAAATCAACAATAATTGATTGGTATGCAAAATTCAAGCGTGGTGAAATGAGCACGGAGGACGGTGAACACAGAGGACGCCCGAAAGAGGTGGTTACCGACGAAAACATTAAAAAAATCCACAGAATGATTTTGAATGACCGTAAAATGAAGTTGATCGAGATAGCAGAGGCCTTAAAGATATCAGAGGAACGTGTTGGTCATATCATTCATCAATATTTGGATATGCTGAAGCTCTGTGCAAAATGAGTCCGCTGGCAAAGTAATGGCCTCTGTTTTTTGGGATGCGCATGGAATAATTTTTATCGATTATCTTGAGAAGGGAAAAACCATCAACAGTGACTATTATATGGCGTTATTGGAGCGTTTGAAGGTCGAAATCGCTGCAAAACGGAAAAAGTGTTGTTCCACCAAGACAACGCACCGTGCTACAAGTCATTGAGAACGATGGCAAAAATTCATGAATTGGGCTTCGAATTGGTTCCCCACCCACCGTATTCTCCAGATCTGGCCCCCAGCGACTTTTTTTTTGTTCTCAGACCTCAAAAGGATGCTCGCAGGGAAAATATTTGGCTGCAATGAAGAGGTGATCGCCGAAACTGAGGCCTATTTTGAGGCAAAACCGAAGGAGTACTACCAAAATGGTATCAAAAAATTGGAAGGTCGTTATAATCGTTGTATCGCTCTTGAAGGGAACTATGTTGAATAATAAAAACGAATTTTGACAAAACAAAGTGTTTTTCTTTGTTAGACCGGGGACGTATCAGCCAACCTGTTATATTTTCCATCCGGTTTGCTTAAAATTTAAAATCTAGAGGTATTTCGAGATCACAAATAGATGTGTCGCAAATGGGATGTATCTGTCCATGTTTTGGTATAGCCCCCATATAGACCTAACTCCCGAATTTATTTCTAGGACTTATAGAATCCGGATGACCACAAATAGGTCAGCCGAATATGGTGTGTGTCGACCTATGTTTTGGTATAGCCCCCACATAGACCGATCTCCCGATTTAACTCCTTAGGCTTCTAGAAACCGTAGTGTTTATCCGATTTGCCCGAAAATGTAAATATGCAGGTATTTTAGACCCTCAAAAATCTGTATCGCATTTATTTTTACCGGTATCGATATAGGCCGATTCAACATCTTGAGGGTACACCCAAAGAAAAAATATTTTCCGCCGGAATGAAATTTTGCACAAACAAAATTCCCCTTTCGTATAAAATATTTTCGTTTAGAGCAAATTAATCCGAATTTTTGATAAGCGACGATTGTGTCTAAAATTTGTGTCAAAAGAAAATTTGCTTGTTTAAAATTTCGATTCTCAGAAATGAAAATTTCTTGAAACTGAAAGTAAAATTTCCAGATTTTACTTCCCGTAATCATTTAAATAATGGCGGTAAAAATATACAGATTAAAGATTGCAAATTAAGGCGTTATTTGATCACTTACACGATATGTTTATGATTACTCTAAAACTCAAACAAAATTGGTTCTTATAAATCCAGAATCTGATCTAGTCTTCATAGGTAAAATCTTTAAATTTATCTTTGGGAAGCATATTGATTTGCTTGGAAGAATATTTGTCATCAAGCCCCTTGAAATTCTATATATTATCAAGTAACCAGCTACGACGATGAGTTTTCAAAGAAAACTATTATATTTCATTCATGGTGGTGGGTATTTACCGAACATACTGCTGTATATACTTGTTACAATTTTTTTTTTTGGCGACGCTTTTTTTGCTGGAATATAATGTAAGTCAAGCTCTTGGGCAAGCACTTTGGCAACAAAAACAAAAGTGGATATCACGGTAGCGCTCACCATTACAGCTACGTAGAAGTACAGTCCAATAGTGCCACTAGCTCATAACCCAACCCAACCTTTATTTTTTTCTGGATGCATTGGTTCCCTGTGCAATGCTTCTGGCTGATTTCTACCCCAAGTAACGAGATTTCTGCTTATTTGTGTACCCATCAAGCCAAAAAAGTGGATGTTCGGCCAAAATTCCCCATTCAATAAAAATTCTGCGTTGCGGTAGATCGTTAGTCTTGTACCAGCTGTATTTTGAAAGGCTGCACACTTACGACTTTCGGCAAAATGTTCCACGTTGTTGAGTAACAGACGTCCAAGTGCTGCGAACGGCGACGAATCGACGAATGGTTGATGCTCATCTTTAATACTGGCCAGTACAGCGGAGATATTTTTTTCAGTTCGCACTCTACGTAAACGTGTCAATGGCTCAGCCGCTTCAGTGGAACTGATCATAAAATGGAAGAAGTGCATCTTTATAAAAAAAAAATCAATAACAATAATCGTTTGGTCGTTTATAAAACTATTTTTGGTTAAATTATAGACCAAACTGAAGATGTTTGACAATGAAACTAAACACAAAACGTGCGTCAGCTCTTTAAACCAATGTTGCCAAAAATAGCATAGCGAAAACAAGTATATACGGCCGTAAGTTCGGCCAGGCCGAATCTTATGTACCCTCCACCATGGTACATATTATGTACCCTCCACCATGGTACATAATATGTACCCTCCACCATGGTGCTAAAGACTGTCATCCACAATCGAAGTAATTGGGTTGCGGTAACACTTGCTGATGGCAAGGTATCTTAAAACTTCTTAACACCATCTTCTCAATTGTAAGTTAGTTCATACGGGCTGTATATCAAACAAACAAGGCCAATTAAATACGTATATAATTCAGTTTGACAAATTTTTCTATAGTAATAAAATTTTGAAAAAATGTTCTATAGAAATAAAATTTTGACAAAATTTTCTATAATAATACAATTTTGACAAAATTTTCTATAGTAATAAAATTTTGACAAAATTTTCTATAGTAATAAAATTTTGACAAAAATTTCTCTAGTAATAAAATTTTGACAAAATTGTCAAAATTTTTGGGATCTCTTTATTTTTGGGGGATCGTACTAGCCCAAATTTCACCACGTACCAAATTTCAACCGCATCGGATGAATTTTGCTCCTCCAAGAGCTCCGGAGGTCAAATCTGGAGATGGTTTTAAATGGGGGCTACATATAATTATGGACCAATTCCTGCATGGTTGTTAGAGATCATATATTTACACCACGTACAAAATTTCAACCTAATCGGATGAATTTTGCGCATCCATGAGGCTCCGGAGGTCAAATCTGGGGATGAGTTTATATGGGGGCTATATATAATTAAGACCGGTATGGACCAATTCTTGCATGGTTGTTAGAGACCATATACTAACACCACATACCAAATTTCAACCGGATCGGGTGAATTTTGCTCTTCAAAGGGGCTCCGGAGTTTAAATCTGGAGATCGGTTTATTTGGGGGCTACATATAATTATGGACCGATATGGACCAATTCCTACATGGTTGTTAGAGATCATATATTTACACCACGTACCAATTTTCAACCGAATCGGATGAATTTTGCTCATCCATGAGGCTCCGGAGGTCAAATATGGGGATGGGTTTATATGGGGGCTATATATAATTATGAACTGATGTGGACCAATTTTTGCATGGTCGTTAGAGACTATATACTAACACCATGTACCAAATTTCAGCCGGATCGGATGAAATTTTCTTCTCTTAGAGGCTCCGCAAGCCAAATCGGGGGATCGATTTATATGGGGGCTATATATAATTATGGACCGATGTGGACCAATTTTTGCGTAGTTGTTAGATACCATATACTAGCACCATGTACCAAATTTCAGCCGGATCGGATGCAATTTGCTTCTCTTAGAGGCTCCGCAAGCCAAATCTGGGGATCGGTTTATATGGAGGCTATATATAATTATGGACCAATTTTTGCATGGTTGTTAGAGACCATATACTAACATCATGTACCAAATTTCAACCGGATCGGATGAATTTTGCTCCTCCAAGAGGCTCTGCAAGCCAAATCTGAGCGTCGGTTTATATGGGGGCTATACGTAAAAGTGGTCCGATATGGCCCATTTGCAATACCATCCGATCTACATCAATAACAACTACTTGTGCCAAGTTTCAAGTTAATAGCTTGTTTCGTTCGGAAGTTAGCGTGATTTCAACAGACGGACGAACGGACGGACATGAATGACAAAGTTAATATACCCATCCTATGGTGGAGGGTATAAAAATCACCCATCACAGGGTCTACTAAATAGGATACAGTGGCTGGAGCAGCGGTACGTTGCATAATTTGACCTTGATGTAAACCTCTTCATTACCATGGTTACACGCGAAACAATAAAGTTATTTCCAAAGTATATTTCACTCCACACCAAATACCTCCTATATACTTGTTAACTGACAGTAAACTGTCTAATCCCCAAACAATTTATGTTCACGCTTTGTGGAACTACACTTTGTCCTCACAGTTTTTACTATAAATAAATGAAACCAATATCATTACCAACATATTCCGTGGCTAGCTGACACACTCACACCGATTTCGAGCACCCTACTCGAATCCCAACTTTCCCTCAAACTACAAAAAGGTTGAACAGAAATTCTTTTTATATGCAATTGTGTGCGTAGATATTTCATTGTTACAACGACAAATGATCTAATTAAAAAATCATTAAATTGTCACAGCAACAATACAATGGCGATTGTATTCTAAAGTCAACAATGGAGAAGACAATGTGACCAACTTCAACAGCACAATTTACACTGTACGTGCTTTTTTGTCGCCCATCCATCTGTGCAAATAAATTGAAAAAAAGCAAACATTAATTAAATGAAGTTGAAAAGGTTCCGGCCATTTGAAGGCATGTCATTGGAGCACGTAGCAAGTAAAGTGTTCACATGTTCTCTAGCAACATGGAACATGTGACAACAATGAATTGTTAATGAAATGAAGTTTTAGAATATGTTAGTATGTAGGGATTTATTATAATCATTAATGAATCAGAGAGAGAGAGAGAGAGAGAGAGCGAGTGACTATTGCAAAGCGTATACACAAAAAAAAATAATTTTGGATTCAATCACGACATTAATTGATTGAATTTTTAATCAATCACAGAAATGGTAGTATGAGTCACCAAAATTCAATTAAACAACTAATTGATCCAATTGAAAGCTTGATTGATACAACTAATTTTTGTCGTTGAATTTTGTTTTAATTAAAAAATATTTTAATCAATTAATTTTTTCATTGAATATTTTTGGAAATTCAATAAAATTTTAATTGGAAAAATATTGGCGACTTTTTTTCTGTGCAGTGTGGCAATCAACTTCAGGTTGTTATCATTGTTAAACCGATAGTCTGTTAGCTGCTAGATTTATTCCAATGACAGTTCCTTTTCTTATTTACAAGCTTACAAAGGAATTGTGATCTATTGCATTCAGAAATAAAATTATTCGTAATGGAAGCGTGATTGCTCTATATTTGGATATCGATAGAGAATTCCAGCATTTAAATGTGAATAAATCTTTTGCTTCTGTTTATGCCATTGCTCGTTATCATGATACTAAAAGTATAAAGGTAACAACACCAAAAATTATACGAAAAGCGAACACCAGCTATAGATCGAAACTCACGACGCTATGCTAGAAAACTTACTCGTGATATACACATATCACGAGAACGGATGTAGTACATATTTAAAAAAAAAAATTATCTTGGACTAAAGCCATAAAAAATTCAAGATCTCAACGATCGAAATTAAGTTTCTTTGATCTCATCAAATGAAATTCTAAATTGAATATACGAAAATGAAAATTTTTCAAAATTTTTTTATAGAAATAACATTTTGATAAAATTTTCTATAGAAATAAAATTATACCGATAAAATGATACCGATTATACCGATTTGTCAAAATTTTTTTATAGAAATAACATTTTGATAACATTTTCTATAGAAATAAAATTTTACCGATTTTTGAGTATTGTTAGCCTATTCTATGATTATTCTGATTATTATTAATTATATTCGGCTTGAGTTCATAAAAACAATCGATTATTGATTTGATTTAAAATTCATTTTTAATATTTCGGTTAGTGCCACTCTGGGATTTTATATATCTGGCATTTTTATGTGAGTTTGTGTGCTGCTTTTCATTCTGCAAGTCGCCGTATACAATATAGACAAAATTTTTTATACAAATAAAATGTTGATAAAATCTTTTATAGAAATAAAATTTTGATAAAATTTTCTATAAAATAAAATTTTGACAAAATTTTCTACAGAAATACAATTTTGATAAAATTTTCTATAGAAATAAAATTTTGACAAAATTTTCTACAGAAATACAATTTTGACAAAATTTTCTACAGAAATACCATTTGACAAAATTTTCTATAGAAATACAATTTTGACAAAATTTTCTACAGAAATACAATTTTGATTATATTTTCTATAGAAATAAAATTTTGACAAAATTTTCTATAGAAATACAATTTTGACAAAATTTTCTACAGAAATAAAATTTTGACAAAACTTTCTACAAAATAAAATGTTGACAAAATTTTCTATAGAAATAAAATTTTGCCAAATTTTCTATAGAAATAACATTTTAACAAAATTTTCTATAGTAATAAAACTTTGACAAAATTTTCTATAGAAATAAAATTTTAAGATAATTTTCTATAAAAATAAAAATTTGACAAAATTTTCTACAGAAATAAAATTTTAACAAAATTTTCTATAGAAAAACATTTTGACAAAATTTTCTATAGGAAAAAATTTTGACAAAATTTTCTATAGAAAAAAATTTACAAAATCTTCTATAGAAATAAAATTTGACAAAATTTACTATAGAAATAAAATTTTGGCAAAATTTTCAATAGAAATAACATTTTGATAAAATATAGAAACAAATTGACAAAATCTTGAACAGAAATAAAATTTGACAAAATTTTCTATAGAAATAAAATTTTGACAAAATTTTCTATAGAAATAAAATTTTTACAAAATTTTCTACAGTAATAAAACTTTGACAAAATTTTCTATAGAAATAAAATTTTAAGATAATTTTCTATAGAAAAAAAAATAAAAATCTTACATAGAAATAAAATTTGACAAAATCTTCTATAGAAATACAATTTGACAAAATTTACTATAGAAATAAAATTTTGACAAAATTTACTATAGAAATAAAATTTTGACAAAATTTACTATAGAAATAAAATTTTGACAAAATTTTCTAGAGAAATAAAATTTTAACAAAATTTTCTATAGAAATAAAATTTTGACATAATTTTCTACAGAAATAAAATTTTAACAAAATTTTCTACAGAAATAAAATGTTGACAAAATTTTCTATAGAAATAAAATTTTGACAAAATTTTCGATAGAAATAAAATCCTCTTTAGAAATAAAATGTTGACAAAATCTTGTATAGATATAAAATTTTGACATAATTTTCTATAGAAATAATTTTATTTCTATAGACAATTTTGTCTAAACCTTTATTTCTAGAAGAAATTTGTGAAGTTCCTCTTAGTTGGAGAGAAGTATTTTGCGAAATCTACCAAACCATCAAGAATCCACTATGGAGCAAACGACCGATTTCAGACAAATTACATTTAAAAGTTTCAAATTTTGGAACACATGCTGTGTAACGTCAAAATAGCTCATAGGAATTTTCGGATCGATGCGCCCACTGTAATCGTTAATATTTATACCCAGCACCAGTCTGCCTGTGAACACATTTTTATAATCAATGTCTAGGTCGCAATTTTAAACTAATCGACTTCAAATTTTGTAAAAGTATGTATATTGGATAGAGTAGAACCCTATTGATTTTGGAAGAAATCAATTCAGAATAAGATATAACTCCCATATATTCGTTCACCCAATATGCGCTTATAAAGTTCCTGAAGCCAGAGTTTCACCCCGATTTCAAACAAATTTTGCACAAACTATACATGCCAAATTTGATGAATATCAGTTCATATTTATATATACCCTACGGGAAATGGATCAACCTCAGGAACGGTACAGGGTTAGTCCCTGGTGTGTATGGACACAGTTCTGCTCCAAGCGTATGGAATGGACCGGTCACTTTAACATGGGATTGTCATTGGCTGGGAAAATTTACATTTTAGGACACGACTTGGACTCATCTCCTGGAACAACTAAGTAGGACTACACTATAGACAACTGCTCATAAAACAGTCTGGGAAAAATTTGTAGGACCCTGTTTACATCGGTATCGCACCAGAAAGGAATATGTTGAACAATAAATAATTCTGATAGTTGTATTGTAGTAAAAGAGTGGATTCAGAAGACCACTAGTACCAGTCCTGTAACGGGTCCATTAGTGGCAATTTGCACTAATGTCCCGTAGGGTAGCTACCATATATATCTATCACCCGATATGCACTTAATTAGCCCCATAGGCCAGAATTTCACCTTGATTTGCTGAAAGTTATGCACAAAGATGGCTCTATTGAAAACATCTGTTATATTGTTTGTCGTCGAATCCTTCTTTGTATGATCAAGTCGGTTTTCGTTATACTTTTTATACCCTCCACCATAGGATGGGGTATATTAACTTTGTCATTCCGTTTGTAACACATCGAAATATTGCTCTAACACCCCATAAAGTATATATATTCTGGGTCGTGGTGAAATTCTGAGTCCATCTGAGCAAGTCCGCCCGTCCGTCTGTTGAAATCACGCTAACTTCCGAACGAAACAAGCTATCGACTTGAAACTTGGCACAAGTAGTTTTTATTGATGTAGGTGGGATGGTATTGCAAATGGGCCATATCGGTTCACTTTTACGTATAGCCCCCATATAAACGGACCCCCAAATTTGGCTTGCGATTACTCTAAGAGAAGCAAATTTCATCCGATCCGGCTGAAATTTGGTACATGGTGTTAGTATATGGTCTCTAACAACCATGCAGAAATTGGTCCATATCGGTCCATAATTATATATAGCCCCCATATAAACCGTTCCCCCGATTTGGCTTGCGGAGCCTCTAAGAAAACCAAATTTCATTCGATCCGGCTGCAATTTGGTACATGGTGTTAGTATATGGTCTCTAACAACCATGCAAAAATTGGTCCACATCGGTCCATAATTATATATAGCCTCCATATAAACCGATCCCCCGATTTGGCTTGCGGAGCCTCTAAGAGAAGCAAATTTCATCCGATCCGGCTGAAATTTGGTACATGGTGTTGGTATATGTTCTTTAATGGCCATGCAAAAATTGGTCCATATCGGCCCCTAATTATATATAGCCCCCATATAAGCCGATTCCCAGATTTGACCTCCGGAGCCTCTTAGAGGAGCAAAATTCATCCGATCCGGTTGAAATTTGGTACGTAGTGTTATTATATGGTATCCAACAACCATGCAGGAATTGGTCCATATCGGTCCATAATTATATATAGCCCCCATATAAGTCGATCCCCAGATTTGGCTTGCGGAGCCTCTAAGAGAAGCAAATTTCATCCGATCCGGTTGAAATTTGGTACATGGTGCCAGCATATGATATCGGTTCATAATCATGGTTGCCACTCGAGCCAAAAATAATCTACCAAAATTTTATTTTTATAGAAAACATTGTCAAAATGTTATTTCTATAGAAGATTTTGTAAAAATTTTATTTCTATAGAAACTTTTGTAAAAATTTTATTTCTATAGAAAATTTTGTCAAAATTTTATTTCTATAGAAAATTTGTTCCAAATTTTATTTCTATAGATTTTTTTCTCCAAATTTTATTTCTATAGATTTTTTTTCCAAATTTTAGTTCTATAGAAAATGTTGTCAAAATTTTATTTTGTCAAAATTTTATTTCTATAGAAACTTTAAACTTAATTATATACGTATCTAATCGGTGTTAGAAAGTTTTAAGATACCTTGCCATCGGCAAGTGTTACCGCAACCCAAGTTATTCGATTGTGGATGACAGACTTCAGTAGAAGTTTCTACGCAATCCATGGTGGAGGGTACATAAGCTTCGGCCTGGCCGAACTTACGGCCGTATACACTTGTTTTATATCATTTCCCGCAAACTGCCAACGTCTACACATGATGTATCTGCTAATTGCGTTTCTTCCATTTTAGATTAACTTGGGCGCAAATATTACGAATTTTCTTAATTATTGGTGCCATACAAGCTTACTTTACATTTCCCGAAAATTTTAAACGTATCTAGTTTAAATATTACGAGTTGCATTTTTTTTATTTAAAAACAAACACTGCATTTTTTTAATATTTTGAGTTTTTTTGCATCGTAAGCCGGACTTTATACTTAGAACCATATGAAAGAACACACAATATCCTCTCTTTTCATAATAATACCTCTGTGAATACACTTGAATACAGAATGTACTATTCCACGAAACACAAATATTATATGAAAATTACAAAAAAAAAAAAAAACGTATCACTTTAACACAGCACATTGCATTGTACACAAACATGTATGAATTTTGAAGATTTTTAATGTTATTCTACGTATTTTTAGTAATATTTTCCATTTTACACAATGTGGATTATTAAATTTGTTTTTCGTCCAATTTTCTAATTTGTTTTTTTTTTTTTTTTTTTTTTTTTTAACTAACTTATCAAAATTAAAACCAACTAACAAGTTCCAAATTTGACAGATTGGTTTAACGAAGAATGAGTTGTCACCCATATTTTTTATTTTGGGCTACTGGGATGTCTGTAACAGACATACATTATTAGTTTGTCAAATTAGTTTGGGCCAATGACAGAATCTGGTCACTGGCCCCATATTGCAATCTACTGAACAGTAAAAAATGCCGGAAAAAGTATACATAATTTAGATTTCAAGTCAAAGAAGTTGTTATTTCAAAGAAAAATGACGAGAAAAACAAATTAAATAAACTCTGGCTCTTACATACGACCATTTTATTTGGCCACTTCTTCCATTTAAAATCCACTAATACACTTTTGCGTTTATTGTATCATGAAAGATAAATCAATAAGCTTATATCTAACTAATTATTAACATACACAAATGACTGTTATTGGTATGCCAATTTCCAGGTATTATTCAGCAATCTCAAATATTTCCGTTCTTCTAATTAATCCATTCGTTACCAAAAATAGAACAATGAATGTATTAAACTACTTCTGGTATTCAATTCCATTGTTGACCTTCGCCTTCGTTAAACCAAGTACAATATTTTGTCTTGACATTGTTCGTGCATTACAATGGCTTTCATTGGAACGCATTTAATTGGCAAAATGCATTATTCAACAAATGAATGAATAATGGTGCAAGGCTTTCACAAACAGAGAGTCTAAGTCGAAGATGTTATGAGAGCTAGTAATGAATGAAAGTGATTGATTGTATGCATAGATTGAGGATGAATAAATAGGAAAATTATAAGTCCTAATAAAAAGATCTATAAATATTTAACATATATGTGTTTTTTGTTTAATAACTAATAACAAATTGATCTTTTCTTACTTCAATTGAATTTTAAGAAATTTCAACAATTTTGATTTAGTGCCTTTTTGCCCAATACCAGTTTATATTATCTTCAGGTGCTTCTAGCTGCAAGTGATTTACAATCTTCTGTGATCTCTGATACTTCCTACTCTTTAGAGTATATCTCTGGGCTCTGTGTTTGTCAATACAATTGAAAAGGTATAAATAATTTATTGTTTTCATGTTGCTGCTGTTGCTGTTGTTAGAGTGTTCTCTCTCTCTCGCTCTCTGCTCTCTGTATGAGGAGAATGCAAAATCTGTGTATGTTTATTTGTTTGTTTGCCTATTTGGCGTCGTGTTTGAACGAATGTTATTGAATGACTTTTGTTTTTGTTCACAAAAGGATTTATTGCTTGTTAAGTTGGAATATTCAATGACTTCAAGCTGGTTGGTTATAATACAACACAAGGACATAATGAATTTAAATTCTGGAAGGTTTATTAGTAGAGGACCAGATACCAATACACAAAGTTTAAATGAAGACGTTAAAGTGAATGAGTAGCTGAGTAGCTAAGGAAGATTCATAAGGTGGAGAAAATTTTTGCTTGGTATTTTGGGATGGATTTTCACTCATCAATACTAATAGAGAGACAACAACTTAGAAAATATTTCACGAAAACTTTACCAATTAAAGTCTTAATTGAGTTTTAAAAAATATTCAATTAAAAATTTAATTGATTCAACAAATTTTTTAATTGAAACAAAAATTAATAGTATAAATTAATTTTTTAATTGACTTTCAATTAATTTTTTAATTGATACTATCATTTCTGTAATTGAAGACCTTTCGATTAACAAGTATATATAGCACTAAGTTCGGCCGGGCCGAATCTTAAATACCCACCACCATGAACCAAGTATTAGGGTTTCCTTTGAAATTTCAGGAGGGCTTGAGGATACTTCCCGAAGATAAATTTAAAGATTTCACCTATGAGGACTATATCAGATTCTGGATTTATAAGAACCATTTTTGTTTGAGTTTTAGAGGTATCATTAACATCTCTTGTAAGTGTGCAAGAAAATTATAAAATAACGTCTTGATTTGAAATCTTAAATCTGTGGAAGTAAAATCTGGAAATTTTACATTGAGTTTCAAGCAATTTTCATGATCAGTGCGCTTTCTACACCCTCAAGAAGTGAAGTCGGTCTATATGGAGGCATTACCAAATGGACCGATAACAACTTAATCCGATACACGTTGTTGTGAGCCTAATATAACAGAATATTTACAATTTCAGGCAAATCAAATAAAAACTACGGTTTCTAGAAACCCAAGGAGTTAAATCGGGAGATCGTTCTTATGGGGGCTGTACTAAAATATGGACCGATACTCACCGTTTTCGGCACACCTCTTTATGACCCAAAAATACCTCTAGATTTCCAATTTCAGGCAAATAGGATAAAAACTTCGGATTCTAGAAGCCCAAGAAGTAAAATCGGGAAATCGGTCTATATGGGAGCTATACCAAAATATGGACCGATACTCACCATTTTCGGCACACCTCTTTATGGTCCTACAATACCTCTAGATTTCCAATTTCAGACAAATTGGATAAAAACTACGGTTTCTATAAGCCCAAGACCCCAAATCGGGAGGTCGTTTTATATGGGGTCTATACCAAAATATGGACCGATACTCACAATTTTTGACACACGTATTTGTGGTCCTACAATACCTCTAGATTTCCAATTTCAGCTAAATTGAATAAAAACTTTTACCCAAGAAGTAAAATCGGGAGATCGGTCTATATGGGGGCTATACCAAAACATGGACCGATACTCACCATTTTTGGCACACCTCTTTATGGTCATAAAATACCTCTAGATTTCAAATTTCAGGCAAATTGGATAAAAACTACGATTTATATAAGCCAAAGACCCCAAATCGGGAGGTCGGTTTATATGGGGACTATATAAAAACCTGGACCGATATAGCCCATCTTCGAACTTGACCTGCCTGCAGACAAAAGACGAGTTTGTGCAAAATTTCAGCACGATTGCTTCATTATTGAAGACTCTAGCGTGATTACAACAGACAGACAGACGGACAGACGGACATCGTTATATCGTCTTAGAATTTCTCCCTAATCAAGAATATATACTTTATATAGTCGGAAATCGATATTTCGATGTGTTACAAACGGAATGACAAAATTATTATACCCCCGTCACCATTCTATGGTGGTGGGTATAAAAATTAACTGGATCAATTAATTTCGTGATCGAAGACAAAAAATATTTGTTTGTGTGCAGGGTTACCAAAGCCTACACAAAAAAAAAACTTATCCGGCTCCAAAAATTTTGTAATTTCTCTAATGATTTTCATATTGATTCCCATCCAAAGAAACGGATAATTGCACTAAGGATACATTTAGAACGTATTTAGCTTTTTCATTTAAGTTTGGTGTAATTTATACGAGGACACAAACCTTAATTAGTTCGTTTTACCGTCTGTTTTCTTCATGACATATCAAAGTTCTTCATAAATGTGTTAACCACCAATTAAAATCCCAAATGTAAACTACAAGATTTGTTATAAAAAATAGTTCAAGTATATTAACTAGAATTTTTAACAGCAAAATAGCCAACTAAAAAAAAAAACTTAATTCACATCCAAAACACTGAATTCTGATCAATCCTTAAGAAGTGATTCAAATTCGGTGCAACAACTGTTGAAATTGTGAACATCCAGCCTATGACAAGCCCGTGTTAAATTCATCGATTCTGCGCCAACCTCCGGATCCAAAAAGAGCATATTCACTACTGTTTTGGCGACGCATTTTTGCAGGGAAATTTACTATATCAGTAAAATCAGGGATCCGGAGCGGTCCATTTTTTTCGCTCCGCTCCCGCTCCGGAGATAAAAAAACCGCTCCGCTCCTCGCTCCGCTCCGAGAAAAAAAAATCGCTCCGCTCCGCTCCACGCTCCGCTCCGCACCTCTTCGAGAAAATTATAGTACAAACATTGTATTATTTGTTCAATTGAGTTTTATTTTATTTAGAAAAATCGGGCGGTACATATATGGGAGCTATAGCTAAATCTGAACCGATTTCGATGATTTTATGCACATATAGTTAGTGCTATAGAAGATTACATTTCACCAACTTTCAGTACGATCGGTTGATAAATAAGGGTTTTATGACCTAAATTTGACGACGATCAGTTAGTAAAAAAAGTGCAACGTGACCCCATTTGTCGAAATCGGGCAATACATATATCTAAATTTGATCCGATTTCTTCCAAATTCAATAACGTTCGTCCTTGTGCCCAAAGAAAACTCCCTGTACCAAATTTCATCAAAATCGGTTAATAATTCACTGAAAAAAATATTGTCGTGAGGTCAAAGATTTCATGTCTTTAAAATACGAATACAAATTTTGCTTAGCATAGAAGACGCATTTCTCTAAAATAAAGATATTTTCCTTGTCCAAAAGTCGATAAACTTTTCAATGAAGTCGTATTGTCTTTATAATTAAGTGATTTGACTTAAAAATGGGTATCTTAACATGAAAGAAAAAATTTATAGGCTAAGGTCAACTTGACTTTAATAATTCAGAAAAATTCTTTACATTTAATGAAATTGTCTTTAAATTTGTTGTCTTTTTGCATCTTGACTACAAAGCAAAAAATCGTTCAAATATAAGACATGTTTTTCAAAACTTTATTTTAAAGAAGTTTTTTACTTCAAACATAGCATAATTTCTACTGGAAGTCGAGTCCTAATTTGGAAAATAAAGTTGCCGTTAACTCGTTTTTAAAGGATTTTGATAGCATATGAAGAAAAAAAGCTGAGAAAGTGAAAAATTAAAATTTGCTTCCTAGAAGCAAGTACACAAAACCTAAATTGAAAAGAGAATTGTGTCTTAAAAGTATCCTTACTTGTATTCTCCGCTTCTTTGGCTCGGAATCAATACCAAATTTTTTAAAGTAAAGACAAAATCTTTGGAACCGAGTATGCTTTTTTTTCAGTGTTGCGACCGAAATCCTGTGAACAACAAATACATGGACAGACGGACGGATGGACGGACGGATGCCAAGCGCTAGATTGACTCAGGAGGTAATTCTGAGTCGATCGGTATATATTTTATGGGGTCTAAAATCAATATTTCTTGTAGGTACATTTTTTGGCAGATCAAACTTATTATACCCTAACCACTATATGGTTTAGGGTATAATGACTTTAAAACAATGTGTTGAAATATTTTATTAATTTTGAAGATTTTTTCAGAAATATTAAATCCATTTTGACTTCATTAAAACGAAATTTGCATTCATGTTAGGATACACATTTTTATGTCGAATCACTTAGCTATAAGGACAAACAGACTTCATTGAAAAGTTTAGAGACTTTTAGACAAGGAAAAACTTTTTTTTAGAGAAATACGTCTTCTATTCTAAGCAAAATTCGTATTCGTATTTTAAGCATGTGAAATATTTGGCCTCCCGACAATATTCTTTACGGTGCACCATCTACTATTTAATATGTGATAGAAACCAAATTTATGAAAATGGACCAAAATGGACCAAATTCTGTTTGGTCTGACCATCGGACTAAATTTAAAAATTAGAAATCTTTTGGACCAATTTTGTTCCGATCGGACCAAAACGGCAACGCTGATTGGAATTGAAAGTCTATACACAGAGTAGAAGTAACTACTCTCCGAAAGTTATTTTTTTGTTTTGCAACAGACGTAGAGAAGAGGTTTTGTTATATTTGTAATGTGTGTGTGTATGTTTATGTTTGCAACAACCTCCATCGACATCAGTCCGTGGTATACCTACGAATATTCTTACTCAGATCTAGTGTTACCTAATTTCGCTCTTTCCCCTTTATTGTATAATAAATGTATATGCGCACATTTTTCAACCAAAATTGAAACTATCCATAATTTTAATTAAATTTTCGAGAACTAATATCAGAAATAAGAGAATGCTAGGATATAGTACAATAGTAAAGCAAATGCGAATGAAAAAAAGCATGCCCGGTTCCAAAGATTTTGTCTTTACTTTAACAGTTTGGGTATTAATTCCGAGCCAAAGAAGCGGAGAATACAAGTAAGGATACTTTAAAGACGTAATTCTCTTTTAAATTTGGGGGTTATGTACTTGCTTCTAGGAAGCAAATGTTAATTTTTAATTTTTTTTAGATTTTTTTTCGTCAGTTGTTATCAAAATCCTTTAAAAACGAGTTAACGAGTTATTTTTTTTTTCATATTAAGACTAGACTTCCAGTAGAAATTATGCTATGTTTCCAGTAAAAAGCGTCTTTAAAATAAAGTGTTGAAAAACATGTCTTATTTTTTTAACGATTTTTTGCTTTGTAGGCAAGATGCAAAAAGGAAAGAAATTTAAAGACAATTTCATTAATTTTAAAGAATTTTTCTTAATTATTAAAGTCACGTTGACCTTACCTCAAAAATTTTATCTTTCATGTTATGATACACATTTTTAAGTAAAATCACTTAATTATAAGGACATTACAACTTCATTCAAAAGTTTATTGCCTTTTGGACAAGAAAAAAAAACTTTATTTTAGAGAAATGCGTCTTCCATGTTAAGCAAAATTTGCATTCTTATTCTAAGGACATGGAATCTTTGACTTCACGACAATATTTTTTTCAGTGTAGAAAACTAAAAAATTAAATATAAATAAGATCGTTTAATTGCATTTATTTGACGTTCATTACAAACATCTTTGTAGTAATACGGGATGAAATTGATCGAAAGTACTGTTGTTACTTTTACAACACATACTAGAGATATATTTTGACATTTGCCGTTTTTGAAAACAATTACTAAAAAACACGTTGTGTTTTCCCCAATGTACGTACGTACAAAAATACATATCGTACATTTTAAACGTTTACTCACACTACGCTAAGTACTAGCTAAATTTGAAATTACCTACACAGTGTAATTTCAAAGTTACACATTTCATTCAAGTAATATTTTATTCGGAGCGGAGCGGATTTTCATTTGGAAACCGCTCCGCTCCGGATTTTAGAAATGCCGCTCCCGCTCCGCTCCCGCTCCGGCAAAAAAAGGGCTTGCTCCGCTCCGCTCCGGATCCCTGAGTAAAATTAAAGATTAGTTCTTTAAATCAAACAAATATATACAGAAATATGTTTGGCCGAGCCGAATCTTAAATACCCACCACAATGAATCAAATATAATAGTTTCCTTTGAAAACTCTTCGCGGTAGCGCGTTAGTTGATAATATATAGAAATTCAGGGGGTTTGATGACAAATATTCTCCCCAGCAAATCAGTTCATCCAGTACGCTTCACGAAGCTAAATTTAAAGATTCCACCTATGAAGACTAGATCAGATTCTGGATTTAGAAGAATCATTTTTGTTGGAGTTTTAGAGAAATCGTGCATATAGTGCAAATGATGAAATAACGCCTTGATCTTAAATCTGTAGATTTGTACCAGTCATTTTTTAAATGATTGCGAGTATTAAAATCTGGAAATTGTACTTTCAGTTTCAAGCAATTTTCATGAGCAGTGCGCCTGCTATACACTGAAAGAAGACTTTTCTTTTCTGAGGAACGAAATTTTAAACAAGAAAAGTTTCCTTTTGACACAAATTTTAGAGACAATCGTTGAATCGCTTATCAAAAATTCTAAAATTTCATTGCGGAGGAAAATATTTTTTCTTTGGGAAATCGGTCTATAGCGATGCCTTACCAAATGGACAGGTAAAAATAAACGCGATAGAGATTTTTGAGGATCTACAATACCAGTATATTTACATTTTCGAGCAAATCGGATAAAAACTACGGTTTCTAGAAGCCCAAGGAGTTAAATCGGGAGATCAGTCTATGGTGTGTGTCGAGCCAAAACATGGTTCGGTTGACCTATTTGTGGTCAGCCGGATTCCAGAAGTCCTAGAAATAAATTTGGGAGATAGGTCTACCAAAACATGGACCAATACTAACCATTTTCGACACACCCCTTAATGGTCCTCAAATACCTCTAGAATTCCAATTTCAGACAAATTGGGTAAAAACTACGAATTCTAGAAGTCCAAGAAGTATAGTCGAGAGATCAGTCTATATGGGGGCTATACCCAAACATGAACCGATACGGACCACATTCGGCACACATCTAATTGGTCCTCAAATACCTCTACAATTCGAATTTCCGGAAATTGAAAAAAACTACGGATTTTAGAAGCCCACGACGTAAAGTCGGGAGATCGGTCTACACCAAAACATCGACCGATACACCCCATTTGTGACACACCTATTTGCGGTCCCATAATACCTCTAGATTTTCAATTTTAGGCAAATGGGACAGTATATACTAGAAGCCCAAGAAGTAAAACGGGGAGATCGGTCTATATGGTGGCTTTACCAAAAGAAGGACCGATACGCCCCATTTTGTCACACCCTTTTATGGTTCTAAATACCTCTAGATTTCAAATTTCAGGCAAATTGGATAAAAACTACGGTTTTTATAAGCCCACGACCCCAAATCCGGAGGTCGGTTTATATGGGGACTATATGAAAACTTGGACCGATATAACCCATCTTCGAACTGCCTGCAAATAAAAAACGAATCTGTGCCTAATTTCAGGACGATAGCCCCATTATTGAAGGATGTAGCGTGATTACAACAGACAGACTGACCTGCTTATATCGTCTTAGAATTTCTCCCTGATCAAGAAAATATATACTTTATATAGTCGGAAATCGATATTTCGATGTGTGTGAAATTTGGCAAGTAGCTGTAGGTCGGATGGTATTGCAAATGGGCCATATCGGACCACTTTTACGTATAGCCCCCAAATAAACCGACGCTCAGATTTGGCTTGCGGAGCCTCTAAGAGAAGAAAATTTCATCCAATCCCGTTGAAATTTGGTACATTATGTTAGTATATGGTCTCTCACAACCATGCAAAAATTGGTCTAAATCGGTCCATAATTATATATAGCCCCCATATAAACCGATCCCCAGATTTGGCTTACAGAGCCTCTAAGAGAAGCAAATTTCATGCGATATGAAATTAGGTACGTGGTGTTTTTATATGATCTTTAACAAACATGCAAAAATTAGTCCACATCGGTCCATAATTATATATAGCCCCCATATAAACCGATCCCACGATTTGGCTTGCCTCTAAGAGAAGCAAATTTTATCCGATCCGGCTGAAATTTGGTACATGGTGTTAGTATATGGTCTTTAACAAACATACAAAAATTGGTTCACATCGATCGATAATTATAAAGGGTGATTTGTTAAGAGCTTGATAACTTTTTTTTAAAAAAAAACGCATAAAATTTGCAAAATCTCATCGGTTCTTTATTTGAAACGTTAGATTGGTCCATGACATTTACTTTTTGAAGATAATTTCATTTAAATGTTGACCGCGGCTGCGTCTTAGGTGGTCCATTCGGAAAGTCCAATTTTGGGCAACTTTTTCGAGCATTTCGGCCGGAATAGCCCGAATTTCTTCGGAAATGTTGTCTTCCAAAGCTGGAATAGTTGCTGGCTTATTTCTGTAGACTTTAGACTTGACGTAGCCCCACAAAAAATAGTCTAAAGGCGTCAAATCGCATGATCTTGGTGGCCAACTTACCGGTCCATTTCTTGAGATGAATTGTTCTCCGAAGTTTTCCCTCAAAATGGCCATAGAATCGCGAGCTGTGTGGCATGTAGCGCCATCTTGTTGAAACCACATGTCAACCAAGTTCAGTTCTTCCATTTTTGGCAACAAAAAGTTTGTTAGCATCGAACGATAGCGATCGCCATTCACCGTAACGTTGCGTCCAACAGCATCTTTGAAAAAATACGGTCCAATGATTCCACCAGCGTACAAACCACACCAAACAGTGCATTTTTCGGGATGCATGGGCAGTTCTTGAACGGCTTCTGGTTGCTCTTCACTCCAAATGCGGCAATTTTGCTTATTTACGTAGCCATTCAACCAGAAATGAGCCTCATCGCTGAACAAAATTTGTCGATAAAAAAGCGGATTTTCTGCCAACTTTTCTAGGGCCCATTCACTGAAAATTCGACGTTGTGGCAGATCGTTCGGCTATTCATGATGAAATGTCAAAGCATACTGAGCATCTTTCTCTTTGACACCATGTCTGAAATCCCACGTGATCTGTCAAATACTAATGCATGAAAATCCTAACCTCAAAAGAATCACCCTGTATATAGTCCCCATATAAACCGATTCTTAGATTTGACCTCCGGAGCCTCATGGATGAGCAAAATTCATCCGATTCGGTTGAAATTTGGTATGTGGTGTTAGTATATGGTCTCTGACAACCATGCAGGAATTGGTCCATATCGGTCCATAATTATATGGAGCCCCCATATAAACCTATCCCCAAATTTGACCTCCGGAGCCCCTTGGAGGAGCAAAATTCATCCGACCCGGTTGAAATTTGGTACGTGGTGAAATTCAGTAAATTGCGCTAGTATATGGCTGCTAACAACCATGCCAAAATTGGTCCATATCGGTCGATAGTTACAAATAGCTGATTCCCAAAAATAATCTACCAAAATTTTATTTCTATAGAAAATTTTTTCAAAATTTTATTTCTATAGAAAATTTTATCAAAATTTTATTTCTATAGAAAATTTTGTCAAAATTTTATTTCTATAGAAAATTTTGTCAGAATTTTATTTCTACACAAAATTTTGTCAATTTTTTTTTCTATAGAAGATTTTATCAAAATTTTATTTCTATCGAAATTTTTTTCAAAATTTTATTACTATAGAACATTTTGTCAAAATTTTATTACTATACAACATTTTGTCAAGATTTTATTTCTATAGAAAATTTTGTCAAGATTTTATTTTTATAGAAAAATTTGTTAAAATTTTATTTCTATAAAAAATTTTGTCAAATTTTATTACTATAGAAAATTTTGTCAAAATTTTATTACTACAGAAAATTTTGTCAAAATTTTATTATTATAGAAAATTTTGTCAAAATTTTAGTACTATACAACATTTGTCAAGATTTTATTAGTATAGAAAATTTTGTCAAGATTTTATTTTTATAGAAAATTTTGTTAAAGCCCAAGTAATTCGATTGTGGATGACAGTTGTTTATGCCAAACATAAATTAAATGTAAATAATTCCCATTATTGTAATCCCTACTTGGATTTTAAAACACATCTATTCTCGTAGTTACACTATTAACGAAATCGATAAATATTAACGATAATCAAACCAAACCACGGCTTCAGTGCTTTGTGCGAACGAAATTTATATGCTTCCTTCTTATTCGATTTGATCTCGCATACTGTTAAGACGTAAGTTCCAAGCACAATAAATCCAAATAGATTCCATCAAATCTAAAACATATTCTATGTGTTCATTCTTTTATTCCTATTGGCTATTGGATTTTTGTTCGTCTTCCATATATTTTACCGGAGTACAAAGTGGACGATTATTTTCAAATAGTCTCCTACTTTGTTTTTGGCTCACGAGAGATTTCGTTCCATAGGTTGGCTTTGCTCCTTGCTCACGAAAACAACAGTCTTTAGTAAAAGTTTTATGCAATCAATGGTGGAGGGTACATAAGTTTCGGCCTGGCCGAACTTACGGTCGTATATACTTGTTGTTTAATAAATTTAACTATTTTCTGCGATACATTTTGCTTGACCTAGCTATTTGTGTTCCTTAATAGTTGGCAACACTGTTCACCAGCAGGGCTGTGGAGTCGAGCCAGTTTTACTCGACTCCGACTCCAGCATTTTTCATCAGCTCGACTCCGACTCCGACTCCGGAGTCGACTCCGGGTAATATAACTAAATCTCATTTTAATACCACTAATTTGAAGTTCTATTGTGGAGGTACCGTAAGTGGATCGATAAAAAGTATCGTATTTATTTATGTGTGCAAAAAAAGGTCTTAATTTCACTTTAAATGCCAATTGAACTCTATATTTAAAATTTAGGGCAATGTTTAATAAATAAAATAATGATATAAATACCCGTCATAATATGAGAAGATACCAACAGTATATGTATTTGTGGACCAAATTTATTGATACTATCTCAAATCCTTTAAATTTGTTGCGAGCTATATAAAGGTTTATATTCCCATATGCATGAATTTGAATGTGAATCGATTCAGACAAAATTGTATATACTTCTACAAAATCTATGTACTTAAAATTTAAATCTAACGTTATGGGACGTAAAACAATTTTAACAAAAAATAAAAATGCAAGGAAAGTCTAAAGTCGGGCGGGTCGATTATAATATACTCTGCACAACTTTGTATTTAGATCTACATTTTGATAAAATCTAAAATCAGAAATATATAGAAATACAATTTTGAATAAAATTTTTATAGAAATAAAATTTGGCAAAATTTTTTATAGAAATAAAAGTTTGAAAAAATTATCAATTGAAATACAATTACAAAAAAAATATGTGTAGCAAACAAAATTTTGCAAAATTTTCTATAGAAATAAAATTATGCAAAATATCCTATAGAAACAAAATTTTGACTAAATCTTCTATAGAAATAAAATGTTGACCAATTTTATATAGATAAAAATTTGTCTATAGTAATAAAATTTTGAATACATTTTTATAGGAGTGAGCAACAGTAAGAAAAAAAATTTTGAGAAAATTTTCTATAGAAATAAAATTTGAAAATTTTTTCTTATAGAAATAAAATTTTGAAAAAATTATCAATAAAAATAAAATTTTAGAAAAATTTTTGTGTAGTAAATAAAATTCTGCAAAATATTCTACAGAAACAAAATTTCGACTAAATTTTCTATAGAAATAAAATTTTGACTAAATTTTCTATAGAAATAAAATTTTGACCAAATTTTCTAATAAAAAAATCTGTTACTATAAAATTTTGGCAATATTTTCTATAGAAATAAAATTTTGCAAAATATTCTATAGAAACAAAATTTTGACTCAATTTCTATAGAAATAAAATTTTGATTAAATTTTCTATAGAAAAAAATATTTCTATAGTAATAAAATTTTGAATAAATTTTTTATAGAAATAAAATTTTGACAAAATTTGCTATAGAAATAAAATGTTGACAAAACTTTTTATAGAAATAACATTTTGACAAAATTTTCTATAAAAAACAACTTTGAAAACAATTTCTGTCAATATTCCACATATGTACATGGCCTTAAAATAAAATTAAAAAAAATAATTTCGATCGTTCGAAATATTTCAAATAACATAAATTGATATGGGCATTAAAATGGATCAATCCAGCCCATCTGCTAGTCTAACATTCTAGGAAACATAAAAAGATAGCCGTAATTGAAAGTTGATTTTCATTTACAATCATGCTGTACATTGACCGAATGAATAACGCAATAGAAACTAATTTGCGTAAAAACTTGCTTAGTTACAAAAGTGTGAAGTATTTTAAAACAAGTATATACGGCCGTAAGTTCGGCCAGGCCGAATCTTATGTACCCTCCACCATGGATTGCGTAGGAACTTCTACTAAAGGCTGTCATCCACAATCGAATTACTTGGGTTGCGATAACACTTGCCGATGGCAAGTTATCGTAAAACTTTTTAACACTGTCTTCTAAATTGTAAGTTAGCCCATACGGGGTATATATTAAACAAAAAAAGGCCGATTAAATACGTATATAATATAGTTTGACAAAAAAAAATTTTGACAAAATTTTCTATAGAAATAAAAACTTGACCAAATTTTCTATAGAAATAAACGTTTGACAAAACTCTCTATAGAAATGAAATTTTGACACAACTTTCTATAGTAATAAAATTTGACAAAATTTTCTATGGAAATAAAGTTTTGGTAGATTATTTTTGGCGATATGGACCAATTTTTGTGTAATAAGTCATCGGCTATATATAACTAAAGACCGATATTGACCAATTTTTACATGGCTGTTAGAGGCCATATATTGACAAAATGTACCAAATTTCAACCGCATCGGATGACTTTTGCTATATATAATTATGGACCGATATGGACCAATTTTTGCATGGTTTTAGATACCATATACCAAACACCATGTACCAAATTTCAACTGGATCGGATGAATTTCGCTCCTCCAAGAGGCTCCTGAGGTCAAATCTGGGGATCGGTTTATATGGGAGCTATATATAATTATGAACCGATATGGACCAATTTTTCCATGGTTGTTAGAGACTATATACTAACACCACGTACTAAATTTCAATTGGATCGGATGAATTTTGCCCTTCCAAGAGGCTCCGGAGGTCAAATCTGGGGATCGGTTTATATGGGGGCTATATATAATTATGGACCGATATGGACCAATTTTTGCATGGTTGTTAGAGACCGTATACTAACATCAGGTACCACATTTCAACCGGATCGGATGAATTTTTCCCCTCCAAGAGGCTCCGGAGGTCAAATCTGGGGATCGGTTTATATGGGGGCTATATATAATTATGAACCGACATGGACCAATTTTTGCATGGGTGTTAGAGACCGTATACTAGGACCACGTACTAAATTTCAACCGGATCGGATGAATTTTTCTCCTCAAAGAGGCTCCGGGGGTCAAATCTGGGGATCGGTTTATATGGGAGCTATATATAATTATGGACCGATATGGACCAATTTTTGCATGGTTGTTGGAGGCCGTATACTAACATCAGGTACCAAATTTCAACCGGATCAGATGAATTTTGCTGCTCCGGGAGGCTCCCCAAGCCAAATTTGGGGAACGGTTTATATGGGGGCTATACGTAAACGTGGTCCGATATGGCCGATTTTCAATACCATCCGACCTACATCAATAACAACTACTTGTGCCAAGTTTCAAGTCGATAGCTTGTTTCGTTCGGAAGTTAGCGTGATTTCCACAGACGGACGGACAGCCGGACAGACGGACAGACGGACAGACGGACAGACGGACAGACGGACAGACGGACAGACGGACGGACGGACGGACATGCTTAGATCGACTCAGAATTTCACCACGACCCAGAATATATATACTTTATGGGGTCTTAGAGCAATATTTCGATGTGTTACAAACGGAATGACAAAGTTAATATACCCCCATCCTATGGTGGAGGGTATAAAAATTGGTTTAGCCGGAGTCGGAGTCGAGCAACATTTTTACGACTCCGACTCCGACTCCAGCAAAATCTTCAGACTCCGACTCCAAGACTCCGACTCCGACTCCGGCTCGACAGCCCTGTTCACCAATATAAATATTTCTCCTTTCTATATATTTTTGCCACTTAGGAATACCGATTAAAATGCAAAATCTGCGAAAGTTTACATTTCATTTCAAAAGCAAAGGAGTAATGCTAATGTCAGTCTGTTTAAATGGAAATCGCAAATGTATTTGCATTTCTCATATTTGGAGTGTGGGATTTCTTTTACAATTGCGAAAGGAAAGCTCAAAGGTTAGTGATTGTATATTTATGTGATTGATTGAGTTTGTTACTCAGTTGCAGCATATACAAACAAATTTGAGATAATTTAAAAAAAAATATTAAATCATTATTATGGTTCAATAGTCAATCGCATAAATCATCTCGATTTCCTTAGGCAAGGATATTTTTGTGACACAATTCTAAATAGTTTTGTAAACTCTTGATTAGTATGACGGACTGTTGAATGAATGACTTGGTTATGAATGCAGTGTTGTTTTACACTAAGCAAGTGGATTTGTTTAAAAAAAAAAAAGTAGTTTTTCGGGAGTTATATAGCTTTGCGACTAGGTTCACTAAAATTGAAATAATTCCAATTAATAAATTAATTGGATCAGTTAATTTCGTGATTGAATTAGATTTTTTTCTGGGAAGAAGGTGTCCTAAATGGTGTCTTTATTTTAAATCATCCAAAATCCTTGAGGGAAGATCGAAATCTTTGGTCCCGAATAAACTTGTTCTTAAGTGTGCACATGAGCTTTCTTATCACTGGGTGCTACCCGATTCTATGATTACCTCGATGACAAGATTTGTTCTTTTTATAACCCAGTCCACACAGAATTGAACCCATGATACTTTGTATGTAAGGCTATCATGCTAACCATTGATCCACGATGGCTCCTTTTAGCAGCTGACGCACGTTTCGCGTGAAAAAGCACATTTTCGAAAAATTGTGTTCAACGACCACGCAATTTTTTTTCTCAATGGGTACATAAATAAGCAGAATTGTCGATTTTGGAGTGAGGACCGGTCAAAAGCATTACAAAAGCTACCAATGCATGCAGAAAAGGTCACAGTTTCGTGCGGCTTATTGGCTGGTAGGTACCATCATTACTCCATACTTCTTCAAAGATGATGCGAAGTGTAACGTAATTCTGAATCTGTCCATAATTATATAGTCCTCATATAAATCGATCCGCAGATTTGGTTTGTGGAACTTCTAAGAGAGGCAAATTTCATCCGATACGGCTGAAATTTAGTACATGGTGTAAGTATAAGGTCTCTAACAACTGTGCAAAAATTGGCCCACATCGGTCCATAATTATATATAGCCCCCATATAAACCGATCGGGGTATCAGTTTGCGGAGCCTCTAAGAGAAGCAAATTTGATCCGATCCGGCTGAAATTTGGTACATGGTGTTAGAATATGGTCTCTAGCAACCATGCAAAAATTGGCCCACATCGGGTCATAATTATATATAGCACCCATATAAACCGATCCCCAGATTTGAACTCCGGAGCCCCTTGGAAGAGCAAAATTCACCCGATCCGGTTGAAATTTGGTACGTGGTGAAATTTGGTACATTGCGCTAGTATATGGCCGCTAACTACCATGCCAAAATTGGTCCATATAGGTCTATCGTTATATATAGCCGATCCACAAAAATAATCTACCAAAATTTTATTTCTATAGTAAATTTTGTCAAAATTTTATTACAATTGAAAATTTTATCAATTTTGTTACTATAAAAAATTTTGTCAAAATTTTATTACTATACAATATTTTGTCAAGATTTTATTTCTATAGAAAATGTTGTCAACATTTTATCAAAATTTTATTAATGTAGAAAATTTTGTCATACTGAATTATATACGTATTTAATCGGCTTTTTTGTTTAATATATACCCCGTATGGACTAACTTACAATTGAGAAGACGGTGTTAAGAAGTTTTAAGATACCTTGCCATCGGGAAGTGTTACCGCAATCCAAGTAATTCGATTATGGATGATAGTCTTTAGTACAAGTTTCTATGCAATCCATGGTGGAGGGTACATAAGATTCGGCCTGACCGAACTTGCGGCCGTATATACTTGTTACTAACTAATTTGAGTCAATTTTTTTCTAACTAAATATTTATGCAGTCGTGAGTCAGTTGAATTTTTCCCAAACTCACTTTTTCTCGATGAGTTACCTTTTCACTCACTCTAAGCTGATGCATATTTAAGTGAAGTAAAGTCATGGAAAGAATTCAAATAAACAATCAACAAATATGTATTGATTTCTATAACTATCAATTTGGATTTGGCTTTTTATATTTGTTTCAATTTAGCTTGTAATTTCAGAGAACTTTAGAAATTTTTTGTCACAGATAGCGGTAAGTAACATATAAATGCATAATTCAAACGCAATATAATAATTAAACTTTCCTTTTTACCACTAGAACCCATCATTATGAGTTAATGAATATATGGAAACTTCGAATAAAAGTAGTAAATGGCTGTTTGACGATGAAGATATTGGGAAATACACTTAAGCCTTTTGGACTTCCATGACGAATGCTACTTCCATTCAGTGTGCGTCATTACAAAAGTAGGTACAACTCCCTCTGAGTTAAACGAGAAAATTCAAAAAATCAACTAATATTACCCGAATTTTTATTTACGTTATATTTTATTTATTGTAAAATAATTTTAAACAATCTGAATTGTTATTATTTTTTAATTAATTCAAAATAAAATGAATCAAAAATAATAAAACAAAAACAAAATATTTTATCATCCACAAAGAGCTCACTTATGGTGAGCATACTATGAGTTAGGAGCTAACTCATAGTATGCTCATATATTATCAGCCTAAAGCTAACTCGCTTTGAGCTGACTTTTGATTAACTGAAGCTTATACAGGGTGGAGTGAGGACTGACTAGTTCCAATGACAACACGTGTTAAAACTGAATAGGATTTTACATGGGAAATGAGTAAGGTTTTGAGTCACCTGTGACTCAGTTATGACTAAAAATTTATTAACTTAAAGCCACCTCAATTTCCTACAGGGTTCACTCACACACACGTACATTCACAAAGCAAAATGTTTATTGACGTACGTTCACGCACGATACGTGTGGTAGCCACTCACACTCACGCACATTCACGTAATGAAAACCAGTACTCACGCATGCTCATGCACTCTCACGCACGAATTACTTTTAATGACTCCCGCACGATTCACGACAATTTATGTGAATCACAACAAATTCACGAGATTCGCGATATTTTCCAACCGGGAATGAGCCAAGGTAACAAAGTAACAAGTATATACGGCCGTAAGTGCGGCCAGGCCGAAGCTTATGTACCCTCCACCATGGATTGCGTAGAAACTTCTACTGAAGACTGTCATCCACAATCGAATTACTTGGATTGCGGTAACACTTGCCGATGGCCACGTATCTTAAAACTTCCTAGCACCGTCTCCTAAATTGCAAGGTAGTCCATACGTGGTATATAAAGAGTGATTTGTTAAGAGCTTGATAACTTTTTTTAAAAAAAAAACGCCTAAAATTTGCAAAATCTCATCGGTTCTTTATTTGAAACGTTAGATTGGTCCATGACATTTACTTTTTGAAGATAATTTCATTTAAATGTTGACCGCGGCTGCGTCTTAGGTGGTCCATTCGGAAAGTCCAATTTTGGGCAACTTTTTCGAGCATTTCGGCCGGAATAGCCCGAATTTCTTCGGAAATGTTGTCTTCCAAAGCTGGAATAGTTGCTGGCTTATTTCTGTAGACTTTAGACTTGACGTAGCCCCACAAAAAATAGTCTAAAGGCGTCAAATCGCATGATCTTGGTGGCCAACTTACCGGTCCGTTTCTTGAGATGAATTGTTCTCCGAAGTTTTCCCTCAAAATGGCCATAGAATCGCGAGCTGTGTGGCATGTAGCGCCATCTTGTTGAAACCACATGTCAACCAAGTTCAGTTCTTCCATTTTTGGCAACAAAAAGTTTGTTAGCATCGAACGATAGCGATCGCCATTCACCGTAACGTTGCGTCCAACAGCATCTTTGAAAAAATACGGTCCAATGATTCCACCAGCGTACAAACCACACCAAACAGTGCATTTTTCGGGATGCATGGGCAGTTCTTGAACGGCTTCTGGTTGCTCTTCACTCCAAATGCGGCAATTTTGCTTATTTACGTAGCCATTCAACCAGAAATGAGCCTCATCGCTGAACAAAATTTGTCGATAAAAAAGCGGATTTTCTGCCAACTTTTCTAGGTAATAAAATTCAATGATTTGCAAGCGTTGCTCGTTAGTAAGTCTATTCATGATGAAATGTCAAAGCATACTGAGCATCTTTCTCTTTGACACCATGTCTGAAATCCCACGTGATCTGTCAAATACTAATGCATGAAAATCCTAACCTCAAAAGAATCACCCTTTATTAAACTAAACAACTATATACGGCCGTAAGTTCGGCCAGGCCGAAGCTTATGTACCCTCCACCATGGATTGCGTAGAAACTTCTACGTAAGACTGTCATCCACAATCGAATTAATTGGGTAGTGGTTTCTTAAAACTTCTTAACATCGTTTTCCAAATTGTGAGTTAGTCCATACGTGGTATATATTAGACAAAAAAAGTTATGTATAGTTAAGTCTACAAATAATTACGAATCGATATGGACTGTTTGCACGGTACGTAGAGAGCCAGAATTGAAATATGGGGGTCGCTTATATGGGGGCTATATACAATTATGAACTTGATATGGACCAATTTTCGTGTGATTGGAAATCGATTTATCTGAGGGATATATATAACTATAGACCGATATGGACCTAATTAGACATGGTTGTTAACGACCACATACTAGCACAATGTACCAAATTTCAACTCACTCGGATTAAATTTGCTCCTCCAAGAGGCTCCAAAATGAAATCTCGGGATCGGTTTATATGGGGCTATATATGATTATGGGCTGATATGGACCACTTTTGGCATGGTTGTTAAATATCATATACGATCACCACGTACCAAATTTCAAGCAGATCCGATGAATTTTGCTTCTCCAAAAAGCACCGGAGGTCAAATCTGGGGATCGGTTTATATGGGAGCTAAATATAATTATGGGCTGATAGGAACCAATTCCTGCATGGTTGTTGGATACCATATACTAACATCACGTACCAAATTTCAACCGAATGGGAAGAATTTTGCTCTTCCAAGGGGCTCTGGAGGTCAAATCTGGGGATCGGTTTATATGGGGCCTATATATAATTATGGACCGATTTCAACCAATTTTTGCATGGGAGTTTGATGCCATATATTAACACCACGTACCAAATTTCAACTGAATCAGATGATTTTTGGTCTTCCAAGAGGCTCCGGAGGTCAAATCTGGTGATCGGTTTATATGGGGGCTATATATGATTATGGACCGATGTGGACCAATTTTTGCATGGTTGTTAGAGACCATATACTAACACCATGTACCAAATTTTAGCCGGATCGGATGAAATTTGCTTCTCCTAGAGGCCTCTCAAGCCAAATCGGGGGATCGGTTTATATGGGGGCTATATATAATTATGGACCGATGTGGACCAATTTTTGCACAAATGTTAAAGACCATATACTAACACCATGTACCAAATTTCAGCCGGATCGGATGAAATTTGCTTCTCTTAGAGTCCTCACAAGCCTAATCGGGGGATCGGTTTATATGGGGGCTACAAATAATTATGGACCGATGTGGACCAATTTTTGCATGGTTGGTAGAGACCATATACTAACACCATGTACCAAATTTCAGCCGGATCGGATGAAATTTGCTTCTCTTAGAGGCCTCTCAAGCCAAACGGGGGATCGGTTTATATGGGGGCTATATGTAATTATGGACCGATATGGCCCATTTGCAATACCATCTGACCTACATCAATAACAACTACTTGTGCCAAGTTTCAAGTCGATAGCTGGTTTCGTTCGGAAGTTAGCGTGATTTCAACAGGCGGACGGACATGCTCAGATCGACTCAGAATTTCACCACGACCGAGAATATATATATACTTTATGGGGTCTTAGAGCAATATTTCGATGTGTTACAAACGGAATGACAAAGTTAATATACCCACCATCCTATGGTGGAGGGTATAAAAATAATAGGCATTTAATAATAGCGACGCCATCTATGTGTCAGACCGGGGACTTATCAGCCAAATGGGAACAAATCTTTTTAATACTGCTCAAAAAAGTTTCTTTTACATAAAAAATACCAATGCGACTAGCCTGACATTGTTTATTTCTTCAATTTGCCACAAAAAAAGACTCTTCTGATATGAATGAAACCACCTATAATCATAACTCTTAATGGTGTCATTTAAAAAAAGTTTAAATTGCATTCAACATTTGGAATTAAAAAAAAAAACAAAAACTGTGTTTAGACATGCAAGGCAAAATTCCTTAATCCCAAAAAACTATGTAAATAACTAGTGTTGAAAAGAAATATCACCAAACATTAATTCAACACCTATCAATTTTAAAAGAAATTTACATGCAAACCAAACTCCTGGTTGTAGCGATAATGTGGGTGTCTTCTATGTACACCCACATTACTTTGCTTAACACTAAACCAGATTTTAAGGCAATCGGAAACACTAAACAGGAAGTTAAGTCATTTCCAAAGGGGAAAATATTAGGAAATAAATTAAAGGAGGTCGAAGCTATTTTTCGAATAGTAAAAACACCTAAAGCCATAGCTCAACAAGCATTTTTGAAGCAAATTGCGTTCATTCAGTCCATATGAAACAACAGGCCGACGATTTTGCCTTCAAGGCTATAGACATATGGTTAGGTTTTAACATGAGGTCGTATCGTATAAGTTGAATGTGAAGAATGACATTCTATGTATAAAACCAGTATATACGGCCGTAATTCCGCCAGGCCGAATTTCATGTACACCCCACCATGGATTGCGGACACGGACGAAAAAGACTGTGTTTTGGTGTAAACATTGTATATTTTACATTTTATATTCATTTTTAACACTTTATTTTTAAGTGCAAACATAAAATGTTCATAAAATATCATAACACGTTTGCAACATATATGTTAATATGTCAGAACATATTATGTTTGGGACATAACATTTTTTTTTTTGGCTGTAAACATATATTAATTTAGAAATATCCTATAAACATAAATGTGTTTAGAAATATAGACCTAGAGAGTAAGCTGTGAGTAAAAGAATGGAAGTAACCAATTGTCACCTTGAAAATATATATACACAAAGAAAATGTCATTAACATTTTTTTCTACTAGTGTATGCCTAAGGTGAAACATAATATGTTTGAACAATACAAACAATATTTTGTTTGGACCAATCCTGAAAATATATATGCTTGAAGCAAAATGTGTTTGGGGTATATGTTACAAAAGCGATTTTTTTTAAGAGTGTAGAAAGTTCTACTAAAGAACAAATTTTTCTATAGAAATAAACTTTTCACAAAATCTTCTATTAAATTAAAATTTTTACAAATTTTTCTATAAAAATAAAACAGTAACTACATTTTCTATAAAGTCTTAAAAAAATTTAATTTTCATTTTAGGTCATACTACCAAAGTCCATTGGTGGTAAATAAAGTAATAAATTTTCCTTTTTGGTACAAGCGAAAAATATTTATAATTTCAACACATTTACAATTCAAGGAATATTTATAACCTAAATAAATTGTCTCAACTAGGAGTGGAACTGCCGAGGTCTTAGATACACACACAAAAAAATTTTCTGATTCAATCAGCAAATTAATTGATCCAATTAATTTTTTAGTTGAAATGTCTAATATCAATAATATCAATTAAAGAATTAATTAATCCAATTGAAAAGTAAATTGGTACTATTAATTTTTGTCATTGATTTTTGTTTCAATCAAAAAATTTTGTTGAATCAACTAAATTTTTAATTTAATATTTTTTTAAATTCAATTAAGACTTTAATTTGAAACATTTTCGTGAAATTTTTTCTGTGTACTGTTGTTAGAACATTTTCCCGATAATATTCGGCATTTATTTTGACCGCACGGTTGATGAATACAAACGGAGAACGTTAAGACGGCTTAAACCATTCCATCGGCGGCGCTTGAGCTCCTGTGGCAAATCCAAGGTCTAAATTTTCAGCTGATCTTATTGACAAGTAAAATATTTTGTTTTGTTCACAAACTGCTCAATTTGGTATGGCTTCTCGTCGAAGACAACTAAATTCGGTAACTGACCGCTATCATGCCAGCGTAACAACCCTGCAAAAAAATTTGGAAGTTCTTCTAAAGGCACAACTTTAAAAGCACTTCCAAAAATGTTATCCCAAAGATGTTCTTTATTTTAACTGCACAGGAAGTTAATTTGAGTCAATTTAGTAAAACTCGTTTTTTTTCATATTTTTAATGGAACATTTAAAATTTTTTGTTTCAAATATGTTAAAAATAGATTAAGAGTTGATAAATAGAAAAAAATTATTTAAATTTTGCGGCAAAAAATGCCAAATCCATTCTAGAAAAATTGCGAATTTTTGAAAATATTTGATGTCAAACGTTCCACATGTCAAACGTAAGAATGCATTAAAACTCATAAAAAAATTTGAAAATGATTTATTTGTCAAAATATCACAAAATTTCTTAATTCATATCCAAAACACTGAATTCGCATCACACTTTAAAAAGTGATGCAAATTAAATGCACTGGCTGTTGAAATGGTGGACATCCGTCCTATGACATGCCCATGTTAAATTCATCGCTTCTGCGCCAATTTTGCACCACTTCCGGATCCAAAAAGAACATGTTCACTACTTTTTTGGCGACGCTGCGAACATCTTGCTGCGAACATCTTGGCTCTTTCCAGTGTAACTTTTTTGCAAATCCGTGAGACTACCAAGATTAAATTTACTTACATTCACTTGGACTACATCATCTTCTCCTAAAATTTCAAGTAATTCGGGTAACTTAAATTGATTTTTTTGATTATTATTTTGGTCCGTTTATTAGTTTCTAAATGTTCCCATATGATTATGGTATCAGAAAACAACCTTACAACTTGCTTAATCATATGGGAAAATTTAAATTGATTTTCTAAAAAGTCTCTCAAGAAGAAGCTTCCCCTCCCTGGCCACATATATAAAAATTGGTAACCAAATTGCCAAATAGATTTTTTTTACACCCTCCACTATAGGATGAGGGTATACTAATTTTGTCATTCCGTTTGTAACACATCGAAATAAGACCCCATAAATTATATATATTCTGGGTCGTGGTGAAATTCTGAGTCTATCTAAGCATGTCCGTCCGTCCGTCTGTTGAAATCACGCTACCTTCCGAACGAAACAAGCTATCGACTTGAAACTTGGCATAAGTAGCTGCTATTGATATGGTATTGCAAATGGGTCATATTGGTCCACTTTTACGTATAGCCCCCTTATAAACCGATGCCCAGATTTGGCTTGCGGTGATTTGGCACGTGGTGAACGTACATAGTCTCTAATAATCATGCAAAAGTTTGGTCTATATCGGTCCATAATTATATACAGCCCCCACATAAACTGGCCCCCAGATTTGACCTCCGGAGCCTTTTGGAGAAGCAAAATTCATCCGATCCGGTTGAAATTTGGTAAGGGGTGTTAGTATGTGGTCCATAACAACTATGCCAAAATTGGTCCATATCGGTCGATAATCATATATAGCCTCCATTTAAATCAATTCCCAGATTTGGTTTTGGAGCCTCTTGGAGGAACAAATTTCATCCGATTCAGTTGAAATTTGGTACATTCTGCTAGTATATGGCTGCTAATAACCATGCCTAACTAAGTTCATATCGGTCTGTAGTTATATATAGCCCTAAGATAAACCGATCCCCAATCACACAAAAATTGGTCCATATCGGTTCATAATTGTATATAACCCCCATATAAGCCCCATATTTCAATTATGTCTTCCTAATTTCCGTGCAAAAGTTCGTATCGGTTCGTAATTATTTGTAGACTGACCATTATATACTTTTTTTGTCTAAAATATACCACGTATGGACTAACTTTCAATTTAGAAGACGATGTTAGGAATTTTTAAGATACCTTGCGATCGGTAAGTAATTCGATTGTGGATGACTGTCTTTCGTAGAAGTTTCTACGCAATCCATGGTGGAGGGTACATAAGATTCGGCCTGGCCGAACTTACGGCCGTATATACTTGTTTCAAATATCAAGCAAACAAGTTCACCACTCAATGTCATATGCACATGTATGTTATCACTGTACACTAAGAGTGGCTTTAGTTAATATTCACTTGTTCGGCAAATAGCTATTGTACATTTAGGTATTGCTAACATCAATCTACACCTGTCTGACTATACCCGTGTCTCATCGCTGGTTTATTCGAATTTTATTTCGGGTCTTATGTACTGAAGAAATATTATCGCGTGGCCAACGATTTCATGTCCTTAAAGTAGGAATGCGAATTTTGCTAAGAATAGAAGACATATTTCTCTGATGTAAAGATTTTTTCCTTGTTAAAAGTTAATTCGACTTAAAAATGGGTATCCTGACATGGAAGAAAATTTCGTTTGACTAAGAAGCCTTCGATATCAATAATTCTGAAAAATTCATTAAAATCAAAAAAGCGTTTAAAAATATTTTAAAGAATTTTTTACTTGAAACAAAGCATAATATGGGGTCTGAATTTGGAAATTTAAGGTGTCGCTAATATTTTTTTAAAGGACTTTGATAGCACATGAAGAAATGAGTACGCAGAACTTAAATTTAATAAATAATTGTGTCTTAAACTTGACCTTGCTTCAATTCTCCACTTTGGCTAAGAATCATTACCAAAATCATTAGTGTAAAAAACCTTTGGAACCGGGCATACTTTGTTTAGTGTACTAATTTCTTATGGAAATTATATACGAAAATAATTCATTCTAAATTGAACCATACTTCACCACCACAATTCCTTAATCATATTTGCTGAATTCACCTGATTTTTTTAAATAAACATATACATTGCGGTAACTTCAATAAATATTGATATCACAAATTTACTTTCACAAAAGTTTTGTTAACAACTTCTTTCTCTCATCTGATGATCTATGAACGTAGTGTGTTTGCTGTAGGCAAATTGAAAATTTCATAAATCTCCGCCATGAATATTGACTTACCGAAAACATAAACCATAAAAACTAATTTTCCCCAAGCCTAAAAACAATTTGAACATTATTTGTATATGTATTAGTGCCCATATAGGCTTTCCGGTGATAGATAAATACACACACACATCCAACCTCGGCGGAAGCTGGCATATAACACGAACTCAAGCACACACACACACACTCATATACGCTACATAAGGTGTCGTGTAAATCTGTATTGACTGAGCTTTGAAAAATGCCTGTATTCCAATCTACTTCCAGTTATTAATGAAAACTCACAATATCAAATATCCTCAAAGCTTTTAATCAAGGCCTTAGGAGCAATGAATTCGTTTCATATTCATTTATGCATTAGCATTAGTAGAATTTTTAATGTTTCCAACTAGAGATGTGTGCGAGACAGGATATTGTCGTGACACCAGTATGTCACTTGAATCGTGATCAGATTTAAGCGTGAGTGAAAAATAAAATCGGTCCATCAAATCGGTAAGTTAATAAAATTGTAGGCCAATACCCGATCAAACTCATACTCATGGGAAAAATCGAACCCCAACCACTGTTGCCACTCGATGCACAAATAATCTACCAAAATTTGGAGAAAATTCTACCAAAATACTACAAAAAAAAAAATTATGTTGAAATTTTTGTCAAAATTTTATTTCTATAGAAAATTTTGTCAAAATTTGATTTCTGTTAGAAATTTTGTCATAATTTTATTTCTATAGAAAAGTTTGTCAAAATTATATTTCTACAGAAAATTTTGTCAACATTTTATTTCTATAGAAAATTTTGTCAAAATTTTATTTCTATGAAAATTTTATCAAAACTTTATATCTAGAGAAAATTTTATCAAAATTCTATACAAATTTTTGTCAAAATTTTATTTCGGTTTTTTATTGTTGGTTTGTACTTCAATCATATTTGTTGTGTTTGATCTCAGCTAAAATAAAACCAGCCAACTGCACTCACATCGAATAAACCCAGCCAACTGCACTCGCATCGATGATGTGACGGTAGCAAAGGAAAAGAGAAATGTTTGTACAAGGATTATTTAGGCAAAGGCCAACTATCTGAAACCTTTTTTCGGAGGGTTCGAATGTGGTTCACTTTGGTTTTAGTGAACTACCCGAATTTATTCTGATAATTGGTCGATAGTTTTGCTGCAAGTGGAGGATGCTGATGAGGAATGTGGTAATTTCGAAACGTGCGTCCATCCAACCATCTTGCAGTCTATAGGGCTTTGTCCAAATAAATTCGACAAACATTATTTTCCTCTGTTGGTTAAGCTACTCTTGTAGTTTAGTAACGCCATGGTTTTAAAGCCGAGATCAAAACAACAAATGAAATTGTATTTCTATAGAAAATTTTGTCAAAATTGTATTTCTGTAGAAAATTTTGTCAACATTTTATTTCTATAGAAGATTTTGTCAAAATTTTATTTCTGTAGAAAAATTTGTCAAAATTTTATTTCTGTAGAAAATTTTGTCAACATTTTATTTCTATAGAAGATTTTGTCAAAATTATTTCCATAGAAATTTTGTCATAATTTTATTTCTATAGAAAATTTTGTCAAAATTTTATTTCTGTAGAATATTTTTTCAAAATTTTATTTTATAGAAAATTCATTCAAAATTCTACTTCTGTAGAAAATTTTGTCAAAATTTTATTTCTGTAGAAAAATTTGTCAAAATTTTATTTCTGTAGAAAATTTTGTCAACATTTTATTTCTATAGAAGATTTTGTCAAAATTATTTCCATAGAAATTTTGTCATAATTTTATTTCTATAGAAAATTTTGTCAAAATTTTATTTCTGTAGAATATTTTTTCAAAATTTTATTTTATAGAAAATTCATTCAAAATTCTACTTCTGTAGAAAATTTTGTCAAAATTTTATTTCTAATGAAAAATTTGTCAAAACTTAATTTCAATAGAAAATTTTATCAAAATTTTATTTCTATACAAACTTTTATCAAAATTTTATTTCTATACAAAATTTTGTCAAAATTTTATTTCTATAGAAAATGTTATTTCTGTAGAAAATTTTGTCAAAATTTTATTTCTATAGAAGATTTTGTCAAAATTTTATTTCCATAGAAAATTTTGTCATAATTTTATTTCTATAGAAAATGTTCTCAAAAATTTATTTCTAAAGAAAAATTTTTCAAAACTTAACTTCAATAGAAAATTTTATTTCTATACAAAATTTTCTCAAAATTTTATTTCTTTAGAAAAGGTTGTAAAACTTTTATTTATATAGAAAATTTTGTCAAAATTGTATTTCAATACAAATTTTATTTATATACAAAATGTTGTCAAAATTTTACTCATATAGAAAAATTTGTCAAAACTTAATTTGTATAGAAAATTTTATCAAAATTTTATTTCTATACAAACTTTTATCAAAATTTTATTTCTATATAAAATTTTGTCAAAATTTTATTTCTATAGAAATTTTGTAAAAATTTTATTTCTATAGAAATTTGGTAAAAATTTAATTTCTATACTTTATTTGCCTAGGAATTTCCTTAAAATTTTATTTCTATAGAAAATTTTGTCAAAAATATATTTCTATAGAATATTTTGTCAACATTTTATTTCTATAGAAAATTTTGTTAAAATTTTATTTCTATGGACAATTTCATCAATATTTTATATCTATAGAAAATTTTGTCAAAATTTTATTTTATAGAGAATTTTGTCAACATTTTATATCTATACAAAATTTTATTTTGTAGAACATTTTGTCAAAATTTTATTTCTATACAAAATTGTGTCAAAATTTTATTTCTATAGAAAAATTTGTCAAAACTTAATTTCAATAGAACATTTTTTCAAAATTTTATTTCTATACAAACTTTTATCAAAATTTTTTTTCTATAGAAAATTTTCTCAAAATTTTATTTCTATACAAAATTTTGTCAAAATTTTATTTTATAGAAAATTTTGTCGAAATTTAATTTTATAGAAAATTTTATTGCTATACAAAATTTTCTCAAAATTTTATTTCTATACAAAATTTTCTCAAAATTTTATTTCTATACAAAATTTTTTCAAAATTTTATTTATATACAAAATTTTCTCAAAATTTTATTTATATACAAAATGTTGTAAAAAATTTATATCTATGGAAAAATTTGTCAAAACTTTATTTCTATAGAAAATTTTATCAAAATTTTATTTCCATACAAAATTTTGTCAAAATTTTATTTCTATAGAACATTTTGTCAAAATTTTATTTATACAGAAAATTTATCAAAATTGTAATTCTATAGAAAATTTTGTAAAAATTTTATGTCTGTACATTTTGTCAAAATTTTATTTCTATACAAAATTGTGTCAAAATTTTATTTCTATAGAAAAATTTGTCAAAACTTAATTTCAATAGAACATTTTATCAAAATTTTATTTCTATACAAACTTTTATCAAATTTTTTTTTTTCTATAGAAAATTTTCTCAAAATTTTATTTCTATACAAAATTTTGTCAAAATTTTATTTCTATAGAAAATTCTCTCAAAATTTTATTTCTATAGAAAATTTTATTTCTATACAAACTTTTATCAAAATTTTATTGATATACAAAATGTCATTAAAATTTTATTTCTATAGAAAATTTTGTCAAAATTTTATTTCTATAGAATATTTTGTCAAAAATTTATTTCTATAGAAATTTTATTAAAAAAATTCGGAATTTTATTAAAAAAAAATCAAAATTTTATTAAAAAAACGTTGTCATAATTTTATTTCTATAGAAAATTTTGTCAAAATTTTATTTTTGTAGAAAAGTTTTGTCATAATTTTATTTTTATTGAAAATTTTATCAAAATTTTATTTCTATACAATTATTTCTATAGAACATTTTATTTCTATAGAAAATTTTGTCAAAATTATATTTTAATACAAAATTTTATTTGAATAGAAAATTTTGTTAAATTTTTATTTTTATAGAAAATTTTGTCGAAATTTTATTTCTATAGAAAATTTTCTCAAAATTTTATGTCTATAGAAATGAAATTCTGTCGAAATTTTATTTCTACGAGTATGTTGTTATAATTTTATTTCTATAGAAAATTTTGTCATAATTTTATTTTTATAGAAAAGTTTGTCATAATTTTATTTTTATTGAAAATTTTATCAAAATTTTATTTCTATACAAAATTTTGTCAAAATTTTATTTCTATACAAATTTTTATTTCTACAGAAAAATTTATTTCTATAGAAAAATTTGTCAAAATTATATTTAAGTACAAAATTTTATTTGAATAGACAATTTTGTTAAAATTTTATTTTTATAGAAAATTTTATCGAAATTTTATTTCTATAGAAATGAAATTCTGTCGAAATTTTATTTCTACGAATATATAGAACATTTGATCAAAAGTTAATTTTTATAGCAAATATTTATTTCTATACAAATTATTGTCTAAATTTTTATTCCTAAAGGAAATATGTGTAGTACGTCTTATGTGTAGTACCTCTTAGCAAAATCTACCAAAACATTAAAAATTCTATCAATCTACCAAACAGTAAAAAATCTACCATTTGTGGTAGAAGTCTATCAACTGTGGCAACCGTGACCTCACCTCAGACATTTTATATACCTTCCAACATGGATTGCGTACTGTTATCCACAATCGAATTACTTGGTTTGTGGTAAAACTTGCCATTGGGTATTGCCGGTTAGTCCATAAGGAGACTACAACAAAAAAAATCTGAAGAGATTTCTTTCAAATGTACCAAATTTCAAGTCGATTAGGCTAAAACTGCGACCTAGAATTTGATTACAAAAATGTGTGACAGACGGACATTGCTAGATCGATTCAGGGGCCGGCCCTGGACATTGTGCCAAAATACACCATGTGTCTATCTCGTCTCCTTCTGTGTGTTGCCAACATAAACAAGCACTAACTTACAATTCCCTGTTTCACAGTGAGGCGCAGGATATAAAAATACCATTTAATAAATATATAATATATATTATAAATACATTAATAATTGCGTTTATGTTAAATATTTTACTAACTTTTAATTATCCTAAGTCACAAATCATCCGGATTAACAAGAGCGTATTCCATTTAATTGAATAAATACAATTTTTGTATTTTTTTCGATTCTCCCTACTGTCAAATTTTATGGTCCATACTAATATTCGCTTGTACCTCTACACTATATTGTTTACCCCCATAACCGAAAAGTATCATCAGCTGTAAATTGTGTGCCCGGGCCAAAGATTATAGAAAAGGAAGATGGGAGATTGGCTACTGAGCACATCAAACCATTTACCACATCAGTTTAATACTCGAACCAAACGCGTATACGACAAGTATTGACATAGCATTAAAATGCACATAAAAAGAAATTAAGAGCACGAAATAAATTTCCATATAGGGGAAAATGTATTTTTTGTTGTTGTTGCCTAAAATTTATCATTGTTTCATTAAGAAAATTAAATTTTTCATTTAAAAAATAAAAACTAAAAACAACTAAAAGGTTACAAACATGTGTTAAACTAATCTGGTAAATGCAACATTTGGTATGACGCAAAACATTCTCCCATCTTCCTCTTTTATTATCTTTGGCCCGGGCAGCATAATGAAGTAATGCAATCATTTGAACATACCATTTATTTGCTTGCATCAACACAAGTATGAACCATGAGGTAGAGAGGAAATTTCACTCACGCACATATTGGTCTACAGACACATTTTAAAAATGTCGTTTCTAGTCTGGAAGGTATATGTGTGTTTCGTGTTCGAATACCTTGTTTAGGATATTAAACATTTATATATTCGACTGTACCATTAAGCAATGATGCATTTCAGTATGCAATTCGCTTGCTACCATCGATTCCATTCGGACATTCAATAATAAAACATGCGCCTACAGTACTTGGATGGATAATTGGGATATATATACGATATGATGTCATATCATATCGCATATATATTCCAGCAATGAGAAACATCGTTTGGACTCGTCAATCCCATACGATTGAGACAAGCATAGAATCGAGCAGCACACACTGATAAGGGAGAAAGTCTCCCTGTAGTATTACATAGTGTTAGGTTAGTTTAGGTTAGGTTGAAACAAGTATATACGGCCGTAAGTTCGGCCAGGCCGAAGCTTATGTACCCTCCACCATGGATTGCGTAGAAACTTCTTCTAAACACTGCCATTCACAATCGAATTACTTAAGTTGAGGTAGCGCTTGCCGTTGGAAAGGTACCTTGAAACCTCCTAACACCGTCTTCTAATTTGTATGTAAGTCCATTCGTGGTATATATTAAATAAAAAAAGATCGATTAAATATGTATATAATTCAATTTGACAAAATTTTCTATAGAAATAAAATTTTAAAAAAATTTTCTATAGAAATAAAATTTTCACAAAATTTTCTATAGAAATAAAATTTTCACAAAATTTTCTAGGAAAATAAAATTTTGACAAAATTTTCTATAGAAATGAAATTTTAACAAAATTTTCTATAGAAATAAAATTTTAACAAAATTTTCTATAGAAATAAAATTTTAACAAAATTTTCTATAGAAGTAAAATTTTGACAAAATTTTCTATAGAAATAAAATTTTGACAAAATTTTCTATGGAAATAAAATTTTGGTAGATAATTATGAACCGATATGGATCAATTTTTGTGTGATTGAAGATCGGCTATATATAACTATAGACCGATATGGACCAATTTCGGTATAGTTGTTAGCTGCCATATACTAACACCACGTTCCAAATTTGAACCGGATCGGATGAATTTTGCTCCCCCAAGAGGCTCGGGAGGTCAAATCTGGAGAACGGTTTATATGGGGGCTATATATAATTATGGACCGATATGGACCAATTCTGGCACGGTTGTTAGAGATCATATACTAACACGATGTTGCAAATTTCAACCGGATTTGATGAAATTTGATTCTCTTAGAGGCTCCGCAAGCCAAATATGGGGATCGGTTTATATGGGGGCTATATATAATTATGGACCGATGTGGACCAGTTTTTGGATAGTTGTTAGAGACCATATACCAACACCATGTACTAAATTTCAGCCGGATCGGATGAAATATGCTTCTGTTAGAGGCTCCGCAAGCCAAATCTGAGGGTTCGTTTATAAGGGGGCTATACGTAAATGTAGACCGATATGGCCCATTTGCAATACCATTCGACCTACATCAATAAAAACTACTTGTGCCAAGTTTCAAGTCGATAGCTTGTTTCGTCCATCCTATGGTGGAGGGTATAAAAAAGATCTCTGTGTCCAACGAATTTCCTAATTTGTTTCCAGTCCCTGTTTCCCAACTGGGCCAGGTCCCGAATCACTTCTTCAGCCATATGGGTAACTCTTTGCCTCGTAAAGGCAAGGATTTGCTCCTGACTTTTGTCCTACTCTCCATGAGTAGTTACCCAGTCTTTTTCTTATATGAGTTACCTCATAGTATTTTCGTCGTCCTTCCGATCGTTGCATTGGTCCACTTCGCTTTATGTGTCTTCCGTGCCTGCTCATCCAACTCGAAACGCGTTGCCTCTATAGGTTTTACGTTCTATAAGTTCCTACGTATTAGTTCATTTGTCTTTGCTTCTTATTCCGGCATGTTCCGTCACCCATATGATGCGGATTCTGCCGTATTTGTTAATCGCTCTTCTGCTATTACATTCGTTGCAATCTGTAACAATGGTCTTGTATTGTGACCTCGTGTTATTTCCGAGCCATTTAACACATTCCGTTATGGAACACAGGATTGTGCTGTGATCAAGTGGGATCTGGTGGCTGGTTCCTTCACATATAACTTCAGTCCAGTCCACTCAACCATCTTTGATCCATCGTTGTAGCAGTTATTTCCCTCTGGCATTTGTCCTGGGTCCCGTTCTCTCAAGGCATGTTTCGTGTTTCTTATATAGGTCTTAAGTCCAGTATCGTGTCCAAGGTTCTGGTTGACATAGTTTTCGTTGTCAAAGAGTCATGGGTTCAATCCCAGTTTAGACCAAAAAACCAAAACATTTTCAGAGGTTGTTCCCTCTCCTTAATGCTGGTGATATTTGAGAGTGTTTCGAAGCTTGTCTAACGTTCGTATTCGGCTATAAAAACTAGACTACATATCATTGAGCTAAACACCACTATGGTATCACAATGGACTTAATAGTCTAACTGAGCCTAACCTGACATGCGAATTTCGCAATAGACAACTGTGGCAACCTCGTATATACGATCAAGGATCTTTACAGCATCCGCCGCCATCTTCCGTATTACATTTTCAATCTCATGTTACACTTTTGATGTGAACACCTATGGGTCTTAAGTCCAGTATCGTGGTCTTCATCGTCCAAGTTATACCCAGACGACATGTCCGTTGGACTCGTTGCACTTCCTTTCCATTGATGTCCACCAGACTATCGTAGCGTATATCAGAATTGGCCCTATTACAATATTATATATCCAGTGTGTCACGTTTCGATATAGGGAGCCACCGTGGTGTAATGGTTAGCATGCCCGCCTTGCATACACAAGATCGTGGGTTCGATTCCTGCTTCGACCGAACACCAAAATGTTTTTCAGCGGTGCATTATCCCACCTCAGTAATGCTGGTGACATTTCTGATGGTTTCAATGCTTCTCTAAGTGGTTTCACTGCAATGTGAAACGCCGTTCGGACTCGGCTATGAAAAGAAGGTCCCTTGTCTTTGAGTTTAACATGGAATCGGGCAGCACTCAGTGATAAGAGAGAAGTTCACCAATGTGGTATCAAAATGGACTGAATAGTCAAAGTGAGCCTGATACATCGGGCTGCCACCTAATCTAACCTAGGCCCACACCTCTTCTACACAATGCCCAACATCTTTAGACCTTTTCAGAACTCTTTTTGAGGACTGTTCCCTGTCCAACACGCTCCTATATATCGGGCATTTTTAGTCCTTCTATTGAATAGGCATAATTCTGTCGTCTCTGGGTTAACATTCAGGGCACTGGGTCTTGCCCAGTCATATGCCATCCTGAGGACCCTTTCTGGCCTCCTGCAGAGTACGTTAGGATCCGTCCTCTGCAAAAGTATTATAGCATTATCTGCGTAACAGAATCCTTAGTATATCGTGTATAGTTGTTACCCACAGTAGATGTGATAGTATACATCCCTGTGGAGTTCCCAGCTCTATATTGGAGTTCCCCGCTGTACACATCATACGATCTTTCTATAACTTAACATATGGGCTATCCAATCTTTTAAAGATCTACTCCAGAAAATAGCTGCGGATTTGAGAAGTGTGTCGCTACTAACTTTGTTGAGAGCTCCCTTAATGTCAATACATACAGCTAACTTGTACGTCGTAGCAGAGAAAGGTCTATCTATAGTATATACCACCTTATATAGGACCGTTTCCACCGATCACCTTTTTACATATGGGTTCTGCTTATTTCTTAGATTTTCGCCCGAAATTTCACTTTTTACCATAGTGTCAACCACTCGATTACATTGCCTTCAGTTGGAATTATAGGCTTGTATGCCTTTGGATAACTCGCTTTCTCGGGTCTGAATGCTATCTTACCTCCTTCCTGGATTGTGGAGTGTATGCGAATCTAAGCCATATGCCCAGGATAGTAAAAGGGAGCGTGACATAACGGGTTTGCTACTATACATAACCTAACCTCTCATGACATATGGTCGGAGAGCCATCGTTCGTATTGAATTGTACCAGTTTCCAATCTCTCCAGTTACTATTCCAGACACTGTAGGCCACAGTCCTTTATTTTCTACATTAACTAACGGCCATGCATATATCTTCCGTTTTGCAATATGTCTGATCTCATATTTATTATGGCTGTATTTCGTAGAGGAAAGCTCTATACATTTGTGCCATGAGGGGGATTAAATACCAAAGGCATTTATGGGTGGCATTATTCATTCCTTATTGCAAATGAAATGTTTTTGGTAGGGTTTTGTGTCATTTTAGAATTCAATAAAATTCCATTATCTCCATAGAGTTGGAGGCAGTATTTCGCTTTCGTTTTTGGAAGCATTTGAACTATTTCATGCTATTTTTGGTTGACCATCAAAATTTGAGTGTGTTTGCTATCCATCCAAATTGCAGCAGTCTACGTGCGTTTCGATTGTTCTATGCCCATTATGCAAAAGTTGAATTGAAACGAACATATTTTCAAAATGGCCTAATTAACAATCATGTTTTGGTCACCTTATTATCATCCCAGTCGCAGCCTCGAATATTGAATAGAAGTTTATTCGCTATTTGCATTTTATAACCATTTAATTTACATAAATTTATCGAATACAATGATGACCATGTTTTTCCAGCGAAATTCGTAGAAATGTATGGCCGTGGTGGATCAACGGTGGAAATCACCAAATTAATGGAATATAAATTTAAAAAAAATATATTGCCGTGTGAGTTATTGATGGAAAATTATGAGATTTTTGCTTTCAGTTTCGTGAGCTTGAAATTTAAAAAAATGTATTCGAAGCTGGGACCTAGGCGTTTGTAGAAAATTATTAAAATAATTTAGAGTAGAGTTTATGTATCTAAGATGCATATCAAATATCCTCTACTTGGTGGGGGAGGAAGTCCTTAGCTTTGCACGACATTTGTTAACCCTCCGATAAGTGGTAGCACCCGTAGCGATATGAGTGTGGTAAGCAATCAATCCCACGGTGACGGGTTCTCTCCACCAGATTGACTCGATGGGTCCAGCTCAGCAACATCTGTGTATGTGTTGTTTCGTCCATCTTTTTGTGTGTGCATGCCGCGAAGCCTTCTCTATAAGCTTTTGGTCCGAATCGTGATAGAGTAAAAACCGCGAACCATGGCACTCTTCAGTCTGACGAAACCAAGTTCACCCCCGTTTTGTTTCGGTGAGTTGTAACCGAATGCGAACTGTTCCGGCCTAACATCACTACATGACGGCAGCTGCGGGTCATCTGATTATTTGACCCTACCGACTTCTCTCACTCAACAATATTCCCCTCCGCAGCATCTGACACCGAATATTGTTGTACCAGTTCTGGAAAGTGCATCATTTAATTTAATAATTGTAACGGGATACGAGATGAGATTAGTGAGATTGAAGATTTTATGAATCGGAAGGAATTCAGGCCGGGTCGGGCTAAATGCCACCTATAGCTTGCGCCATTGTGATGTTTACAATGTACTACATAAGAATCGGAATGGAGGTGAAGTTCTGGTTGTTATATTGCACCGTTCCGTTCCTCGCCTATTCCAGACACTAGTGACCCCTACATGGAATGCATGGGGGTGCTACCCCAAGTCTGGGCCACCCCAGAAAAAGATTTACTGTCGGTTGGTAGCTGTGCTCCAGCTTATAGCCCAAACATGACTTGGTTGTTATGTGGGCTTAGCCGATTGGTGCTAGGAGACTTTATTGCCCAGACCAGAGAGGCATGTTTATGGCAGAGCAGATAGATGACTTCACATTTTGCATGGTAAACGAAGAGCCCCTACAAGAATTATGGCTGATTGCAGCAATTCGCTAGATATATCTTTAGCGTCACCTGGTCTGATAAATGACGTATCCTGGTAACTCGTAATTTCACTGGGATTAGACCACAACCCCATAACTCGCACCATTAACAGACCATCTGATTTCATAACCTCTGAACGCCGGATGTTTATCAACTAAAAGAAAACCAACTGGGACGGTTGCAGACAATACATAGATCGCCGCTTCAGTGAGATTCTGTCCCTCACTCATATTCCTTATGCCCAGAGGGTGTTCCGGGACATCATCAACGCAACAGCCACTCGCTTTTGCGTAGATGATGTCCCGGAATTGCCCAGGTACGGCCCAAATTCCCAGCAGAAGCGGCGAGACTCACAGATGAGCGTGATGAACGTCTTCGTGCTAACCCTGCTGACCTAAGGATCAGGGAACTGATCGGTGACGTTGGTGAGACAGTCGACTAGCGGAAGACATAGTTAGAGCAGCTAAAGAAATATAACCTAGCACTGGCACAGTTAAGTTGTGGCCAAAGCTAAGAACCTTCTCGAATCTCGTTACAAGGGTTGATGAGATCTCAGTCACCTTTGGCAATGTGATGGTGATTGATCCGAAGACATAACAGGTTGGCTGATAAGTATCCGGTCTAACAAAGAAAAACACATTTTTTTGTCAAAATTCGTTTTTATTATTCAACATAGTTCCCTTCAAGAGCGATACAACGATTATAACGACCTTCCAATTTTTTGATACCATTTTGGTAGTACTTCTTCGGATTTGACTCAAAATAGGCCTCAGTTTCGGCGATTACCTCTTCATTGCAGCCAAATTTTTTCCTGCGAGCATCCTTTTGAGGTCTGAGAACAAGAAAAAGTCGCCGGGGGCCAGATCTGGAGAATACGGTGGGTGGGGAAGCAATTCGAAGCCCAATTCATGAATTTTTGCCATCGTTCCAAATGACTTGTGGCACGGTGCATTGTCTTGGTGTAACAACACTTTTTTTCTTCTTCATATGGGGCCGTTTTGCCGCGATTTCGACCTTTAAACGCTCCAATAACGCCATATAATAGTCACTGTTGATGGTTTTTCCCTTCTAAAGATAATCGATAAAAATTATTCCATGCGCATTCCAAAAAACAGAGGCCATTACTTTGCCAGCGGACTTTTGAGTCTTTCCACGCTTCGGAGACGGTTCACCGGTCGCTGTCCACTCAGCCGACTGTCGATTGGACTCAGGAGTATAGTGATGGATCCATCCCATTTTGCACAGAGCTTCCGCATATCCAAATATTGATGAATGATATGACCAACATGTTCCTTTGATATCTTTAAGGCCTCTGCTATCTCGATCAACTTCATTTTACGGTCATTCAAAATCATGTTGTGGGTTTTTTTTTTGATGTTTTCGTCGGTAACCACCTCTTTCGGGCGTCCACTGCGTTCCCCGTCCTCCGTGCTAATTTCACCACGCTTGAATTTTGCATACCAATCAATTATTGTTGATTTCCCTGGGACAGAGTCCGGAAACTCATTATCAAGCTAAGTTTTTGCTTCCACCGTATTTTTTCCCTTCAGAAAACAGTATTTTATCAAAACACGAAATTCCTTTTTTTTTAATTTTTTTCACAATAACAAAAGTTGCTTCACAAAAGACGCTCTATCTCACAAACTAATTGACTTACTGACGTCAAATTTTGACACGAATCATTTGAAGGTTGGTACTATATAAAAATAATATGCATTTAATACTAGCGACGCCATCTATGTGTCAGACCGGGGACTCATCAGCTAACCTGTTATTGCACCGTTCCGTGTACTATAGAAATATCTCGCCTGTGCCAGACACTTGTGACCCCGACATGGAATATATTAGGGTGCCACCCCAAGTCTGGGGCACCCCAGAAAGAGATATACTGTCGGTTGGTAGCTGTGGTTATAGCCCAAACATGACTTGGTTGTTATGTGGGCTTAGCCGATTGGTGCTAGGAGACTTTATTGCCCAGACCAGAGAGGCATGTTTATGGCTGAGAAGATAGATGACTTCACATTTTGCATGGTAAACGAAGAGCCCCTACAAGAATTATGGCTGATTGCAGCAATTTGCTAGATATATCTTTAGCGTCAGCTGATCTGATAAATAACGTATCCTGGTAACTCGAAATTTCACTGGGATTAGACCACAACCCCATAATTCGCACCATTAACAGACCCTCTGATTTCATAACCTCTGAAAGCCGGACTTTTATCAACTAAAAGAAAACCAACTGGGATGGCTGCAAAGAATACATAAATCACCGCTTCCGTGAGATTCAGTCCCCCACTCATGTTCAGAGGGTGTTCCGGGACATCATCAACGCAACAGCCACTCGATTTTGATAACTTTGAGTAATAATATAAAAATAAAATCGCTTTTTGATTTTATTCAACCAACCTTCCCTATTATAAGACCCTTTCATAATCCATAGAATGTAGGATAATGCCAGTGTTGAAGACAAATACTAAATTTAACTTACTTTGCACCTAATTTTCAAAGATTGATAGCGCGTAACAACAATAAATTTACAAAACTTCACTAGTTTTTGCATCGTGACTTGTTCCAATTTTTTTTATTAAATTTTAAGACATTATTTTTCCAGGTTCTCGATGCATGCCTAGAATTTGCAGGGAATGAAACTCTTGAAAAAAAACGCGGCCGGTGTTCCTTAAAGACGACAAAAGTTTCCATTTCCGCCATCCTGTACTCGTAAAGTAAAACAAAATCAAATTATTGTACACCACGTAAAGACATTCACACTCCCGAGGAAGGAGGTGAAGGTAAGGTAACTTTGTGGCATTTTGGGCCTTTTCATGGTTTTACAAAAGCCCATACGTTATGTAATACTAGTTTTCCTCTATATTTGCCATCCTCTATGTGATGGCAAAAGTCGCCAAGAATTTTGTCTATAGAAAATATTTCTACGAAATTTTCTCCAACGAAAAAAATTTTATGAATTTTTCTTTAACTGAACAATTTCTATGAAATTTCTCTAAGGACTTAAACGACAAATCTTCTATGAAATGTTATCTAAATCATAAATTTTCTCTACAGCAAACATTTCTATACAATTTTCAATAAAGAAAAAAATTCTTAGAAATTATCTCTAATCAATTTATGAAATTTCCTTCAAAGAAACAATTTGTATAAAACTTTCTCTAAAGGAAATTTTTATGAAATTTTCTGTGAAGAAACAATTTCTATGAAATATTCTCCAAAGAAGAAATTTTTGTAAAATTCTTTCTAAAGCGAAAATTTCTACGAAATTTTCTCTAAAAGAAATTTTATGAAATTTTCTATAAAGAAACAATTTCTTTGAAATTTTCTATAAAGAAACAATTTCTATGAAATTTTCTATAAAGAAACAATTTCTTTGAAATTTTTCTCTTGAGTAACAATTTCTATGAAATTTTCTCTAGAGAAAGAATTTCTATGAAAATTCCTCTAAAGAAAAAGTTTATATGAATTATTCTGTAAAGAAGAAATTTCTATAAAATTTTCTCTAAGTAAAAATTTCTCTGAAATTTTGTCTAAATAAAAAATTTTTATGAAACTTTCTCTAAAGAAACAATTTCAATAAAATATTGTCTAAAGAAATTTCTATGAAACTTTCTTTAAAGGTTGGTATTAAGTTCGAGTTTAGCCGATGAAATCGTCATTTTTCACGATTTTTGTTCTTAATTAATCCATTTTAAGGAATAAAAACTTTATAAAAAAAGTTGCTTTGGGTTATTCCCCATCAAGTTATATCCAAATTTGCATCAAAGACATATAACTTTATACTTTATTTACTGATTTATTTTTGATTTTAGCGGTTAAATTTGAACTTCGTACTCACCTTAAGCAAACAATTTGTATGAAGTTTTCGCTAAAGAAACAATTTCTATGGAATTTTCTCTGAAGGAAAAAATTTCTATGAAATTTTCTCGAACGAAACAAAGTCTATGAAATTAGCTCTTAAAAAAAAATAATACTTTCTTTAAAAACAGATTACTTTGAAATTTTCTCAAAAGAAAAATTTCTACGAAATTTTCTTTAAAACATATTATCTAAAATGTTCTCGAAAAGAAAAATTCTACGAATTTTTTTTTTAAGAAAATTTCTCTAAAGGAAAAAATTTCCATGGAATTTTCTCTGAAGAAAAAAAATGTATAGATTTTAATATAGAGTAAATTTTGTTTTTGGAGAAAAATTTTCTAAAGAAGAAATTATTTTTGGAATAAAATTCTATGACATTTTCTATAAAAAAAAAACAATTTTTTATGAAATTTTCTCTGAAGGATACAATTTAATGAAATTTTCGCTAAAAAAAATATCTATGAAATTTTCTCTACCAAAAAAATATGTATAGCATTTTCCCTAAAGAAAAAAGTCTATAGAATTTTCCCTAAAAAAAGCCTATAGACTTTTCTCTAACGAAAAAATATTTATGAAAGAAATAAGAAAAAAAATTATGAAAATCTATGAAGTTAGCTCTTAAAAAAATTATGAAACATTCTTTAAAAACAGATTTCTATGAAATTTTCTCAAAAGAAAAATTTCTACGAAATTTTCTTTAAAACATATTGTATAAAATGTTCTCGAAAAGAAAAATTCTACGAAATTTTTTTGAATAAAATTTCTCTTAAGGAAAAAATTTCCATGGAATTTTCTCTAAAGAAAAAAAATTGTATAGGTTTTTATCTAGAGTAAAATTTTTTTTTGGAGAAAAACTTTGCTAAAAAAGAAATTTTGTTTAAGAATAAAATTCATGACATTTTCTATAAAAAAAACACAATTTTTTATGAAATTTTCTCTAAAGAATACAATTTAATGACATTTTCGCTAAAAAAATATCTATGCAATTTTCTCTACCGAAAATATATGTATAGCATTTTCTCTAAAGAAAAAAGTCTAAAGAATTTTCCCTAAAGAAAAAAGCCTATAGAATTTTCTCTAACAAAAAAATATTTATGAAAGAAATAAGAAAAAAAATTACGAAAATCTATGAAGTTAGCTCTAAAAAAAAAATATGAAACATTCTTTAAAAACAGATTTCTATGAAATTTTCTCAAAAGAAAAATTTCTACGAATTTTTTTAAACACATTGTATAAAATGTTCTCGAAAAGAAAAATTCTACGAATTTCTTTTGAAGAAAATTTCTTTAAAGGAAAAAATTTCCATGGAATTTGCTCTAAAGAAAAAAAAAAACAAAATTGTATAGATTTTATCCAGAGTAAATTTTTTTTGGAGAAAAACTTTTCTAAAGAAGATTTTTTTTTAAGAATAAAATTCTATGACATGTTCTATAAAAAAAACAATTTTTTATGAAATTTTTTCTAAAGAATACAATTTAATGAAATTGTCGCTAAAGAAAGAATATCTATGAAATTTTCTCTATCGAACAAATATCCACAGAATTTTCACTAAAGAAAAAAAAACTATAAAATTTTCTCTAAAGAAAAAAGTCTATAGAATTTTATCTAAAGAAAAAAGTCTATAAAATTTTCTCTAACTAAAAAATATTTATGAAAGAATAAGAAAAACATTTATAAATTTTTCTCTAAAGAAAAAATTTCAATGAAAAAAAGAAAAAGTTTCAACGAAATTTTCTGCAAATAAATATTTCTGTGAAATGCTCTCTAAAGAAACATTTGAAATATTATTTAAAGACATTTTATAAAATATTCTCTAAAGAAATAGTTTTTATGAAGAAGAAATTTATACGAAATTTTTTAAAGCAAAAATTTCTATGAAAAAAAATATTTTAATGAAATTTTCTCTAAAAAAAAAGTCTATGAAATTTCCTCTTCAACAAAATTATGGAAATTTCTCTAAAACAACAGACTTCTATGAAATTTTCTCGAAAGAAAAATTTCTCCGATTTTTTTTTAAGAAAAATGTATCTAAAGGAAAAAATTTCCAAGGAATTTTCTTTAAAGAAAAAAATATTGTAAAAATTTTTATCTAGAGTAAAAATTTCTCTAGAGAAAAATTTTTCTAAAAAAGAAGTTTTTAAGAATAAAGTTCTATGAAATTTTCTCAGAAAACCCAATTTGCGATGAAATTTTCTATACAGTAAAAAATTTAATGAATTTTTTTATAAAAGAAAAAATTTTATAGAAATTTTCTCTAAAGAAAAACTTTTATAAAACTTGCTATAACGTAAAAATATCTATAGAATTTTCTCTAAAGAAAAAAATTATATAAAATTTTCTCAAAAGAAAAATTTCTGTGAAATTTTCTCAAAAGGAATATTTCTATGAAATTTTCCATAAAGAAAAAATTTCTATGGAATTTTCACTAAAGAAAAAATTTCCATGAAATTTTCTATAAAGAAAAAATTTCTATGAAATTTTCACTAAAGGTGGGTATTAAGTTCGAGTTTAGCCGCTAATTTTCACTAAAGTGAAAACTAAATCAGTAAAAAAAAGTCATAAAATTATACATATTTGTTGCAGATTACATTATAACTTGATGGGGAATATCCCAAAGCAAATTTTCTCTAAGTTTGTATTCCTTAAAATGTATTAATAAAGAAAAGTAATCGTGAAAAAATGTCGATTTTAGCGGCTAAACTCGAACATAATACCCACCTAAAAGAAAAATTTCCATGAAATTTTCTGTAAAGAAAAAGTGTCTATGAAATTTTCCCTAAAGAAAAAAAAACTTTATGAAATTTTCTCTAAAGAAAAGGTTTTATGAATTTTTCTCTAAAGGTGAGTATTAAGTTCGAGTTTAGCCGCTAAAATCGCCATTTTTTCACGATTACTTTTCTCTAATAATACTTTTTAAGGAATACAAACTTTTTGAAAACTTGCTTTGGGCTATTCCCCATCAAGTTATAATAAAATCTGCAACAAATATGTATAATTTTATGCCTTTTTTTTACTGTTTTAGTTTTCACTTTAGTGAAAAAGTCGAACTTAATACCCACCTTAAGGGAATAATTTCTATGAAATTCTCCTAAAAATTCTCCTAAAAGTAATTTTTCTCCTAAAAGTAATTTTTTCTAAAGAAAAAAATTTTTATGATATTTTTTCTAGAGATAAAAATTCTACAGAATTTTCCCAAAATATTTCTCTAACGAATAAAACTACTATGCTGGGTATAAAATGTCGCCCTTGCAATTTCAATGCTGGAAAAATTTGAGAAAATTCTTCCTTGTTTTCAATCGAGGCCATATACACAGGAAAGGGAGCCATGGCAATGAACACAACGACATCGTTGAACAGAGAAAAGTGCAAACGGAAGAAACAACCTTCCAGCGAAGTTCAATTCACACTTCATAGAATGAGTTAGTGAAAATGAAAAGAAAAAGGAACGGTAATGCATTTAGAAGAATAAGAAAGTTGTCTTTCCAAAGGTAGCTACTGTTTTCATTCTTTGTCGTTTTGTTTTCTATTAGCGTAGCAAACAAACTAGTCTTTTTAAATCGTAACTACAAACTTGAATTAAAAAGGCAATCCATAGAAAATATATGGGATAAAGCTAAATGTATTTTGAGAGTTGCGGGTTTATATAAAAACCAGATCTCTTAAACTGGATATAAAAACTATTTAGTGGTTAAAAGAACTCGAGTTTTTATCGAATTTGAGAACTAACAAGTATGTATATAAGGCCGGAAATTCGGACAGGCCGATTATTATGTACCAAACCCAATAGATTGTGTAGAAAGTTATGATTTTTAGCAATTTTCGCATGGTGGCCATAGATCATAGACTAATTAGGGTTGCCACTCGATCCACACGTAGTCTACCAAAACTAGAAGAAAATTTTACCAAAAACCTAACAAACAAAAAAATCTTATTTTGCAAAATTTTATTTCTATAGAAAGTTTTATAAAAATTTTATTTCTATAGAAAATTTTTTCAAAAATTATATTGCTATAGAAAGTTTTCCAAAATTTTATATCTATACAAACATTTGTCAAAATTTTATTTCTATAGAGAATTTTGTCAACATTTTATTTCCATAGAAAATTTTGTGAAAATCTTATTTCTATAGAATATTTGTCAAAATTTTATTTCTATGGAAAATTTTGTAAAAATTTTATTTCTATAGAAAATTTTGTTAAAACTTTATTTCTATAGAAATTTTTTTCAAAAATTGTATTGCTATATAAAGTTTCTCCAAAGTTTTATTTCTATAGAAAAATTTGTCAAAATTTTATTCCCATAAAAATTTTTGTCAAAATTTCATTTCTATAGAAAATTTTTCAAAATTTTTTTTCTATAGAAAATTTGTAAACATTTTGTTTCTACAGTAAATTTTGTAAACATTTTATTTCTATAGTAAATTTTGTAAAAATTTTGATTTCTATAGAAAATTTTGTCACATTTTTATTTCTATAGAAATTTTTTTCAAAAATTTTAGTGCTAAAAAAGTTTTTCTATAGAAAAATTTGTCAAAATTTTATTCCCATAAAAAATTTTGTCAAAATTTCATTTCTATAGAACATTTTGTCAAAATTTTATTTTTATATAAAATTTTGTCCACATTTTATTTCTATAGAAAATGTTTTCAAACATTTTTTTACCGAAAATTTTGTCAAAATTTTATTTCTATAGAAAATTTTGTAAAAATTTTATTTTTATAGAAAATTTTGTCAAAATTTTATTTTTATAGAAAATTTTGTCAAAATTTTATTTTTATAGCAAATTTTGTCAAAATTTTATTTCTATAGAAAATTTTGCCAATATTTTATTTTTTTTTTTTTGAAAATTTTGTCAAAATTTTATTTCTACAGAAAATTTTGTTAAAATTTTATTTCTATAGAAAACTTTGTCAAAATTTTATTTCTAAAGAAAAATTTGTCAACATTTTATTCACATACATTTTTTTTCAAAATTTCATTTCTATAGAAAATTTTGTCAACATTTTATTTTTATACAAAATTTTGTCAATATTTGTTTTGTATAGAAGATTTTGTCAAAATGTTATTTCTATAGAAAATTTTGTTAAAATTTAATTTCGATAGAAAACTTTGTCAAAATTTTGTTTCTATAGAAAATTTTGTAAAAATTTTATTTCTATAGAAAAATTTGTCAACATTTTATTCCCATAAAAAATTTTGTCAAAATTTCATTTCTATAGAAAATTTTGTCAACATTTTATTGTTATAGAAACTTTTGTCAACATGATATTTCTATAGAAAATTTTGTCAAAATTTTATTTCTATAGAAAAATTTGCCAAAATTTTATTTCTACATAAAAATTTGTCAAAATTTTATTTCTAACGAAAATTTTTTCAAAATTTTATTCCCATAAAATGTTTTGCCAAAATTTTATTTTTATAGAAAATTTTGTCAAAATTTTATTTCTATAGAAAATTTTGTAAAAATTTTATTTTTATAGAAAATTTTGTCAAAATTTTATTTTTATAGAAAATTTTGTCAAAATTTTATTTTTATAGCAAATTTTGTCAAAATTTTATTTCTATAGAAAATTTTGCCAATATTTTATTTTTTTTTTTTGAAAATTTTGTCAAAATTTTATTTCTACAGAAAATTTTGTTAAAATTTTATTTCTATAGAAAACTTTGTCAAAATTTTATTTCTAAAGAAAAATTTGTCAACATTTTATTCACATACATTTTTTTTCAAAATTTCATTTCTATAGAAAATTTTGTCAACATTTTATTTTTATACAAAATTTTGTCAATATTTGTTTTGTATAGAAGATTTTGTCAAAATGTTATTTCTATAGAAAATTTTGTTAAAATTTAATTTCGATAGAAAACTTTGTCAAAATTTTGTTTCTATAGAAAATTTTGTAAAAATTTTATTTCTATAGAAAAATTTGTCAACATTTTATTCCCATAAAAAATTTTGTCAAAATTTCATTTCTATAGAAAATTTTGTCAACATTTTATTGTTATAGAAACTTTTGTCAACATGATATTTCTATAGAAAATTTTGTCAAAATTTTATTTCTATAGAAAAATTTGCCAAAATTTTATTTCTACATAAAAATTTGTCAAAATTTTATTTCTAACGAAAATTTTTTCAAAATTTTATTCCCATAAAATGTTTTGCCAAAATTTTATTTTTATAGAAAATTTTGTCAAAATTTTATATTTATAGAAATTTTTATTTCCATAGAAAATTTTGTCGAGATTTCATTCCCATAATTTTTTTTTTAAATTTCATTTCTGTAGAAAATTTTGTTAAAACTTTATTTCTATAGAAAATTGTGTCAAAATTTTATTTTTATAGAAAATTTTGTCAAAAATTTATTTTTATAGGAAATTTTGCCAAAATTTTATTTCAAAAAAAAAAAAGTTTGTCAAAATTTTATTTCTATATAAAAATTTGTCAAAATTTTATTTCTATATAAAAATTTGTTAAAAATTTATTTCTGAAGAAACTTTTGTCAAAATTTTATTCCCATAAAAAGTTTTGTCAAAATTTTTTTTTTTTATAGAAAATGTTGTCAAAATTTTATATTTATAGAAAATTTTATTTCTATAAAAATTGTGTCAAAATTTTATTTTTATAGAAAATTTTGTCAAAATTTTATTTCTATTCAAATTTTTGTCAAAATTTTATTTCGATAATAAAATAAAATGTCAAAATCTTATTTCTGTAGAAAATTTTTTTAAAATTTTATTCCTATAGAAAAATTTGTCAAAATTTCATTTATATAGAAAATTTTGTCGAGATTTTATTCCCATAAAAAATTTTGTTAAAATTATATTTCTTTAGAAAATTTTGTCAAAATTTTAGTTTTGTAGAAAATTTTGTCAAAACTTTATTTCTATAGAAAATTGTGTAAAAATTTTATTTTTATAGAAAATTTTGTTAAAATTTTATTTCTATAGAAAATTTTGCCAAAATTTTATTTCTATACAAAAATTTGTCAAACATTTATTTCTAAAGAAATTTTTCTCAAATTTTATTCCGACAAAAAATTTTGTCAAAATGCTATTACTATAGAAAATTTTGTCAAAATTTTATTTCAATAGAAAATTTTGTCAAAATTTTATTTCAATAGAAAATTTTGTCAAAATTTTATTTCTATAGAAAATTTTGTCAAAATTTTATTTCTATAGAAAATTTTGTCAAAACTTTTGTCAAGAATTTATTTCTATAGAAAATTTTGTCAAAAATTTTTGTACCCTTCACCACTACTGTGGTACAGGGTATAATAAGTTTGTGCATTTGTATGTAACGCCAAGAAATAATAGTCATAGACCCATCTTTTAGTATACCGATCGGCTTAGAATTAAATTCTGAGTCGATTTAGCGATGTCCGTCTGTCTGTCTGTATATGTAATTTTGTGCACAAAGTACAGCTCGCAATTTAAGTCCGATCGTCCTCAATTTTGGCATGGGGTCTTTCTTCGGGTCAAAGACAATCGCTATTGATTTTGGAAAAAATCGGTTCAGATTTAGATATAACTCCCATATATATTTATCATCGATTTGATCATAATTCACGTATTTATGAACCGATCTTCTTCAAATTTTGTACATCTGAATGTTTTGTCGGTCACGTAAAACCTGCAAAGCATCAGCTAAATCGGGTCAGATTTAGATATAGCTCCCATATATATCTTTCGTCCGATTTGCACTTATATAGCTTCAAAAGCCAGAATTTTACTCTGATTTGTTTCAAATTTAGCACAATGAGTATGTTTAATAATATTGTTAACTGTGCCAAATTTGGTTAAAATCGGTTCAGATTTAGATATAGCTCCCATATATATCTTTCGTCCGATTTGCTCTTATATGGCTTCAAAAGCCAGAATTTTGCCCTGATTTGATTCAAAATTTGCACAAAGTGTACGTTTAATAATATGGTTAACTGTGCCAAATTTGGTTGAAATCGGTTCAGATTTAGATATAGCTCCCATATATACCTTTGGTCCGATTTGCACTTATATGCTCTCTAAAGCCAGAATTTTACCCTGATTTGCTTCAAATTTTCCAAAAGGAGTGCGTTTAATAGTATGGTTAACTGTGCCAAATTTGTTTGAACTCGGTTCAGATTTAGATATAGCTCCCATATATATATATTTCGTCCGATTTGCACAAAAGCCAGAGTTGAAGCCTGATTTGCCGCAAATTTTGCATATATACGCCAGAGTTGAGTAGAATATTTCATATTTTAGACCCATTTTCAATGGGAGTTTCCTTCAGTTGACTCGATAGTTTCCATAGAGAATATATTTAATATGCTTTTTGATCTAATTGGTTCAGATTTCGTAGCCATATTTCACACTGTAATACCACACTTTCCACAAAACGGTCGAGTTTTAAATAAACTAGGCCGAATAATATATCACAACCCACGCCACTGTAGCAAAAATTTTAAATATTACTTTTTTCCTTTATCTCGAATACGTATTTCTCGCTCGATAAATCGTAAATATTATTTCGTACAATTGCATTAAAATTGCTCTAGCTTTATATTTCCCATATTTTTTAACTAACATTGTGTTTCATCCCAGGGTGTCAGCCGATTTAAAATTTAATTCTAGAGATTTTATAGAAGTACAAAAAATTGTCTCCATATTGTATATAAACTATATAAATATTTCTAATAAAAGCCTTCATAATAACTCCCAACAAATTTGAACGATTTGAAATGGTAACACAAATTTTTGGTCTACATAGTGTTGAAGGGTATAATATAGTCGGCCCCGCCCGACTTTACTTCCTTGTTTTTCTATAAAAAAATTTGTCAAAATTTTATTTCAATTTTGGTAAAATTTTATTTCTATAGAAAATTTTGTCAAAATTTATTTCTATAGAAAATTTTGTCAAAATTTTATTTCTATAGAAAAATTTGTCAAAATTTTACTTCTATACAAAAATTTGTCAAGATTTTATTTCTATAAAAAATTTTGTCAAAATTTTATTTCTATAATAACATAATTTGTAAAGTACCTCTTAGTTGGAGAGGAATATTTTGCAAAATCTGCCATAACATCAAAAACTCCACCAATCTACCGAACAGTGCAAAATGTAAAATTTTTGGTAGAATTCTACCAACTGTGGCAACCGTGCTCAAAATCCAGTTGACCACACACGTAATCTATTAGAATTTCGGCAACATTTGCAATTTGTTTTCGTAATGTAATTGGCCTTTAATGTTTTGTCTAATTTTGGGTTTCTTGAACTTTTCTCTATTGACTTCGTCAACATTTTGTAACACTTAGTTCAACATTGTGGGAATTGCATGTTGCTCCTAATACACTTTTACAAGAATTGCCCTTTACCATGGTCGTTTTTCAGGGTTCATGGTTAGTTATTGGTTGCAATGAATGCATTTGAATGAGATTTTAAATCGGATGCTGGAATTGGAAATCTTGTTTCTCCTTTGTCAAGCGTAACGAGACTGCAAACAAATCTTTGTTAACGGAAATGATGTATAAATTGTTTTCTTCATCTCCTCTTTTGTTATACTTTAACTTTCTTACAAATTTTCTATGGTTTTCGCCTCTTATGTGCTGGTTCTTTTTAGAAATCTTTGATTCAACATGTCATGTCTTGAAATGCAAAAGGGATTAAGAAATTAAACAAGGATGTGTAATAACTATATATTAAAAGGTTGTACTATTACACAAAAAAATAAATATATAAATTATGGATTTATACCTAAATTTGTATATTTGCATACATTTTGAGGCTTATACGAGCGTTGTCTTTTATTTGGCGGGATTGGGTAAAACTAGTGTTGGAATCTACCAACTGACAGCACTTCCATAAAGGTCAACATTTTTGAGATTATACGTGTTCAGAATATTATGACATATTCATAGACGAAAAATACTGTTTTTCATATGTTTCGGAGTAAAAATTATACGTTTGGAACTAAAATTTTTAGCACATTATGTTTACGAGCACGCATATAATGTTCATAAATTGGCATAACATGTTTCCACATACATGTATGTTATTGTGTTAGAACATATTATGTTTGGGACTTAATATTTTTGTAAATATAATATGCTTGGGTGCAAACATATAATGTTTTAGAAATTGTTATAAACATATATGTGTTAAGAAAAGGAGACCGAAAGAGTATGCTGAAAGTAACCAATTGACGCCTTAAAAATAATTAAGCATTAAAAGTTTTTCTACCAGTGTATGCCTAAGGTGAAACATAATATGTTTGAACAATACAAAAAATATTTTGTTTGGACCAATCCTGAAAATATATATGTGCTTGAAGCAGAATGTGTTTGGAAGTAACAGGTTGGCTGATAAGTCCCCGGTCTGACACATAGATGGCGTCGCTAGTATTAAATGCATATTATTTTTATATAGTACCAACCTTCAAATGATTCGTGTCAAAATTTTGTAAGTCAATTAGTTTGTGAGATAGAGCGTCTTTTGTGAAGAAACTTTTGTTATTGTGAAAAAAATTGAAAAAAAGGAATTTCGTATTTTGATAAAATACTGTTTTCAGAAGGGAAAAAATACGGTGGAAGCAAAAACTTGGCTTGATAATGAGTTTCCAGACTCGGCCCCAGGGAAATCAACAATAATTGATTGGTATGCAAAATTCAAGCGTGGTGAAATGAGCACGGAGGACGGTGAACGCAGTGGACGCCCGAAAGAGGTGGTTACCGACGAAAACATAAAAAACAAGTAAGGAAAGTCTAAAGTCGGGCTGGGCCGATTATATTATACCCTGCACCACATTTTAGATCTAAATTTTCGATACCATATCACATCCGTCAAATGTGTTGGGGGCTATATATAAAGGTTTGTCCCAGATACATACATTTAAATATCACTCGATCTGAAAGAATTTGAAAGACTTCTACAAAATCTATAGACTCAAAATTTAAGTCGGCTAATGCACTAGGGTGGAACACAATGTTAGTAAAAAACAAGTATATACGGCCGTAAGTTCGGCCAGGCCGAATCTTATGTACCCTCCACCATGGATTGCGTAGGAACTTCTACTAAAGGCTGTCATCCACAATCGAATTACTTGGGTTGCGATAACACTTGCCGATGGCAAGGTATCGTAAAACTTTTTAACACTGTCTTCTAAATTGTAAGTTAGCCCATACGGGGTATATAAAGGGTGATTTGTTAAGAGCTTGATAACTTTTTTTTAAAAAAAAACGCATAAAATTTGCAAAATCTCATCGGTTCTTTATTTGAAACGTTAGATTGGTCCATGACATTTACATTTTGAAGATAATTTCATTTAAATGTTGACCGCGGCTGCGTCTTAGGTGGTCCATTCGGAAAGTCCAATTTTGGGCAACTTTTTCGAGCATTTCGGCCGGAATAGCCTGAATTTCTTCGGAAATGTTGTCTTCCAAAGCTGGAATAGTTGCTGGCTTATTTCTGTAGACTTTAGACTTGACGTAGCCCCACAAAAAATAGTCTAAAGGCGTCAAATCGCATGATCTTGGTGGCCAACTTACCGGTCCATTTCTTGAGATGAATTGTTCTCCGAAGTTTTCCCTCAAAATGGCCATAGAATCGCGAGCTGTGTGGCATGTAGCGCCATCTTGTTGAAACCACATGTCAACCAAGTTCAGTTCTTCCATTTTTGGCAACAAAAAGTTTGTTAGCATCGAACGATAGCGATCGCCATTCACCGTAACGTTGCGTCCAACAGCATCTTTGAAAAAATACGGTCCAATGATTTCACCAGCGTACAAACCACACCAAACAGTGCATTTTTCGGGATGCATGGGCAGTTCTTGAACGGCTTCTGGTTGCTCTTCACTCCAAATGCGGCAATTTTGCTTATTTACGTAGCCATTCAACCAGAAATGAGCCTCATCGCTGAACAAAATTTGTCGATAAAAAAGCGGATTTTCTGCCAACTTTTCTAGGGCCCATTCACTGAAAATTCGACGTTGTGGCAGATCGTTCGGCTTCAGTTCTTGCACGAGCTGTATTTTATACGGTTTTACACCAAGATCTTTGCGTAAAATCTTCCATGTGGTCGAATAACACAAACCCCATTGCTGCGAACGGCGACGAATCGACATTTCACGGTCTTCAGCAACACTCTCAGAAACAGACGCAATATTCTCTTCTGTACGCACTGTACGCATTCGTGTGGTTGGTTTAATGTCCAATAAAGTAAACTGAGTGCGAAACTTGGTCACAATCGCATTAATTGTTTGCTCACTTGGTCGATTATGTAGACCATAAATCGGACGTAAAGCGCGAAACACATTTCGAACCGAATACTGATTTTGGTAATAAAATTCAATGATTTGCAAGCGTTGCTCGTTAGTAAGTCTATTCATGATGAAATGTCAAAGCATACTGAGCATCTTTCTCTTTGACACCATGTCTGAAATCCCACGTGATCTGTCAAATACTAATGCATGAAAATCCTAACCTCAAAAGAATCACCCTTTATTAAACAAAAAAAGGCCGATTAAATACGTATATAATCTAGTTTGACAAAATTTTCTATAGAAATAAAATTTTGACAAAATGTTCTATAGAAATGAAACCTTGACAAAATTTTCTATAGAAATAAAATTTTGACAAAATTTTCTATAGAAATAAAAATTTGACAAAATTTTCTATAGAAATAAAAACTTGACAAAATTACTATAGAAATAAAAAGTTGACAAAATTTTCTATGGAAGTAAAATGTTGACAAAATTTTCTACAGCAATACAATTTTGACAAAAATTTCTATAGAAATAAAATGTTGACAAAATTTTGTATAGAAATGAAATTTTGACAAAATTTTGTATAGAAATAAAATGTTGACAAAATTTTCTACAGAAATAAATTTTTTACAAAATTTTCTATAGAAATAAAATTTTGACAAACATTTCTATAGAAATAAACTTTTGACAAAACTTTCTATAGAAATGAAATTTTAACAAAACTTTCTATAGTAATAAAATTTGACAAAATTTTCTATGGAAATAAAGTTTTGGTAGATTACAAAATTTTCTATAGAAATAAAATTTTGACAAAATTTTCTATGGAAATAAAATTTTGACAAACATTTGTATAGAAATAAACTTTTGACAAAACTTTCTATAGAAATGAAATTTTGACAAAACTTTCTATAGTAATAAAATTTGACAAAATTTTCTATGGAAATAAAGTTTTGGTAGATTATTTTTGGCGATATGGACCAATTTTTGTGTAATAAGACATCGGCTATATATAACTAAAGACCGATATGGACCAATTTTTACATGGCTGTTAGAGGCCATAAATTGACAAAATGTACCAAATTTCAACCGTATCGGATGACTTTTGCTCCTCCAAGAGGTTCCGGACGTCAAATCTGGGGACGGTTTATATGGGAACTATATATAATTATGGACCGATATGGACCAATTTTTGCATGGTTGTTAGAGACCATATATTAACACCATGTACCAAATTTCAACTGGATCGGATGAATTTTGCTCTTCCAAGAGGCTCCGGAGGTCAAATCTGGGGATCGGTTTATATGGGGGCTATATATAATTATGGACCGATATGGACCAATTTTTGCATGGTTATTAGAGGCCGTAAACTAACATCAGGTACCAAATTTCAACCGGATCGGATGAATTTTGCCCCTCCAAGAGGCTCCGGAGGTCAAATCTGGGGATCGGTTTATATGGGGCCTATATATAATTATGGACCGATATGGACCAATTTTTGCATGGTTGTTAGAGACCATATACTAATATCAGGTACCAAATTTCAATCGGATCGGATGAATTTTGCCCCTCCAAGAGGCTCCGGAGGTCAAATCTGGGGATCGGTTTATATGGGGCCTATATATAATTATGGACCGATATGGACCAATTTTTTCATGGTTGTTAGAGACCGTATACTAAGACCACGTACCAAATTTCAACCGGATCGGATGAATTTTGCTGCTCCGTGAGGCTCCCCAAGCCAAATTTGGGGATCGGTTTATATGGGGGCTATACGTAAACGTGGTCCGATATGGTCCATTTTCAATACCATCCGACCTACATCAATAACAACTACTTGTGCCAAGTTTCAAGTCGATAGCTTGTTTCGTTCGGCAGTTACCGTGATTTCCACAGACGGACGGACAGCCGGACAGACGGACAGACGGACAGACGGACGGACGGACGGACATGCTTAGATCGTCTCAGAATTTCACCACGACCCAGAATATATATACTTTATGGGGTCTTAGAGCAATATTTCGATGTGTTACAAACGGAATGACAAAGTTAATATACCCCCATCCTATGGTGGAGGGTATAATAAAAATATGGGAAACGTTTAAATCTGAAGCAATTTTAAGGAAACGTCGAAAAAGTTTATTTATGATTTATCGCTCGATATATATGTATTAGAAGTTTAGGAAAATTAGAGTCATTTTTACAACTTTTCGACTAAGCAGTGGCGATTTTACAAGGAAAATGTTGGTATTTTGACCATTTTTGTCGAAATCAGAAAAACATATATATGGGAGCTATATCTAAATCTGAACCGATTTCAACCAAATTTGGCACGCATAGCTACAATGCTAATTCTACTCCCTGTGCAAAATTTCAACTAAATCGGAGTTAAAAATTGGCCTCTGTGGTTATATGAGTGCAAATCGGGCGAAAGCTTTATATGGGAGATATATCCAAATCTGAACCGATTTCAAGCAAATTTGGCACGCATAGTTACAACGCTAAATCTACTCCCTATGCAAAATTTCAAGTAATTCGGAGCAAAAAATTGGCCTCTGTGCACTCAAAAAAAAGTGAACTCTCTATTTCACTAAAGCCAATTTAACTTTATATTAGTTCATAGAATCATTATGTTTGGAAAAAGTTTACTTTACTCAAATAATTTTTTGCGTACGTTAGTTAAATGAACTAAAACACAGGAAAAAATTATACAAAAATAAAGCATAAAGGTTTCCTAATTTCGTATTTCTCACAAAATAGTTGATTATTTCCTTAAATTTGTAAATTTTACCAAAAATGTGTCCATCATGAACTTCGTATGGCACTAAAGACATTCTTGCAATTTTGAACTCCAAGATTTCTCTTAAAACTACAAAATTTTCTTTAACAAGTGCAAAAACTTAGTTATGTCTAATAAATTTTCTTGAATTTGTCGAAAAATATTTACTTATTTTTACCATATCGGAGTGATGCCAGCGCTTGTAATACTGTTTAGTTAAAATTTTCTAAAAAAATTCAAAATTTTCTAAAATTAATCGAAAGTTATCTTTCCTGGTGGGTTCACTGTTTTTTCAGTGTGGGCAAATGAGTGTAAATCGGGTGAAAGCTATATATGGAAGCTATATCTAAATCTGAACCGATTTTGCTGATATTTTGCAAGGTTTTCGAGACTCATAAAATATTCGGATGTACGGAATTTGAGGAAGATCGGTTGATATACACGCCAATTATGACCAGATCGGTGAAAAATGTATATGGCAGCTATATCTAAATCTGAACCGATTTTTTCCAAAATCAATAGGGATCGTCTTTGAGCCGAAACAGGACCCTATACCAAATTTTAGGACAATCGGACTAAAACTGCGAGCTGTACTTTGCACACAAAAATACATCAACAGACAGACGGACAGACAGACGGACAGACAGACGGACAGACAGACGGACAGACAGACAGACGGACATCGCTAAATCGACTCAGAATTTAATTCTAAGCCGATCCGTATACTAAAAGGTTGGTCTATGATTACTCCTTCTTGGCGTTACATACAAATGCACAAACTTATTATACCCTGTACCACAGTAGTAGTGAAGGGTATAAAAATCCACAAAATGATTTTGAATGACCGTAAAATGAAGTTGATCGAGATAGCAGAGGCCTTAAAGATATCAAAGGAACGTGTTGGTCAATATCATTCATCAATATTTGGATATGCGGAAGCTCTGTGCAAAATGGGTGCCTCGTGAGCTCACATTTGACCAAAAACAACAACGTGTTGATGATTCTGAGCGGTGTTTGCAGCTGTTAACTCGTAATACACCCGAGTTTTTCCGTCGATATGTGACAATGGATGAAACATGGCTCCTTCACTACACCTCTGAGTCCAATCGACAGTCGGCTGAGTGGACAGCGACCGGTGAACCGTCTCCGAAGCGTGGAAAGTCTCAAAAGTCCGCTGGCAAAGTAATGGCCTCTGTTTTTTGGGATGCGCATGGAGTAATTTTTATCGATTATCTTGAGAAGAGAAAAACCATCAACAGTGACTATTATATGGCGTTATTGGAGCGTTTGAAGGTCGAAATCGCGGCAAAACGGCCCCATATGAAGAAGAAAAAAGTGTTGTTACACCAAGACAACGCACCGTGCCACAAGTCATTGAGAACGATGGCAAAAATTCATGAATTGGGCTTCGAATTGCTTCCCCACCCACCGTATTCTCCAGATCTGGCCCCCAGCGACTTTTTCTTGTTCTCAGACCTCAAAAGGATGCTCGCAGGGAAAAAAATTTGGCTGCAATGAAGAGGTGATCGCCTAAACTGAGGCCTATTTTGAGACAAAACCAAAGGAGTACTACCAAAATGGTATCAAAAAATTGGAAGGTCGTTATAATCGTTGTATCGCTCTTGAAGGGAACTATGTTGGATAATAAAAACGAATTTTGACAAAAAATGTATCTTTCTTTGTTAGACAGCCAACCTGTTATATTTTTTGATCAATCTTAAATACAATAATAATAATGCTTAAGTTGTTTGGCATATCTATTGCGTTTCAATGGTACCAAAAGAAAATAAAATTGTATTAAAGAGGATTGAGAACAAGTGGACTAACATTTTCCCAACAGGTTCAATGGTTTAACGAGAGGTAAAGCCTTACGAAAAAAAGACAGAGTTCAAATATCATAGCTAATACAAATAAATTTCTTTGAATGGCAGTAGATTCTGCTTAAAACGGAATTGTTAAACGTGCCATTTAATATTCTGTCATTTAACTATATCGTAATAAGAAATAAAATAATTATTTGCTTATTAATGGGTACTTAAAAAAAATCCAACAATCTAAACTTTAATATTTCCTAAAGGTGCTATTACCTAATATTATATTTTGCTGTTCAAATTATCGTTATGTCCATGTCATCACATATTTATTATTATCGATTTATTGTTTAATTTCTATACTTACAATGTAATTAGTCTATTAGAACATATATGATATTATCGAATACCATTGTAATCTCATTCTAAATAACCTAAGAGCATTCATGTGTATTTGAATATTTTCCAAAATTAAATAGCTTATGGTATTACAATGCTATGCTAACTTAATATTTAGGCCCGATTGTTCGTAGTAGGATGTACGACGAGTCGAAAGTAGAGTGTAGAGCAGAACGATGAGATTGATAATCCTGATGATACAATTCAAATTTGTGAATGCATAACAGTTGTTTGTGGGTGAAATGAAAAATGAATGACTTTTTCTCATATAATATGTATACAGGGTGGCTGATGTGTAGTGTACTAAAGTAAGATTTTATATTTAACTATTTTTTTTTTGTAATTTTATTATTCGAAAGTAAAAAATGTCGGAATTAATTTTACAATCAGTTTGATTTGTTTCAGTTGGTTACCCGGCAAAAAAGAGTTTCAAAAAAGTGGTTTGATTTGTGATCCGGAAGTAGTGCAAACTTGGATCATCTCCTATGAATTTTACCTGGTCTTGTCATAGGACGGAAGTACTCAATTTTTGGGATTTTTGGCATTGCTTTAGAAGTTATGCCTTGGAAGATGAAGTTCATTTAAAAAACCAAAAAAGAAAAATTTTTTCCAATTTCACTTTTTATTTTTATCAGTATTTTTTTGTTACACTTTTATTTTCTTATTATCTAATTTTTACAAATTGAAAAACTTCATCGCTTCCACCGGGGGTTGGCCTGGGTCTGTTAGCACACTCAGCCACAAACACCATTGAACACGATGCATCAAAAGGTCGATTCAAATGTTTGTGATATGAACCTTATATGACTCCACGCCATGACATTCTAACTACATCCTGAGATGTTCTTTATTATTATGAATGAAAAAATAAAGAACGCTAGTTCAAATTTCACCAGATTAAATATTTTTCTAAAAAAATATTTTTGTTCTGTTTTAGTATAAATATATTTTTTCCATTAAAAATCAACAAAAAAATTAAAAATTATCGTAATTTGCAAAACATCCTCAAAAGAATAGCCATGGAAATGAGAAAGTCAAACCGCACAGGTTCAAATCCCATCGGGGATGATTGTTTTTATACCCACCACCATAGAATGGTGACGGGGGTATAATAAGTTTGTCATTCCGTTTGTAACACATCGAAATTGAAATCGATTTCCAACTATATAAAGAATATATATTCTTGATCAGGGAGAAACTCTAAGACAATATAACGTCCGTCTGTCTGCCTGTTGTAATCACGCTACAGCCTTCAATAATGGCGCTATCGTACTGAAATTTGGCACAGATTCTACTTTTGTTTGCAGGCAGGTCAAGTTCGAAAATGGGATATATCGGTCCAAGTTTTGATATAGTCCCCATATAAACCGACCTCCCGATTTGGGGTCTTGGGCTTATAAAATCCGTAGTTTTTATCCAATTTGCCTGAAATTGGAAATCTAGAAGTATTTTAGGAACATCAAAAAGTGTACCGAAAATTGTGCATATCGCTCCATCTTTTGGTATAGCCCCCATATGGACCGATTTCACGATTTGCTTCTTGGGAGTCTAGAAAGTGTATTTTCTATCCGATTTGCCTGAAATTCAAACTCTAGAGGTATTTTAAGACCACAAATTGGTGTGTCGAAAATGGGGAGTATCGTTGCATGTTTTGGTATAGCTCCAATATAAACCGATCTCCCGATTTTATTTCTTGGGATTCTACAATCCGTAGTTTTAATCCAATTTACCTGGAATTTGAAATCAAAAGGTACTCTAGGACCCTAAAGACTTGTGCCGAAAATGGTGACCGGTACATATTTTGATATAGCCACTATATAGACCGATCTCCCGATTTTACTTCTTGGGCTTCTAGAATCCGTAGTTTTTATCAAATTTGCTTGAAATTTGAAATCTAGAGGTGTTCTACGACCATAAAGACGTGTGTTGCAAATAGTGTGTACCGGTCCATGTTTTGATATAGGCCCCATATAGACCGATCTCCCAATTTTACTTCTTGGGCTTCTAGAATCCGTAGTTTTTACCCAATATGCCTGAAATTGGAAATCTAGAGGTATTCTAGGAAAATAAAGAGATGTGTCGAAAATGGTGATTATAGGACCATGGTATTCTAGGTATTCGGTACAGTTTTTGATATAGCCCCCATATAAACTGGCCCTCAGATTTGGCGTCTAGATTCTAGAACTACAATTAGATGTGTTGAATTCTGTGTGCATCCTTCCATGTTTTGGTATAGCTCCCATTACACCGAACTCCCGATTTAACTCCTGGGGTTTCTAGAAATTGTAGTTTTTATCCGATTTGCCACAAATTGAAAATATACTGGCATTTTCGACCCATAACAAAGTGTATATGATTTAGTTTTATCGGTCCATTTGAAAAGGCCTCCATATAGACCGATTTCAGATCTTGAGGGTACAGAACTGCACTGATCATGAAAATTGCTTGAAACTGAATGCAAAATTTCCAGATTTTACATCTCGTAATCATTTAAATAATTGGGATAAAAACCTATAGATTTTAGATTTCAAATCAAGGCGTTATTTCATAATTTTCTTGCACACTTGCAAGAGATGTTTATGATTCCTCTAAAACTCAAACAAAAAATGGTTCTTATACACTGAAAAAATATTGTCGTGAGGTCAAAGATTTCATGTCTTTAAAATACGAATGCAAATTTTGCTTAGCATAGAAGACGCATTTCTCTAGTATAAAGTTTTTTTCCTTGATCAAAGGTCGATAAACTTTTCAATAAAGTCGTATTGTCCTTATAATTAAGTGATTTGATTTAAAAATGGATATCATAATATGAAAGAAAAAATGTTTGGGCTAAGGTCAACTTGACTTTAATAATTTAGAAAAAATCTTTAAATTTAATGAAATTGTCTTTAAATTTGTTGCCTTTTTGCATCTTGACTACAAAGCAAAAAATCGTTCAAATATAGGATATGTTTTTCAACACTTTATTTTAAAGACGTTTTTTACTTGAAACAGAGCATAATTTCTACTGGAAGTCGAGTCTTAAATTGGGAAATAAAGTTGTCGTTAACTCGTTTTTAAAGGACATATGAAGAAAAATAGCTGAAAAAGCGAAAAATTAAAATTTGCTTCCTAGAAAAAAGTACAAAAAAACCCAAATTCAAAAGAGAATTGTATCTTAAAAGTATCCTTACTTGTATTCTCCGCTTCTTTGACTCGGAATCAACACCAAAATTTGTAAAGTAAAGACAAAATCTTTGGAACCGGGCATTTTTTTCAGTGTAGTGATTTATAGAGTAAATCCGATTCGATAAAGCTATTGATAATAACGAAAATCATATATGCATTTTTGAAATAAGCAAACTCAATCACAATTAGTATTTTCTGTTTAAAAGTGTATCTGACTTAATGACTTTAATTTTTTTCACTCATTCAATTGTCGCATAAACGCAATGCATTTCACATAGAATGTAAGACCAGATTACCACTCTGTCAAAGTGAATTTAATGCACTTTGTAATAATTTTTTGTGGCAATTTGCAATGCTGTAAAAACCAGGAAACATTTGCAGATAATCGTAAATTTTATTATATTCAATCTTATGTCATGTTGTCATTAAATTGGGTTAAAGTGTCAACAACATTTATGCAGCAGAGGATTTTTTGTTGTTGTTTTTTAGTTTTCTCTACACATACACAAAAATGTATCACAAATTCCCCCTTAGTGCGTATAAGCTGTAATCGTTTATCAATATTTCATACCACATTTTGTTCTTGTTGTAGAGTCAGAGTTGAAAGCAGTTTGATAATAATTTCAATTTGACAAAAATGGATGAATTTTCAATGAGTGGACAAAAAATAATTTACTGTAACAGGTCAAAAAAATTCACAAAATGATTTTGAATGACCGTAAAATGAAGTTGATCGAGATAGCAGAGGCCTTAAAGTATCAAAGGTACGTGTTGGTCATATCATTCATCAATATTTGGATATGCGGAAGCTCTGTGCAAAATGGGTGCCGCGCGAGCTCACATTTGACCAAAAACAACAACGTGTTGATGATTCTGAGCGGTGTTTGCAGCTGTTAACTCGTAATACACCCGAGTTTTTCCGTCGATATGTGACAATGGATAAAACATGGCTCCATCACTACACTCCTGAGTCCAATCGACAGTCGGCTGAGTGGACAGCGGCCGGTGAACTGTCTCCGAAGCGTGGAAAGACTCAAAAGTCCGCTGGCAAAGTAATGGCCTCTGTTTTTTGGGATGCCCATGGAATAATTTTTATTAATTATCTTGAGAAGGGAAAACCCATCAACAGTGACTATTATATGGCGTTATTGGAGCGTTTGAAGGTCGAAATCGCGGCAAAACGGCCCCATATTAAGAAGAAAAAAGTGTTGTTCCACCAAGACAACGCACCGTGCCACAAGTCATTGAGAACGATGGCAAAAATTCATTAATTGTGCTTCGAATTGCTTCCCCACCCACCGTAGTCTCCAGATCTGGCCCCAGCGACTTTTTTTTGTTCTCAGACCTCAAAAGGATGCTCGCAGGGAAAAAATTTGGCTGCAATGAAGAGGTGATCGCCGAAACTAAGGCCTATTTTGAGGCAAAACCGAAGGAGTACTACCAAAATGGTATCAAAAAATTGGAAGGTCGTTATAATCGTTGTATCGCTCTTGAAGAGAACTATGTTGAATAATAAAAACGAATTTTGACAAAAAAATGTGTTTTTCTTTGTTAGACCGGGGACTTATAAGCCAACCTGTTAAATATTCACATCAAAAAGTTTTATCGGGACAAGAAATTCATAATGATATGGTGAATGTGTTAGGTGAAAGTGCTTCTTCATATGCAACAGTAAAAAATTGCGTTTCTGAATTTAAACGTGGTCGTACAAGCATTGAAGATGAACCACGTAGTGGACGTCCAAAAACAGCAACAACAACAGAAATTGTAGCCAAAGTGCATGATATGGTATTACATGATCGATGAATAAAAGTGCGTGAAATTGCTAATATCATGGGCATCTCAAATGATCGAGTCCATTTAATTTTGTATGAAGAACTACAGATGAAAAAGCTTTCTGCGAGATGGGTGCCGAATTTGTAAACAGTCGATCAAAAACGCATAAGAATTAACATTTCTCAAGCTTGTTTGGAAATAAATAAGCGAAATAAAACGAATTTTAAGCTTCGTTTCATAACTACTGATGAGACATGGATCCACCACTATACTCCAGAGACAAAAGAACAATCCAAACAATGGACTGAAGCTGGAGGAAGTGCCCCAACGAAGGCAAAAACAATTAAATCGGCTCGTAAGGTTATGGCAACGGTTTTTTGGGACTTCAAAGTATTTTATTGATTGATTATCTGCAAAAGGGTAAAACAATAAATTCAGAGTAATATTGCAACCTTTTGGATCAATTAAATGTGCAAATTCGAGAAAAACGTCCTGGCTTACAACACAAAAAATAATTTTTCATCAAGACAACGCACCAGCGCACAAGAGTGTTTTAACAATGGCTAAAATCAACGAATTAAAGTACGAGTTGCTTGACCACCCGCCTTATTCTCCTAATTTTGCTCCCAGTGACTTTTACTTGTTACCAAATCTAAAAAAAATTCCTTCCTGGCAAGCATTTTACCTCAAATGAAGATGCAATTACAGTCGTAAACCACTATTTTGAAGACCTTGAGGAAAACTATTTTAATCAAGGGATAGAATTGCTAGAAAAGCGTTGGACTAAGTGTATTGAAGCTTCAGGAGATTATATTGAAAAACAAGTAAGGAAAGTCTAAAGTCGGGCGGGCCGACTATATTATACCCTGCACCACTTTGTAGATCTAAATTTTCGATACCATATCAAATGTGTGGGGGGCTATATTTAAAGGTTTGTCCCAAATACAGACATTTAAATATCACTCGATCTGTACAGAATTTGATAGACTTCTACAAAATCTATATACTCAAAATTTAAATCGGCTAATGCACTAGGGTGGAACACAATGTTAGTAAAAAAACAAGTAAGTAAAGTCTAAAGTCGGGCGGGGTCGACTATATTATACCCTTCACCCCTATGTAGGCCAAAATTTGTGTTACCATCTCAACTACTTCACATTTGCTGGAAGCTTTATAAAGGAGACAATTTTTTTACTTCTACAAAATCTCTGGAAATAAAATTTAAATCGGCTAACGCTATCCAGTTAATTGGAGGATACTTCCACTGAAAATGGGTCTAAAATGTGTAACAGTCTACCATATTTCCCCAACTCTTGTGTACGTATATATGGGAGCTATATAATTTGAACCGATTTTGACTAAATTTGACATGTATAGTTAGAATAATAATTCTGCTATCTATGCGAAATTTCACGTAAATGGGAGTATAACTTTGCCCCCCGGTCATATGAGTGCAAATCGGACGGAAGATATATATGGGAGCCATATCTAAATCTGAACCGATTTCAACCAAATTTGGCACAATTACCGATACTACTAAACGTACTCCTTAAAGCAGATCTCGGCAAAACCCAGGATTTTGAGGCCATATAAGTTCAAATCGGACGGAAGATATATATGGGAGCTATATCTAAATCTGAATTGATTTTGACCATATTTAGCACATACAATAGTATCGTTAAAAGTACCGCTTGTGCAAAATTTGAAGTAAGTCAGGGCAAAACTCTGGCTTTTGAGACCATGTAAGTCCAAATCGGGCGAAAGATATATATGTGAGCTATATCTAAATCTGAACCGATTTTAACAAACTTTGACACACTTAACGATACTATTAAACGTACCCCTTGTGCAAAATTTGAAGCAAATCACGGCAAAGCTCTGGCTTTTGTGGTCATATAAGTTAAAATAGGAAGAAAGATAAATATGAGAGCTATACCTAAATTTGAACCGATTTCAATCAAATTTACCAAGCATTGGTAGAATGTCAATTATACCCTCTGTGCAAAATTTCACGAAGATCGGTAGTAAACTTTGACCTCTGTGGTCATATGAGTCTAAATCGGAACAAAGATATATATGGGAGCTATATCTAAATCTGAACCGATTTGGCTGATATTTTGCAAGATATTCGAGATTCATAAAATATTTGGATGTACGGTATTTCAAGAAAATCGGTTGATAAACACGCTAACTATGACCAAATCGGGGATAAATATATATGGCAGCTATATCTAAATCTGAACCGATTTTTTCCAAAACCAATAGCGATTGTCTCTGTCCCAAGAAACGGTCCTATACCAAATTTGAGGACGATCGGACTTAAATTACGAGCTGTACTTTGTGCACAAAATTACATATACAGACAGACGGACGGACAGACAGACAGACGGACATCGCTAAATCGACTCAGAATTTAATTCTAAGCCGATCGGTATACTAAAAGATGGGTCTTTGACCACTATTTCTTGGCGTTACATACAAATGCACAAACTTATTATACCCCGTACCACAGTAGTGGTGAAGGGTATAAATATGGGAAACATTTAAATCTGAAGCAATTTTAAGGAAACTTCACAAAAGTTTATTTATGACTTATCGCTCGATATATATGTATTAGAAGTTTAGAAAAATTAAAGTCATTTTTATAACTTTTCGGCTAAGCAGTGGCGATTTTACAAGGAAAATGTTGGTATTTTGACCATTTTTGTCGAAATCAGAAAAACATATATATGGGAGCTATATCTAAATCTGAACCGATTTCAACCAAATTTACCACGCATAGCTAAAATGCTAATTCTACTCCCTGTGCAAAATTTCAACTAAATCGGAGTTAAAAATTGGCCTCTGTGGTCACATGAGTGTAAATCGGGCGAAAGCTATATATGGGAGATATATCTAAATCTGAACCGATTTCTCCCAAAATCAATAAGGTTCTATTCTGAGTCAAAACACATACTTGTGCCAAATTTGAAGTGGATTGGGCTAAAACTGCGACCTAGACTTTGATTACAAAAATGTGCTCACGGACAGACGGACATGGCTATATCGACTCAGGAGCCCACCCTGAGCATTTTTGCCAAAGACACCATGTGTCTATCTCGTCTCCTTCTGGGTGTTGCAAACATATGTACTAACTTATAATACCCTGTTCTACAGTGTGGCGCATGGTATAAAAAAACATAATAATAATAAATCCGCTATCGTGACTAAATAGAGCCTGGACATTCCATCACCGATGGAGTTCCTAACCTAAACCACATAGTGGTCAGGGTATAATGAGTTTGATCTGCCAAAAAATGTGCCTACCAGAAATATTGATTTTAGACCCCATAAAATATATACCGATCGACTCAGAATCACCTCATGAGTCGATCTAGCGCTTGGTGTCCGTCCGTCCGTCCGTCTGTCCATGTATTTGTTGTTCACAGGATTCCGGTCGCAATTATTAACCGATTTTGATGAAATTTGGTACAGGGAGGTTTTTGGGCACAAGGACGAACGCTATTGATTTTGGAAGAAATCGGATCAAATTTAGATATAGCTCCCATATATATGTATCGCCCGATTTCGACAAATGGGGTCACGTTGCGTTTGTTTTCAAACGGATCGTCACCAAATTTGGCAAAAAGTAATCTTTTTCATCGTTCTTGAAGTCTGCAAAATTTCATCTAAATCGGTTCAGATTTAGATATAGCTCTCATATGTATGTATCGCCCGATTTTCCCAAATTTGGCCATAAAACCCTTATTTATCAACCGATCTTACTCAAAGTTGGCTAAATGTAATTTTCTATAGCACTAACTATATGTGCAAAAATCATTGAAATCGGTTCAGATTTAGCTATAGCTCCCATATATATGTACCGCCCGATTTTTCTTAATTTGGGTATAAAACCCTTATTTATCAACCGATAGTACTCAAAGTTGGCCAAATGTAATCTTCTATAGCACTAACTGTATGTGCAAAATTTCATCGAAATCGGTTCAAATGGAGATATAGCTCCCATACATGTATCGCCCGATTTTGAAAAATGTCCCCTAATAACCTTATGTTTGACCATAGAGGCTTCATTTCATAACTGATCTTACTCAAATTTTGCACAAAATATTATGCAAATTGGTTCAGATTTAGATATAGTTCCCATATATATGCATCGCTCGATTTTCCCAAATTTGGCCATAAAACTCTCATTTATTAACCAATGTTACTCAAATTTCAAATTTTGATGTTAGCCGATCGTATTTATACGTCCTTGTAGCTCTTATATAAGAATATTTTATTTTACAATTTTTGGATAAAATAAAGAATTACTACTACTAAAAACAAAAAAAAAAAAAAATAAGTATATACGGCCGTAAGTTCGGCCAGGCCGAAGCTTATGTACCCTCCACCATGGACTGCATAGAAACTTCTACTGAAGCCGATGGTAAGGTATCTTAAAACTTCCTAACACCGTAATATATACCATACGTGTATATATTAAACTAAAAAAGGGCCAATTAAATACGTATATAATTAAGTTTAACGTTTCTATAGAAATAAAAAAAAAATTGACAACATTTTCTATAGAAGTAACATTTTGACAAAATTTTCTATAGAAATAAAATTTGGAAAAACATTTCTATAGAAATAAACTTTTGACAAAATTTTCTATAGAAATAAAATTTTGTCAAAATTTTCTATAGAAATAAAATTTTGACAAAATTTTCTATAGAAACAAAATTTTGACAAAATTTTCTATAGAAATAACATTTTAACAATGTTTTCTATAAAAATAAAATTTTGGTAGATTATTTTTGGCTCGATTATGAAACGATATGGACCAATTTTTGTGTGATTGGGGATCGGCTATATATAACTATAGACCGATATGGACCAATTTTGGCATGGTTATTAGCAGCCATATACTAACACCACGTTGCAAATTTCAACCGGATCGGATGAATTTTGCTCCTCCAAGAGGCTCCAGAGATCAAATCTGGGGAACGGTTTATATGGGGGCTATATATAATTATGTTTGTAAACAATTTTGAATAAAATAAAGAATTACTACTACTACTACTATAAGAATATTGCTCGATTTTTACAAATTTGGTTTTATTACCCACCTAATTGAGCGATTTTCTCTTTTTTAATAATGGGCTCAATATGTGGCATACTAACCCCGTAGGTGCAATATCAACTACAGCCAGTGTTGCTAGAAGTAGGGGAAATTCCCTAAATGTAGGTTCTTTCTAATATTTAGCGCCTTGTAGGAGGTAGGGCCACAATGTAAGGACATTTTCACTCAACACAATTTGTAATAATTTTTACAGTTTGGTGGCTCCAGAGGAGGAAATTTGAAGTCGGCAAGGCTTGATCTTTAACAATGTGTGGTAACAACAGGTACCACTCGTGCCAAAAAAAATCTAACAAAATTTGAAGATTACCACAAATTATCACAAATCTACCAAACAAATATTTTTATAGAAATTGTTTTCAAAACTTTATTCCTGTAGAAAATTTTGTCAACATTTTTTTTCTATAGAAAATTTTGTCAAAATTGTGTTTGTATAGATTTTTTTTTTTCAAAATATTATTTCTATAAAATTTTTTTCTCAAAATTTTATTTCTATAGAGATTTAACAAAAAACAAGTATATACGGCCGTAAGTTCGGCCAGGCCGAATCTTATGTACCTTCCACCATGGATTGCGTAGAAACTTCTACGAAAGACTGTCATCCACAAATTTCAACTCACATGGTTGTTAAATATCATATACTTCCACCACGTACCAAATTTCAACCAGATCCAATGAATTTTGCTTCTCCAAAAGGCACCGGAGGTCAAATCTGGGGATCGGTTTATATGGGAGCTATATATTATATTGTACTGATAGGAACCAATTCCTGCATGGTTGTTGGATACCCTATACTAACATCACGTACCAAATTTCAACCGAATGGGAAGAATTTTGCTCTTCTAAGGTGCTCCGGAGGTCAAATCTGGGGATTGGTTTATATGGGGGCTATATATAATTATGGACCGATATGGACAAATTTTTGCATGGTTGTTAGAGACCATTTATTAAAACCATGTACGAAATTTCAGCCGGATCGGATGAAATTTGCTTCTCTTAGAGGCTCCGCAAGCCAAATCGGTGGATCGATTTATATGGGTGCTATATATAATTATAGACCGATATGGACCAATTTTTGCATGGTTGTTAGAGACCATATACTAACACCATGTACCAAATTTCAGCCAGATCGGATGAAATTTGCTTCTCTTAGAGGCTCCGCAAGCCAAATCGGGGGATCGGTTTATATGGGGGCTATATATAATTATGGACCGATATGAACCAATTTTTGCATGGTTGTTAGAGACCATATACTAACACCATGTACCAAATTTCAGCCGGATCGGATGAAATTTGCTTCTCTTAGAGGCCTCGCAAGCCAAATTTGGGGGTCCGTTTATATGGGGGCTATACGTAAAAGTGGACCGATATGGCCCATTTGCAATACCATCCGACCTACATCAATAACAACTACTTGTGCCAAGTTTCAAGTCGATAGCTTGTTTCGTTCGGAAGTTAGCGTGATTTCAACAGACGGACGGACGGACATGCTCAGATCGACTCAGAATTTCACCACGACCCAGAATATATATACTTTATGGGGTCTTAGAGCAATATTTCGATGTGTTACAAACGGAATGACAAAGTTAATATACCCCCCATCCTATGGTGGAGGGTATAAAAAAAAATAGCTATTTTTGGTAGAATTCTACAAACTGTAGCAACCGTGGTGGTAATACAAATTTATTTTCTCGGTTATATACATTGCATATTCATGTTTTAAGATAATAAAGTACTTAGAACAATTTGTGTTTAAATTTGTTTAAATTTAGCGAAATATATTGTAGGGAAAATGGTTTGGGAATGTATGGGAAAGTAGGGAACTTTTTTGTCTTTGTAGGGTAAACCGAATATTTTCCCTGGCAACATTGACTATGAGCTATAGTCAGATTGAGACAAAGCACCCATAAACATGTACCCCTTAATTTTCCTAAATATGCAACTGCAGTTTTTATCCCAGACCTATGTTACCCCACAAATGCTTATGATTACTAATTCAGTAAGGGTGGTTTAGGGTATGATATAGTTGGCCCCTTCTGACTTTCTACTTTACTTACTTGTGTTTTTTTTTTTTTTTTTTTTTTTTTTTGCGTGTGCCAACGACGGGTCTAGGTAAATCTCGGATATAATTGTCAATATGTATTTGAAATAAAAATATGCATGAATTTGTTGTTTTTATCTATACAATATACTCCACATTTGATTATAAGTTTCCAATTACGCAAAAAATATAATCACATTGTATTTCATAATTTTGCAATACCACAATTGATACAAAGTTTGAATTCCTGACACGTAAAACTTGTAATAAATACGATTTCAAGGGTGTACAAAGTATGCTTGTGTAAAATTTCAATTAATTTTACCCAAAATATATAGAATATCCCAAAGCACCTTGGTACATTCAAGGGCGCATTCATTTTTATCCAAACATTACCAAATTTAACAAAAAAAAAAAAAAAACAAGTATGTACGGCCGAAAATTCGGCCAGGCCGAAGCTTATGTACCTTCCACCATGGATTGCGTAGAAACTTCTACTGAAGACTGTCATCCACAATCGATTTACTTGGGTTGCGGTAACTTTTGCCGATGACAAGGTATCTTAAATCTTCCTAATACCGTTATATATACCACGTAGTCCATACGTGGTATATATTAAACTTAAAATGGCCGATAAATACGTATATAATTAAGTTTGACAAAATTTTCTTTAGAAATACGATTTTAACAAAATTTTCTATAGAAATAAAATTTTTACTAAATTTTCAAAAGATTTAAAATTTTGACAACATTAAAATTTTAATTAAAATTTTTACAACATTTTCTACAGAAATAAAATTTTCCAAAATTTTCTATAGAAATAAAATTTGACAAAATTTTCTATAGGAATAAAATTTCGACAAATTTTGCTAGATTATTTTTGATCGAGTGGCAAGCATGATTATGAACCGATATGGACCAATTTTTGTGTGATTGGGGATCGGCTATACATAACTTTAGACCGATATGGACCAATTTTGGCATGGTTATTAGCGGCCATAAATTAACACCACGTTACAAATTTAAACCGGATCGGATGAATTTTGCTCGTCCAAGTGGCTCCGGAGTTCAAATCTGGGGATCTGTTTATATAGGGGCTATATATAAATCTGAACTGATATGGACCAATTTTTGAATGGTTCTTAGAGACTATATACTAATATCATGTACCAAATTTCAGTCGGATCGGATGAAATTTGCTTCTCTTAGAGCAATCGCAAGCCAAATTTGGTGGTCCGTTTATATGGGGGCGGTAGAGTCAGCAGTGAAAAAATCTCCTAGTGAAGCCGAAGGAGACATAAAACCTACAGACTATGGCGAAAATCATATGCGGGAAGTTTCTACAGGCTCAAACCTCACCAAAACAGAACCGCGGGTTGTTGCGAGAGTCACCGAGATCTGTGAAGAGGAAGCCCTTGATGACTCAATTGAAGCGGCTGATGTGACGGTGGTTGAAAATTTGGATGGTTCTACGGTTCCTCCAGATAAATCTTCACCATTGTAAGGCCGCTTGTGCTGCCTTAAAAGTTCTCCTGATGAAAGGAGACATAGATATAGTTCTTATTCAAGAACCATACATATATAAGAACAAGATCTGTGAATTAAGCACTCCGGGTTTCAAACTTTTGCATAATACCGGTAACGATATAAATCGAGCATGTATAATTGCTAAAAACGAACTAAACTTGTTTCTGCTTCCTTCATTGAGCAATGCAGACACTGTCGTAGCCAGTCTAGAGATATCCACATGCAAATATTGGGTATCTTCGGTCTACATGGGACATGATAGGGATATGCCACCCTGTGCCGTTAAGACCTTAGTTGAGGAGTCACTAAAAACAAAGATAAAACTCATTATGGGATGTGATGCAAATGCACATCATAGTATTTGGGGAAGTAGTGATACTAATGCAAGGGGAGAGTCGCTAATAGAGTTTATTTTGCGTACTAACCTGGTAGTTTGCAATAAGGGAGATGCACCAACCTTCGTCACCAGGAACAGACAAGAGGTTTTGGACGTAACGTTGACCTCTCCGGAACTGAATGATAAGATATCTGAGTGGCAAGTTTTGAGGGAACATAGCTTCTCAGATCATCGCTACATCAGTTTCAGATTGGCTGTTCGTACTTCAAAGACCATATTTCCGCCAAATGTTAGGAAAGCTGATTGGAATAGGTATAGGGAATCGTTCAATTTGATGATACCGGAAGTGCCGGAGACAAATATGGGCACTGTGCACGATATCGAACACGCAGTGGAGCGGATTACTAAGGCCTTCAACATTTCACTGAAAGCTGCATGCCCTAGAGGAAAGCCAAGGGGAAAAAATCGGCCGCCATGGTGGACTACGGAGTTAAGTAATATGAGGAAATCCTGCAGGAAGCTCTTTAACAAAGCAAAGTCCACAAGAGCTCCGGAGGATTGGGACACTTACAAGATGAATCTGAGAGAATATAAACGAGAACTGAGAATGTCTCAACAAAACTCTTGGGATGATTACTGTAGCAGTATTGAGAATACGTCAGAGGCTTCCAGACTACGGAAGGTACTAGCATCCACTAACACCGCTCCAGGTTTCATTAAAACATCGGAGGGAAATTGGACAACGTCCAGTGAGGAGACGTTGGAGGTACTTTTGGACACACACTTCCCTGGAAATCAGACGGTTGAACCATGTTCCGGCGGTGTAACAGAGGCTCAGCGATCATTTCCTATCGAGGAAATTGTGTCGGAATCTAGAATAAAATGGGCTTTAAATAGCTTTGGACCATTCAAATCCCCCGGACCTGATGGAATTACTCCGGCGGAGTTACAGGCAGTGGCTGGAAGAATTATCCCCTGGTTGACGGTGATATATAAACAATGTGTAAACTTAGCATATATTCCAGAAAAGTGGAGGGAAACAAAAGTCGTCTTCATACCTAAAGCAGGAAAAGCCTCTCACTCGAGTGCGAAGGATTTCCGACCAATCAGCTTATCCTCATTCCTACTTAAGACCCTGGAGAGGATGATAGACATGTATCTTAGAACTAGCGTGGATTCAGGTTTGCTCTCGAAACGACAGCATGCATACTCGAAGGGCAGGTCTACTGAGACCGCATTGCATGAACTGGTCAGCTTTATTGAAAGCTCACTATCTGTCAAAGAATACACAATCGTGGCGTTTCTAGACATCGAAGGGGCGTTCAATAATATCCATCCGAGCTCGATATTAAATGGACTGACAACTCTGAATGTTGATCCAGGTATTCTTAGGCTGTTAGACGAACTTCTAATGAAGAGACGTATTTCAGCCACACTAGGGCAAGCAAACATACAAAGGTATGTGAACAGAGGCACTCCCCAAGGAGGAGTTCTATCACCTCTTCTTTGGAATGTTGCTATAAACAACCTTCTGGTTTCTCTAGAAAAAGAAAGGATAAAAGTGGTGGCATACGCAGATGATGTGGCGCTAGCAGTCAGGGGAAAATTCCCATCCACAATCAGAGATATTATACAGAGAGCTCTCCGGATGACTGAGAAATGGGCGAAAGATAATGGTCTTGGTGTAAATCCAGCAAAGACAGAAATAGTCATGTACTGCAAAGATCGCAAAACTCCCACGGTTAGGCCCATTTCCTTAGGGGGTACTGAAATTCCCTTTGGTGAGTGTGCAAAATACGTTGGCGTTATTTTGGACAGGAAGCTGAATTTTAGGCTTAATATTGAAGAGAGGGCGAGAAAAGCCACTGTAGCTTTGTACTCGTGCAAAAAGGCAATAGGGAAAAGTGGGGACTAAGACCAAAAATTGTGCATTGGCTATACACGGCAGTGGTTAGACCTATAATGCTATATGGTGTTGTAGTCTGGTGGCCGGCACTTCAGAAACCGACTTGTTTAGATAAAGTTCAGCGTATGGCGAGCTTATGTATCTCAGGCGCATTTAGTAAGGCAGGAACAGACTCCCTTAATGTCATGCTACATCTATTGCCTTTAGACATTTTGGCCAAACAGTCAGCTGCAACAACGGCTGTGCGGTTGCGCGAGCTATCGCTGTGGTCGGAAAAAATGTACGGTCATAGTTCGGTCCTCAAAGTAATGCCAGATGTGCCTAACGTAGTGGATTACACCCTGGCAAAACCACTTTTCGACAAAAAGTTTGAAACTCTAATTCCCAACAGTGAGGCGTGGTGTACACAGACCCCGGGGAATAAAAGATATATAGATTTCTATACTGATGGCTCCAAATTGAATGGACAAGTGGGGTTCGGAGTATATTCTAAAGATCTGGAAATTCGAATAGCGAAAAGATTACCTAATCACTGTAGTGTTTTTCAGGTTGAAATATTGGCAATAAGAGAGGTGGTGAATTGGCTGAGAAGTAATGTTCCAACAAATATTGGCATTAATATATACTCAGACAGTCAACCTGCAATAAAATCCTTGGACTCTGTGTTCCTTAACTCAAAAACGGCCATAGACTGCCGCAAATCTCTCAACGAGATGGCTGAGCAGTACAATATTCACCTAATATGGGTGCCTGGTCATAGGAACATACCGGGGAACTGTGAAGCAGATGTGTTAGCAAGGCTAGGAACTACCTTACATATTCCAGGGGAACTAGAATCTGTTGGTATGCCTCTGGCCACCTGCAAGCTCTTACTGCGTGAGAAGGCTGTTATGATGGCCAATATTCGATGGGAAAATTGCAAGGGTTGCAACGACACCAAGCAAATATGGCCCCATTTAAACTTAAACCGCACACTAGATATGCTAGTGTTCTCAAGGCGTCAGATAGCACTCCTAATATCTGCTATAACGGGTCGCTGCCTGATAGGCGAATTTGCAAAAACTATAGGTGCGAAGTATAATGACTATTGTATAAGCTGTCATGACGTGGAGGAAAAGGAATCAATTAAACACCTCTTGTGTGAGTGTCCTGCTTTTTGTGTAAGGCGTAAGCGAATTTTAGGAGCATATAGCTTTAGATTACTGGCTGACCTGGAAAACGTTAACTTAAGCAGTTTGTTAATGTTTTTGGAGCAATCTGGTTGGTTCCACAAAAGTTAATAATAGAGAAGGTTCAGTGGTTAAGACTAGAAGTGCCCATATGTAATAGGTACTTTTAGTTAAATGTGGTATCACAATGGACTGAATAGTCTAAGTGAGCCTGAAATTTAATCGGGCTGCCACTTTAACCTAACCTAACCTATATGGGGGCTATACGTAAAAGAGGACCGATATGGACCAATTTTTGCATGGTTATTAGATACCATATACTAACACCATGTACCAAATTTCAGCCGGATCGGATGAAATTTGCTTCTCTTAGAGCAATCACAAGCCACATTTGGGAGTCCGTTTATATGGGGGCTATACGTAAAAGTGGACCGATATGGCCCATTTGCAATACCGTCTGACCTTCATGAATAACAACTACTGGTGCCAAGTTTCAAGTCGATAGCTTGTTTTGTTCGGAAGTTAGTCTGATTTCAACAGACGGACGGACGGACGGACATGCTCAGATCGACTCAGAATTTCACCACGACCCAGAATATATATACCTTATGGGGTCTTAGAGCAATATTTCGATGTGTTACAAACGGAATGACAAAGTTAATATACCCCCATCCTATGGTGGAGGGTATAAAATTTGCGGGTACGGAAATAATTAAAGGGTCACGGAATTAATTATGAAGTTCGGAACTCATTTGCAAAGGAACCTAATAATAAGACAAAGGAACCTAATAATAAGACCAATGGAAGTGCTGCAAAATTGGCGCACACTGAAAAAAAAGCATGTCCAATTCCAAAGATTTAGTCTTTACTTTAACAATTTTGGTATTGATTCCGAGCCAAAGAAGCGGAGAATACAAGTAGGGATTCTGATTCGACTTCCAGTAAAAATTATGTTAGGTTTCAAGTAAAAAACGTCTTTAAAGTACGATAAAGTGTTGGAAAACATGTCTTATTTTTATACCCACCACCATAGAATGGTAACGGGGTATAAAGAGTTTGTCATTCCGTTTGTAACACATCGAAATAACACGATTTTTAAAAAATTGAATTAAAAGAACATCCTGTCTAGTTAAAATAAAGAACATCTTTGGTAGGACATTTTTGGAAGTGCTTTTAAAGTTGTGCCTTTAGAACAACTATAGAATGGGGGTGTATTACTTCATCATTTTGTTTGTAACACACCGAAATATTGAACTAAGACCCCATAAAGTATATATGTTCTGGGTCATGGTGAAATTCTGATTCGATCTATCGAAATCACGCAAACCGAACGAAACAAGCTGTCGACTTGAAACTTGGCATAAGTAGTTGCTATTGATGTAGGTCCGATGGTATTGTAAATGGGCCATATCCGACCAGGTATCAGGTATAGCCCTCATATAAATCGACCCCCAGATTTGGCTTGCGGAGCCTCTTAGAGAAACACATTACTTCCGATTCGGTTGAAATTCGGTACGTGGTGTTAGTATATGGGCTCCAACAACCATGCAAACTTTGGTTCACATCCGTCCATAATTATATATAGCCCTCATAAAAACCGATCCCCAGATTTGACCTCCGGAACCCCTTGGAAAAACAAAATTCACCCGATCCGGTTGAAATTTGGTACGTGGTATTAGTATATGATCTCTAACAACCATGCAAAATGTGGTCCATACCGGTCTTAAATATATATAACCCCCATTTAGAGCGATCCCCAGATTTGACTTCCGGAGATATTGGAAGAGCAAAATTCATCCCATCCGGTTGAAATTTGGTACGTGGTGAAATTTGGTACAATGCGCTAATATATTGCCATTCCAAAATTGGTCCATATCGGCCGATCCTCAAAAATAATCTACAAAAATTTTGTCAAAATTTTATTACTATAGAAAATTTTGTCAAAAATTTATTACTATAGGAGATTTTGTCAAAATTTTATTACTATACCAAATTTTGCCAAGATTTTATTTCTATAGAAAATTTTGTCAAAATTTTACTTCAAAAAAAAATTTTGTCAAGATTTTATTTCTATAGAAAATTTTGTCAAAATTGTACTTCTATAGAAAATTTTGTCAAACTGAATTATTTACGTATTTAATCGGCCTTTTTTTGTTTAATATATACCCCGTATGGATTAACTTACAATTGAGAACACGGTGTTAAGAAGTTGTAAGATACCTTGCCGTCGGGAAGTGTTACCGCAATCCAAGTAATTCGATTATGGATGATAGTCTTTAGTACAAGTTTCTATGCAATCCATGGTGGAGGGTACATAAGATTCGGCCTGGCCGAACTTACGGCCCTATATACTTGTTCGTTTTTAAAGATTACAAAAAGTCGAAAAGACAATTTCAGAATTCGGAAAAGGTCGGTGATCAAATGTACTGTATACTTCATTTTCCATATCTGACGATCGTGCTAGTTTTTGTGGTAGACTTCAAGAGGATGAATGGACAAACTGTCTGTTCGGAATTTTTTTATGAACACTATTCCTATTTATTAATAATTGATTACTAATTTTGGATTATAGTTACTTCAAATACTATATGGGATTGAATTTTTTTCTGCAAATACCTGATATGTTTTTCCAAACGCTAAAAGCACGTTTTCGTCGTTCGACCCAATTATACATGTAATTGCCCTCGTCTGCATTTGATGCATTATGATTCACTGTGACATATGCAACTATTTTTATTATATCCGTTGTGATATCCGTAAGTACGCATCAATTTACCATATTTTTTCCCCTATTTTCATATCCGTGTAAATGATGCGTGAATTGGTAATGATTTAATGGTGGCAGTTAATAAACAGATAAACAACTACACGCTCATACAAGTGCAGTGAAAATTAATTACAAATATTGTTCTGATCAACTACTCTTTTGTGTTATGAATTTCAATTAAAAATTTTATGTATCACAGAGAATGTTATAAATAAATGTTTTTTTTTCTATATATCCATTATTGAATTGTATATTAAGGACGGTATTCAGATCATTGCTGAAAAAATTAATGTAAAGTGACGTGTCCTATTATCACTATTTTGAGTTCGTACATACTAAAAAAATTTATAATAAATATGATTTTAAGACCGAAACTAAGGAAATTTCTTCTAAACAGTTTTTGAGAAATTCCAAAAAAAAAACTTTGAACTTGTTTCCTGTAAAATTCACTTTCTAGACTTAGCGTACATTTGAATGAAGACATCGATATATAATATAGACCGATGCGGACCAATTTTGGCATGGTTGTTATTGGCCATACACTAGCAAAATGTACCACTTTTTAACCGGATGGGATGAATTTTGCTCCTTCAAGAGGCTCCGGAGGCCAACTTAGGGGATCGGTTTATAACAGGTTGGCTGATGAGTCCCCGGTCTAACAAAGAAAAACACATTATTTTTCAAAATTCGTTTTTATTATTCAACATAGTTCCTTTCAAGAGCGATACAACGATTATAACGACCTTCTAATTTTTTGATACCATTTTGGTAGTACTCCTTCGGTTTTACCTCAAAATAGGCCTCAGTTTCGGCGATCACCTCTTCATTGCAGCCAAATTTTTTCCTTGCGAGCATCCTTTTGAGGTCTGAGAACAAGAAAAAGTCGCTGCAGTCAGATTTGGAGAATACGGTGGGTGGGGAAACAATTCGAAGCCCAATTCATGAATTTTTGCCATCGTTCTCAATGACTTGTGGCACGGTGCGTTGTCTTGGTGTAACAACACTTTTTTCTTCTTCATATGGGGCCGTTTTGCCGCGATTTCGACCTTCAAACGCTCCAATAACGCCATATAATAGTCACTGTTGATGGGTCTTCCCTTCTCAAGATAATCGATCAAAATTATTCCATACGCATCCCAAAAAACAGAGGCCATTACTTTGCCAGCGGACTTTTGAGTCTTTCCACGCTTCGGAGACGGTTACCGGTCGCTGTCCACTCATGCGACTGTCGATTGGACTCAGGAGTGTAGTGATGGAACCATGTTTCATCCATTGTCACATATCGACGGAAAAACTCGGGTGTATTACGAGTTATCAGCTGCAAACACCGCTCAGAATCATCAACACGTTGTTGTTTTTGGTCAAATGTGAGCTCGCGCGGCACCAATTTTGCACAGAGCTTCCGCATATCCAAATATTGATGAATGATATGACCAACACGTTCCTTTGATATCTTTAAGGCATCTGCTAGCTCGATCAACTTCATTTTACGGTCATTCAAAATCATTTTGTGGATTTTTTGATGTTTTCATTTCATTTTTTGATGTGCTCATTTCACCACGCTTGAATTTTGCATGCCAATCAATTATTGTTGATTTCTCTGGGGCAGAGTCCGGAAACTCATTATCAAGTTTTTGCTTCCACCGTATTTTTTCCCTTCAGAAAACAGTATTTTTTCAAAACACGAAATTCCCTTTTTCCATTTTTTTCACAATAACAAAAGTTTCTTCACAGAAGAAGTTCTATCTCACAAACTAATTGACTTACCGACGTCAAATTTTGACACGAATCATTTGAAGTTTTGTACTATATAAAAACATATAAATACCATCTATGTGTCAGACCGGAGACTTATCAGCCAACCTGTTATATGTTTTGCTTATATTTTCTAAACTCTTAGTCGTTATTCCATAACAACTCCCAAAAACGGAAATTCTCCTTCAAATCCTAAAAAATCTAAATTTTTATATGAAAGCGTCGAATAGCGAAAATAAAGTTAATTCGTAACCAAACCCAAAAAAAAAATCCATCCAAATCCGAAGCGAAAGTGACCACCCCGAAAAGATCCTAAAAAATGTTGAAATTTGGATTAACTAGCCTACTTTGTGATGCTCCTAAAATAATATGGGTAGTATATAAGAAATAATTGTATTCGACTTCTCGTTCTTATGTGAAATATTTCAAAGCAAACATTCATCAATATTAATATTAATGCAATAAAATTGCATGCAGAATAAACTCCACTTCATAAAAGACGGGAAATGAGATTTCGACTACATCATTGTTTATCAAGAAAAATCATATTATGTTCCTTAAAACAGAAAATATTAAAATTGCTTGTTTAACTTGCCTTTAACTTCAGCTATGTTGTAAAGAAAGCTAAGTCATATAGCACCTATCCGTGCAAGGAGTTCATTGATGACTATATAAATATAATAACCCATTTATGAATTCTAAGGATTTTAAAAGCTGAATATTTTTATATGGAAAATAACTGATCGCAACTCAACTGCTCCACTAAATTCAGCACCACCGGCGATAAAAACTTTTCTACGTAGATTGAACTTTGCTCGCTCTAAATGAAGATATTCGCGCCGAACTACAGTAGTACATACAGTATTAATATAACTTTTTTTTTTGGTGATATGAAAATGGGTCCCTGGAAAATGAAACTCACAACCCTGAGAAAACAAGCCCACAAATGTGGGTCGTAGCTCCATAATGAATATGAGCTCAACAAAATGAAAATCAACCCCAAAATAATATTGGAGCACTTTTGTTAAAATAAACCATAACTTATGGAAAAACAAGTAAGGAAAGTCTAAAGTCGGGCGGGGCCGACTATATTATACCCTGCACCACTTTGTAGATCTAAATTTTCGATACCATATCACATCCGTCAAATGTGTTGGGTGCTATATATAAAGGTTTGTCCCAAATACATACATTTAAATATCACTCAATTTGGACAGAATTTGATAGACTTCTACAAAATCTATAGATTCAAAATTTAAGTTGGCTAATGCACTAGGGTGGAACACAATTTTAGTAAAAAACAAGTAAGTAAAGTCTAAAGTCGGGCGGAGCCGACTATATTATACCGTTCACCACTATGTAGACAACCATTTGTGTTACCATCTCAACTACTTAAAATTTGCTGGGAGCTATATAAAAGTTTGCATTTTCAGATACAAATACTTTTAATGGAAACAATTTTTTGTACTTCTACAAAAACTCTAGAATTAAAATTTCAATCGGCTAACGCCGCCCAACACAATGTTAGTAAAAAATATGGGATATATGAAGCGAGAGAAATTTTAATGCAATTGTATAGAAGAGATTTATGATTTTTCAGGCGATACATATGTATTCGAGATATAGGACAATTAGAGTAAAATTTACAATTTTTTCTACTCAGCAGTGGCGATTTTAAAAGGATATTGGTTAGATCTCGCCAAGATATGTGGTCAACTGTGGGTTGTGATATATTATTTGGTCTAGTCGGGCGACTTGGAGCCTTATTTAAAACTCATCCGTTCTGTGGAAATTGTGGCATTGCAGTGTGTAGGATATGGCTAAGATATGGGGAAATCATCACAGAATTTTGTGTAAAGTGTGAGAATTTTGGCCATATTTGTATTCTCTGAGGAAACTATCCAGTCAATTGGAGGAAAATCCCATTGAATATGGGTCTAAAATATGAAACAGTCTTCCATATTTCCCCAACTCTGGTGTACGTATATATGGGAGCTATATACAATCTGAACCAATTTTGACTAAATTTGACATGCATAGTTAGAATAACAATTCTGCTAATCGGACGGGAGATATATATGGGAGCCATATCTAAATCTGAACCGATTTCAACCAAATTTGCCACAATTACCTATAGTACAAAACGTACTCCTTGTGCGAAGTTTGAAGCAAATCACACCAAAACCCTGGATTTTGAGGCCATATAAGTTCAATATATATATATATATATATATATAAATATATATATATATATTTATATATATATATATATATATATATATATATATATATATATATATATATATATATATATATATATATATATATATATATATATATATATATATATATATATATATATATATATATATATATATATATATATATATATATATATATATATATATTTCGTCCGATATATATATATATATGGGAGCTATATCTAAATCTGAATCGATTTTGACCATATTTGGTACATACAATAGTAACGTTAAAAGTACCGCAAAATTTTAAGAAAGTCAGGGCAAAACTCTGGCTTTTTAGACCATACAACTCCAAATCGGGCGAAGGATATATATGTGAGCTATATCTAAATCTGAACCGAGTTTCACAACATTTGACACACTTAACGATACTATTAAACGTACCCCTTGTGCAAAATTTGAAGCAAATCACGGCAAAACTCTGGCTTTTGTGGCATATAAGTTCAAATCGGACGAAAGATATATATGGGAGCTATATCTAAATTTGAACCGATTTCAATCAAATTTACCAAACAATGGTATAATGTCAATTCTACCCTCTGTGCAAAATTTCACGAAGATCGGTAGTAAACTTTGGCCTCTGTGGTCATATGAGTCTAAATCGGACGAAAGATATATTTGGGAGCTATATCTAAATCCGAACCGATTTGGCTGATATTTTGCAAGATTTTCGAGATTAATAAAATATTTGGATGTACGGTATTTCATGAAAATCGGTTGATAAACACGCTAACTACGACCACATCGGGGATAAATATATATGGCAGCTATATCTAAATCTGAACCGATTTTTTTCCAAAACCAATAGCGATTGTCTCTGTCCCAAGAAACGGCCCTATGCCAAATTAGAGGACGATCGGACTTAAATTGCGAGCTGTACTTTGTGCACAAAATTACATATACAGACAGACGGACGGACAAACAGACAGACGGACATCGCTAAATCGACTCAGAATTTAATTCTAAGCCGATCGGTATACTAAAAGATGGGTCTATGACCACTATTTCTTGCCGTTACATACAAATGCACAAACTTATTATACCCTGTACCACAGTAGTGGTTAAGGGTATAAATATGGGAAACATTTAAATCTGAAGCAATTTTAAGGAAACTTCGCAAAATGTTATTTATGATTTATCGCTCGAAATATATGTATTATAAGTTTAGGAAAATTAGAGTCAGTTTTACAACTTTTCGACTAAGCAGTGGCGATTTAACAAGGAAAATGTTGGTATTTTGACCATTTTTGTCGAAATCAGAAAAACATATATATAGGAGCTATATCTAAATCTGTGCAAAATTTCAACTAAATCGGAGTTAAAAATTGGCCTCTGTGGTCATATGAGTGTAAATCGGGCGAAAGCTATATATGGGAGATATATCTAAATCTGAACCGATTTCAACCAAATTTGGCACGCATAGCTACAATGCTAATTCTACTCCCTGTGGAAAATTTCAATTAAATCGTAGCAAAAAATTGGCCTCTGTGGTCATATGAGTGTAAATCGGGCGAAAGCTATATATGGGAGCTATATCTAAATCTGAACCGATTTGGCTGATATTTTGCAAGTTTTTCGAGACTCATAAAATATTCGGATGTACGGAATTTGAGGAAGATCGGTTGATATACAACTATGACCAGATCGGTGAAAAATATATATGGCAGCTATATCTAAATCTGAACCGATTTTTTTCAAAATCAATAGGGATCGTCTTTGAGCCGAAACACGACCCTATACCAAATTTTAGGACAATCGGACTAAAACTGCGAGCTGTACTTTGCACACAAAAATACACCAACAGACAGACAGACGGACAGACAGACAGACGGACATCGCTAAATCGACTGAGAATTTAATTCTAAGACGATCGGTATACTAAACGATGGCGTTACATACAAATGCACAAACTTATTATACCCTGTAGTGGTGAATGGTATAAATATGGAGTTTAAACAAAAAATAACTGTGTGTTTCTGAGTACGAATCTCTTGGGACTCGTTTTAGCCCACAATGGACTCTGTCCATAGGAGAAATTCGAAAAAACAAAATTGTCAATATATATATTAGAAACCATTGTCAATTCCAAGAAAGCAAAAATATTCCCCACTTGAAAACGAAGCACAACCTCAGAAAGGAATTTGGGATTTATTTCCTTTTGAAATATTTGGGGTTATATTCATAATACAAAACGAGTGTTGAAAATAAGATGAAATTGCTCCCAAAAAAAGAAAAAAAAAACATTAAAAAATTGATGTTTTACGTTTAATTTTTGTAGACCTATTTCATTTAAGTCTTGGGGCTAATTTTCATGTCGGCATAGTTTTAATACCTCTAAGTTTATATTTTCTCTGGAAACTGGTGAAGTATTTAAAAATAGTTTTCCTTAATTAATAGGAAACCAGGAGAAGTTACTCTTAACTGAGGCTATTTCTTGGTTCTTGGTCGTAACGTAGCGTGATAATTGATCGTTAAGTATTTTTCTTGAAATTTTTGTTGGAAAGGCTCCACCAATGTACAATAACAAATAATAATCAATGCTAATATTAATGCAAAGAAATTGAATGGAAAAATAAACTCTACATAATAAAAGACGGAAAATGAGATTTCGACTACATCATATTTTGTCATGCAGAATCATATTATGTTTCTCGAAACAGAAAATATTTAAATAGCGCTTCAGCAAAAAACTTGCTGAATTTTCAATAAACGATGCAAAGTCAAACAGCACTAACCCTTGTACGTTGTTCACTGATGATTTAGTAAACAAATTTCTTGTTTGGATGCGCTTCTTCTATTTATGAATTTCAACTCCTTCGGTAGCAAAAAAAAAAAAACAATTTTGGAACATACAAAATCGTATATTGATACATACATGTTGGCTGATATGTAATAGAACAAAGTTTTTTTCAGTTTTCAGTTTTATTTTTTTTTTTTTTGATTCTCAATTAATTTTAAAATCAGTTTGGAGCTTCGTCTTGAAATGATCGACACTTTGTTATTTTTTAGTGCAACCTTACTCTCAAAAAGACTATATCAAATCCTGGGCAGATTTGGTCCATTTTTATACCCTCCATCATAGGATGGGGTTATATTAACTTTGTCATTCCGTTTGTAACACATCGAAATATTGCTCTAAGACCCCATAAAGTATATATATTCTGGGTCGTGGTGAAATTCTGAGTCGATCTAAGCATGTCCGTCCGTCTGTTGAAATCACGCTAACTTCCGAACGAAACAAGCTATCGACCTGAAACTTGGCACAAGTAGTTGTTATCGATGTAGGTTGGATGGTATTGAAAATGGGCCATATCGGTCCACTTTTACGTATAGCCCCCATATAAAGGGACCCTCAGATTTGGATTGTGGAGCCTCTAACAGAAGCATATTTCATCCGATCCAGCTGAAATTTGGTATATGGTGTTGGTATATGGTCTCTAATAACCATGCAAAAATTGGTCCACATCGGTCCATAATTGTATATAGCCCCCATATAAATCGATCCCCAGATTTGGCTTGCGGAGCCTAAAACAGAAGCAAATTTCATCCGATCCGGCTGAAATTTGGTACATGGTGTTGCTATATGGTCTCTAACAACCATGCAAAAATTGGTCCACATCGGTCCATAATTATATATAGCCCCTATATAAACCGGTCCCCAGATTTGGCTTGCGGAGCCTAAAAGAGAAGCAAATTTCATCCGATCCGGCTGAAATTTGGTACATGGTGTTGGTATATGGTCTCTAACAATCATGCAAAAATTGGTCCACATCGGTCCATAACTATATACAACCCCCATATAAACCGATCCCCAGATTTGGCTTGCGGAGCCTCAAAGAGAAGCAAATTTCATCCGATCCGGCTGAAATTTGGTATATGATGTTGGTATATTGTCTCTAACAACTATGCAAAAATTGGTCCACATCGGTTCATAATTATATATAGCCCCCATATAAACTGATCCCCAGATTTGGCTTGCTGAGTCTCCAAGAGAAGCAAATTTCATCCAAGCCGGTTGTAATTTGGAACATGGTGTTAGTATATGATCTTTAACAACCGTGCCAGAAGTGGTCCATATCGGTCCATAATTATATATAGCCCCCACATAAAACGTTCTCCAGATTTGACCTCCTGAGCCTCTTGGAGGAGCAAAATTCATCCGATCCGGTTCAAATTAGGAACGTGGTGTTAGTATATGGTCGCTAACAACCATACCAAAATTGGTCCAATCACACAAAAATTGGTCCATATCGGTTCATAATTATGGTTGCCACTAGAGCCAAAAATAATCTACCAAAATTTTATTTCTATAGAAAATTTTGTCAAAATTTTATTTCTATAGAAAATTTTGTCAAAACTTTATTTCTAGAGAAAATTTTTTTAAAATTTTATTCAGTTCATAATAAAATTTTCATCATTTTCAAAATTGTATTTCTATAGAAAATTTTGTCAAAATTTTATTTCTATAGAAAATTTTGTTCAAATTTTATTCGGTTCATAATCATGGTTGCCACTCGAGCCACAAATAATCTACCAAGATTTTATTTCTATAGAAAATTTTGTCAAAAGTTTATTTCTATAGCAAATTTGTTAAAATTTTATTTCTGTAGAAATTTTTGTCAAAATTTTCATTCTATAGAAAATTTTGTCAAAATGTTTATTTCTATAGAAAATTTTGTGAAAATTTTATTTCTATAGAAAATTTTGTTAAAATTTTATTTCTGTAGAAAATTTTGTCAAAATTTTATGTCTACTTTGTCAAACTGAATTATATACGTATTGGATCGATCTTTTTTGATTTAATATATACCACGTATGGACTTACATACAATTTATAAGATGGTGTTAGGAGGTTTTAAGATACCTTGCCATCGGCAAGCGTTACCGCAACTTAAGTAATTCGATTGTGGAAGAAGTTTCTACGCAATCCATGATGGAGGGTACATAAGCTTCGGCCTGGCCGAACTTACGGCCGTATATACTTGTCGATCTTAACTTGTGTGTAGGCAAAAAACGATTATTGAAGGTGGTTATATCGTCATAGAATTTATCCCTCATCAACAATTTGTATATAGTCGGAAATCGATATGTCGATATGTTACAAACGGAATGATAAACGTATTGTACCACCATCAGCATTCTATGGCGGTGAGTACAACAACAAGGATCGATATACCTCATTTTCGAATTTGAACAGCTTGAAGTATCAAATTTTAGAAAGATAGTTCAGTTATTGAAAGCTGTTACATGACTACAAAGGCTTGCGGTGTACGCGTGAGTAATATTTTACTCATGCTCACACATACTTACTACGGTAAATTTTTACTCATGGAGCAAATGTTTTGTAGGACTCACGCACACTCACTAAAAGAAAATCTGCACTCACACATGAAAAAGTTTTAAAGACTCGTGCACATTCACGATCAGAAATGTCGTGACTCACGAAACGCTCGTGCTTCACGAAAAATCCCTCAATTAAAAAAAAAAAAATAAAAACTCGCCATGTTAAGGTTAAGTTTTGCGTTTGAGTGTGCGTAAGTGCGAATAAAAGTTGAAAACCAGCCAGCGAAAATGTTTCATTGATGTAACGAAACATTTTTATTAGGACAATTAAAATGTTCTTAAATAGTACGAAATGTTTCTTTGACGAAAAGAAATTCCATTAAAATAAAGAAAATTTGTGTTATATTATTAACGAGTTTGTTTCATTGTCTCAAGTTTATGAAAATTTTCTGATGATTTTATTGACTCCACTATATTCGTGAGCGGAATTTTTTTCGTAAGCACATTTTTAGGAAATTCGTTACTCACGCACATTCACGAAGAAATTATTTTCGTGACTCACGCTCACGCACTACATTTGTATAACATTCGCCACAGAATGGGGGGTGTTTTAACTTGCCATTCCGCTTGTAACACATCCTAACATTGATCTAAATCCCCATAAATTATATATATTCTGGATCGTGGTGAAATTTTGTTTGTTTGCTTGTTTTTTTTTTTATTTTATCATGCACAACAAGATTTAGATCTTATAAATTAAAGAACACAAATTATATGATAAAATTCGATATATAAATAAAAATGTATAAATATTAAAAAGATTTGCAATAATAGAAAAAGGCAATTAAGACAATTAAATTAAATTAAATTAATGGAAAAAATAAAAATAAATACATAATTAAATAAGCAAAGTTTAATTTTAAAAAAAATTGAATAGAGATATAACATTATGATAATTATTTTGTATAAAACAATAAGTAAAAAAAAAAATAAAGTAAAAGTTAGCATAGACCTGTCTATTTATTTAGTTTTGGTTAAGATAAGTAAAAGTTTTTCCTTACAAACATTTGGGTTACTGTTAAGCTGTAGGCTATGTGGAAGAACATTCCGAGTCGCACTGCATTTATAAAGAAGTGCCATTCCAAAAACATGGGTCGGTACCGAAATGGAGTCAATGTTTTGCCCCGATTGGATCTCGCAAACTGAGGCCTCTAGTAGAGATAACATATATAATTTTACGCTAATAGAAAAAGTTTCGTTATATTAACGAAATGTGTCGTTAAAAGTCAGCCAATGAAATAAATTCGTTAATACAACGAAATTTTTCGTTAATATAACGAATTTTCTGCACATTAACGTAACGTTTCGTACCATTAACGAATATTTTCATTGTATTGTGTAGAATGTTGCTCCTATTTTGAGTTTGGAATGCACTCTTCAGTTGTCAAAATGCCGTCCAAGCAAGAAGAGCAGCGTATCAAAATTTTGCTCGCGCATCGCGAAAATCCGAGCTACTCGCACGCAAAGCTGGCAAAATCGCTAAAACTTGCCAAATCAACCGTTACAAATGTAATTAAAGTGTTTGGGGAACGTTTGTCGACAGCCAGGAAGTCTGGATCGGGGGGAAATCGAAAACCGGAAGCCGCTGAGACGACAAAGAGAGTTGCCGGTAGTTTCAAGCGAAACCCTAACCTCTCTCTCCGAGATACCGCAAATAAGATGGGTGTATCGTCTACAACCGTGCATCGAGCCAAAAAACGAGCCGGACTATCGACTTACAAGAAGGTAGTGACTCCAAATCGCGATGATAAACAAAATACGACGGCCAAAGCGCGATCCCGGAGGCTGTACACGACGATGCTAACAAAGTTTGACTGCGTGGTAATGGACGACGAAACCTACGTCAAAGCCGACTACAAGCAGCTTCCGGGACAGGAGTTTTATACGTCAAAAGGAAGGGGAAAGGTAGCATATATTTTCAAGCACATAAAACTGTCAAAGTTCGCAAAGAAATATCTGGTTTGGCAAGCCATCTGTACCTGTGGCTTGAAAAACAGCATTTTCATAGCTTCCGGGACTGTCAACCAAGAAATTTACGTGAAAGATTGTTTGAATAAACGTCTGCTGCCTTTCCTGAAGAAACACGGTTGTTCTGTACTGTTTTGGCCGGATTTGGCATCTTGCCATTACGGTAAAAAGGCCATGGAGTGGTACTCCGCCAACAACGTGCAGGTGGTTCCCAAGGACAAGAACCCTCCCAACACGCCAGAGCTCCGCCCAATTGAGAAATACTGGGCTATTGTCAAGCGGAACCTAAAGAAGACCAAAAACTGCTAAGGGCGAGCAGCAGTTCAAGGCAAACTGGCTTTCTGCGGCGAAGAAGGTGGACAAGGTGGCTGTACAAAATCTGATGGCAGGTGTCAAGCGTGAGGCCCGGCAATTCGGATTTGGAAAAGCGAAAGCCTAACAGAATATTTTTCCTGAATTTTATACTAATTGAACTTGAAAAAGAAATTTAATTTGATTTTTTAAATAAACGATTTCACCGATTTACACGCGTTTTCCCTTGACCAAATTTTGACCGTATCACCCTTTACAATGGTTCAAACGCAATGGAAGGTCGTTGATATAAACGGAAAAAAGCAGGGTGCCAAGAACAGTTTCCTGGGGGAACACCCTTTAAAAATGAACGAACATCAGAGACACATGTCCGATTATGCACAGACTGTGTCCGTTCGCTTAAATAAGAATTCAACAGACTGACAGAACGTAAAGAGAAATTGAAGAACTTTCCCAGTTTCAAACATAATAGGGAATGATTGACGGTGTCGAATGCTTTCGAATGGTCCAGTAAAACAAGAAACCCAACCTTACCACTGTCTAATTAAATTTATGTTAATTTCCAAACACTTTAAACTGTTTTTAGTACGTACCAATGTTTTATGGTAACTTTACAAAGTATTTTTCACTTTTTCCACAAAGTTAAAAGCTTAATGTCGCAATTATAACTTGTTTTTTTGAAGCTTTTACAAAACACGTCTGCACTTCAACACTGTTGCCACTGTCCACGGTCGATCTAGCCATTTCCGCCCGTCTGTTGAAATCACTTGAAACTTGGCCCAACAAGTTATTATCGATGTAGGTCGGATGGTATTGCATATGAGCCATATTGGTCTACTTTTACTCATTGCCTCTATATAAACCGACCCCCAGATTTAGCTTTCGGAGCCTCTTAGAGAAACAAATTTATCCGATTTGGTTGGAATTTGGTTCGTGGTGTTAGTATATGGTCCCAAAAATTAACGTAAAATTTTATCATAATAATATATATGCCCTATATAAACTGATCCCCAGATTTGAACTTTTGGAGCAGCAAATTTCATACGATTCCATTAAAATTTTGTATATTATTATTACCGGTTAAGAGCTGAATTATATTGGTATGAAATCTGCCTTGTTTGTTTAACTTATACCACATATGGACTACACCCAAAAAAAATTAACTCTCTCTATTTCACTAAAGCCAATTTAACTTTATTTTAATTCATGGAATTATTATGTTTGGAGAAAATTTCCTTTAGTCTAGTATTTTTTTTTTGCGTGCATTAGTTAAATTAATTAAAAAACGTGAAAAAATTATACACAAATTAAGCATACAGATTTACTAAATTCGGATTTCTCACAAAAAAAAAAATTATACACAAATTAAGCATACAGATTATACACAAAATTATACACAAATTAAGCATACAGATTTACTAAATTCGGATTTCTCACATTCATTATTTCTTTAAATTTTGTAACTTTTACTACAAATGCGTCCATCATGAACTTCGTATGTCACTGAAGACAATCTTGCAATTTTGAACACCAATTCTTTCCTTTATGGTCCTAAACTACTTCTAGATTTTCAACTTCAGGCAAATCGGATAGAAAATACAGTTTTTAGACGCCCAAGAAGTAAAATCGGGAGATCGGTCTATATGGGGGTTATACCAAAAAATGGACCGATACACCTCAATTTCGGCACACCTCTTTATGGTCCAAAAATATCTCTAGATTTCTAATTTCAGACAAATCGTATAGTAAACAATTTCTAGAAGGTCAAGAAGTAAAATCAGGAGATCGGTCTGCCTGCAAACAAAAAACGAATCTGTGCCAAAAGGCTGTAGCGTGATTACAACAGATAGACGGACAAACGGACATGCTTATATCGTCTTAGAATTTCTCCCTGATCAAGAATATATATACTTTATATAGTCGGAAATCGATGTTTCGATGTGTTACACACGGAATGACAAACTTATGATGGTGGGTATAAAAAGTAACCTTTTCTTGTAACAAAATTATTGGTAGCACTCAAGATCGGCGACATCTATTGACAATTTACTAACATTCAAAATTCAATTATGCAGTATATCCCTAAAGATTTATAACTTCACTAACGACACATTTTCATAGTAACATATTGTGCGATTATATTCCACTCAAACTGTGCTGAAAGACCACTTTTCATAAATGAAGATTTTTAGCATTATAGGCTTCTTCGAAAAATAAACGAAAAGAAAATAGGTAAATTCAACTTTCATCCTGAATAATAAAATGACGATAGCAAATTTGAGGAATAGAGAGTAGAAAAGTGGGGTCTATCGGTATCCAGCCATCAAAACACAAAAACCGAGGCAGACAAATTTAATGAGAAAACTTTTCATTATCTTAGACTGAGAGAGAGGGAGGGAGAGAGTCTTACCATGATTTTGCTGATGTTTACGACGACGTTGCGATGATGGCAAAGAACCTCACATGCATTTTTTAAGTAAAAAAGCGTAGGATAATCTTTTGACTTCAGACGAAAGGGTAAAAATTGCAAAAACTCATTTTGTCCCTTTTTGCTTTGCCTTGATTTTGCTTGTGAGTAATCTCATCATTTCATCTAAATTAAAAGACCAGAGGAAAATAAACCTCATCAACAATTTGACTAAGCACAAATAAACTTATGAATATTTTATGAAATAGTTTATATGTCACTCTTGCTCTGCACTACTACGGCAGTGCACCCACCCACTAAGCAAACAGTGGATTTCTTCTACTCACAAAGTATATGAGTGTGTGTGGGTGTGCGTGTGTGAGAGAGGGAGAGTGTATGCAGTTATTTTTGTGAATGCACTGACCCATTGAATGAATGGGCGTACTCCATTGGCTGATATTGCTGACTTCAACTACCATCGCAATCTAAATGAATTTTGAATTTGTCAACTATGCTCCTCTATAGTAGTTTGGAAAAAGTCAAGTACGATATATTTCCAGTTGATTGGACAATGGGGATGGAATGTAAAGTTTGGGTAGCTTCAAGAGTTGTAATTTTCTTGAGAGTTATAAAGTAAAGCAGGATGTAAAGTTTAAAGTTTGGCGAGACCGACTATGTTTTATACAGCGCTACTGGTAACATTTTTGTTACCATCTGAAAGCCTTTGTTGAACTCCGTTCCAACAACCTATACCCAAAATCACAACCTGAATTTTTCTAAAATTGAATTGAATTCCAAAATTATTGATTATGAATTGAAAATTAGAAAGTTAAGAAATTGTTTGAATTAATATTAGCTAAGCGGTAACCCTGAAATCTTTCCCCGCTTCACGGAGAAAGCTTTCACTCAATTGAACTTAAACATATTTGTCCTTTTCACCTTCTGGAAAAAAATAATTGTTGTTTTGTTCTAAATAACAATGTCTGACCCTTTGTAAATTTTGTTTTTTTTTGACTTGCAAAATTCACTTGTGCACAGAATTTCAAAAGGGTAAGCCGCTGCCACCCACAATAAAACACTTGCAACTCAAACTGAAATATCTATTGTTTTCTTATTTCTGTTTCCTTTTTTTTATGATTCTGGGAGCATCATATTAATTGTACAGTCCATTCCAGTATACCCCGGAGTTGTACAGCCTTCAAAATTTATATAAAGCGGTAATTATTTTTATACCCACCACCATAGGATGGGGGGTATATTAACTTTGTCATTCCGTTTGTAACACATCGAAATATTGCTCTAAGACCCCATAAAGTATATATATTCTGGGTCGTGGTGAAATTCTGAGTCGATCTGAGCATGTCCGTCCGTCCGTCCGTCCGTCCGTCTGTTGAAATCACGCTAACTTCCGAACGAAACAAGCTATCGACTTGAAACTTGGCACAAGTAGTTGTTATTGATGTAGGTCGGATGGTATTGCAAATGGGCCATATCGGTCCACTTTTACGTATAGCCCCCATATAAACGGACCCCCAAATTTGGCTTGCGATTGCTCTAAGAGAAGCAAATTTCACCCGAACCGGCTGAAATTTGGTACATGGTGTTAGTATATGGTCTCTAACAACCATGCACAAATTGCTCCACATCGGTCCATAATTATATATAACCCCCATATAAACCGATCCCCCGATTTGGCTTGCGAGGCCCCTAAGAGAAGCAAATTTAATCCGATCCGGCTGAAAATTGGTACATGGTGTCAGTATATGGTCTCTAACAACCATGCAAAACTTGGTCCACATCGGTCCATAATTATATATAGCCCCCATATAAACCGATCCCCCGATTTGGCTTGCGAGGCCTCTAAGAGAAGCAAATTTCACCCGATCCGGCTGAAATTTGGTACATGGTGTTAGTATATGGTCTCTAACAACCATGCAAAAATTGGTCGACATCGGTCCATAATTATATATAGCCCCCATATAAACCGATCCCCCGATTTGGCTTGCGAGGCCTCTAAGAGAAGCAAATTTCATCCGATCCGGCTGAAATTTTGTACGTGATGTTAGTATATGGTCTATAACAACCATGCAAAAATTGGTTCACATCGGGTCATAATTATATATAGCCCCCATATAAACCGATCACCAGATTTGACCTCCGGAACCTCTTGGAAGACCAAAATTCATCTGATTCAGTTGAAATTTGGTATGTGGTGTTAATATATGGCCTCAAACTCCCATGAAAAAATTGGTCGATATCGGTCCATAATTATATATAGGCCCCATATAAACCGATCCCCAGATTTGACCTCCAGAGCCCCTTGGAAGAGCAAAATTCTTGCCATTCGGTTGAAATTTGGTACGTGATGTTAGTATATGGTATCCAACAACCATGCAGGAATTGGTTCCTATCAGTCCATAATTATATATAACTACCATATAAACCGATCCCCAGATTTGACCTCCGGTGCCTTTTGGAGAAGCAAAATTCATCCGATCTGCTTGAAATTTGGTACGTGGTGGTAGTATATGATATTTAACAACCATGCCAAAAGTGGTCCATATCAGTCTATAATCGTACATAGCCCCATATAAACCGATCCCGAGATTTGGTTTTGGAACCTCTTGGAGGAGCAAATTTCATCCGAGTGAGTTGAAATTTTGTACATTGTGCTAGTAATGGTCGTTAACAACCATGCCTAACTAGGTCCATATCGGTCTATAGTTATATATGGCCCTCAGATAAATCGATCCCCAATCACACAAAAATTGGTCCATATCAAGTTCATAATTGTATATAGCCCCCATATAAGCGACCCCCATATTTCAATTCTGGCTCTCTACGTACAAAAAGTCCATATCGATTCGTAATTATTTGTAGACTTAACTATACATAACTTTTTTGTCTAATATATACCATGTATGGACTAAATCACAGTCTTTCGTAGAAGTTTCTACGCAATCCATGGTGGTGGGTACATAAGATTCGGCCTGGCCGAACTTGCGGCCGTATGTACTTGTTTTTATTTATTGTTCAGAAGCCAAAACTGTCGGCTATAACATAAAATATTATAATCCGTTAAGAGTTGTTCGAATTGCCCACCACGCTTACCTGTCAAAGCTACCTCTTGATGGACCAAAGTGTCGCTGCGGTATTTTGGCCCACTCCCATGAAAGCGTCATCTTGAGAAAACTAAAGAGAAAGGCACTTAAAAATACCAAAGTGTCGATTTCTTTAGTTTACCAAAAAAAAAACACATAAAAATCAACAAAGTCTTATTTGTTTTTTTTTTTTCAATTTCGAAGCAATGGTTTAGGCCATATTATTTATGTATGGCACATTTTCAACCGTTTAGATAAAGCCTTACAGAAGATCGACACTTTGGTATTTTTAAGTGCCTTTCTCTAAGGCGACAAAAGCCCAACGGAATGAGATCCGGGGATTTTGGTGGTCATTGTGCGATAGGAATGAACCTCCTTGTTAAGCCACTGTGATGCGTGCTGAGTGCGATGTGACGGAGACCTCTTGAAATTTCCATGGTCTGTGGCTGAAGTGATGCCTGTCTGTGGTGTCAATACTGTCTTTAGGACATTTTCCCGACAATATTCGGCATCTATTTTGACACCAGTGACGATGAATATGAGCATGGAGCGACTATCGTCCGTTACGGCGGCCCAGACCGGTACCATCGGCGAAACATCAGTTCTGATGTCCAATCAAAGGTAAACATCTTCAGCTGGACTCTTTGGTATGCAAACCCAAAAAAACAAAATGTGTTTTTCACAAACAGCTCAATTTGGAATAGCTTCTCATCGGAGAAAACTAAATTCGGTAACTGGCCACTTTCGTGCAACCGAAGCAATTCCTTGGCTCCTTCTAAACTAATTTTTAGTGGCTTCTTATGGGAAAATTTAAGTTCGGTAACTGGTCACTTTCGTGCGTGCGAAACAACTTTTTTCCTTCCACTCTAATGTTTTGTGCATCGGTGAGCTCTTGCACCTGTTGAAGCTTCAATTCCTTGAACATTTTTTAACATAAGCTGCATCCGTTCACGTGATGTATTCAGTTCACGAGTAAGTATTATACTACAGAGGCGTGGGTTTCTATCAAATCTGGCCTTTATATTTAACGTTATTTGGTCCACTTTTTGGACGCGATGTAACCTGCCTTCATCACAGTAATGAGCAATGGTACGAGAAACAAATGATTTATTTACATTTAAATGTTGGATGGCTCTAATTTCAATTTCATTAAAAATAATAATTTCTGTAGGCAATAGAGCAAAATGCTTTTGTTAGCTTGTAAACAATGAAAAGAACTGTCAATGAAATAAATCTGTCAACTGTCAGATGAGCGATTTTGCAACGATAGCAACCAGAAGATGGTTCCAATACATAGCAGCCATACGGTAATATATAGAATATGATTATCATGAACTATGATTACGGATCCGTCCAACACAGCCTCGCTCCCTAAATTGGACAATTCAGGATAGTAACCCAGTTTGCTTAGTATACAAATATTTTCTGTGCATACTTTCAGACCGCTTTGTTGTCCGTTTCAAAATACTAAGCCGTGCAAAATAGTACCCACAAATATGGAATGCGTCAATTCCATTATATGTTAAAGTACCGATTTCATCCGTACTCTGCATGAGATTTGGGATAAAAAAATTTAAACATAAAGGAATCAATTTAAAACTCACTTTTGACTATAAATTTTGCACAATATTCCTATCCAACTAAGAGGTACTTTACAAATTATTATAGAAATAAAATGTTCTATAGAAATAAAATGTTTACAAAATTTTCTATAGAAATTACATTTTGACAAAAGTTTCTATAGAAATAAAATTTTGATAAAATTTTCTATAGAATTGAAATCTTGACAAATGTTTTCATAGAATTTAATTTTGACATAAGTTTCTATAGAAGTAAAATTTTGACAAAATTCTCTATAGAAAATAAAATTTTGACTAAATTTTCTATAGAAATAAAATTTTGACAAAATTTTCTTTAGAAATAATATTTTGAAAAAATCTTCTATAGAAATAAAATTTTGAAAAAATTTTCTATAGAAATAAAATTTTGACGAAATTTTCTACAGAAATAAATTTTGACAAAATTTTATATAGAAATAAGCCATATAGACTGCAATATGGTTGGATGGACGCACGATTCGTTCCATTCCTCATCAACATCCTCTACTTGCAGCAAAACTATCAACCAATTATCAGAATAAATTCGGGTAGTTCACTAAACCCAAAATGAACCCACTCGAACCTTCCGAAAAAGGTTTATGATAGTTGGCCTCTGCCTAAATAAATCTTTGTACAAAAATTTTGATAAAACTTTATATAGAAATATAATTTTGGCAAAATATTCTATAGAAATAAAATTTTGACAAAAGTTTATATAAAAATAAAATTTTGACAAAATGTTCTACAGGAATAAAGTTTTGACAAAATTTTGTACAGGAATATAATTTTGACCAAATTTTCTATAGAAATTAAATTTTGACAAAAATTTCTATAGAAATAAAATTTTGCAAAATAAGATTTTTTGTTTGGTAATTTTTTGGTTAGGTTAGGTGGCAGCCCGATGTATCAGGCTCACTTAGACTATTCAGTCCATTGTGATACCACATTGGTGAACTTCTCTCTAATTTTTTGGTAACATTTTCTCTAAATTTTGGTAGATTATTTTTAACTCGAGTGGCAACCTTGCTACTAAGTGGGGAAGTGTACCGCCTGTAAGTATGCATTTATATTAATGAAAAAAATTTACTAAGATAAAATGAATTTTAGTACCGATTCGGGCACAAAAAATAATAAAAATAATGAAAAATTAAAAAAAAATCTTATGAACTTTATTTTAAATAAAAACTGGTTTTTAATATTTTGTGAATTGCATGCCGTTTTCACATCCTTGTCCATTAATATTTGTTTTTTAATTTATTATATAATTATAAATGAAAATTTTCCCACTACTTTTAGAAACTACATCGTATTGGACATATATTGAATATAGCTGCCAAAGGGACAACCAACTGAATATAAAGTGAAGTTAAATGGAAATATTAAAGTTTTCTTTAGTTTACCAAAAAAAAAAAAAAAACACATAAAAATCAACAAAGTCTTATTTGTTTTTTTTTTCAATTTCGAAGCAATGGTTTAGGCCATATTATTTATGTATGGCACATTTTCAACCGTTTAGATAAAGCCTTACAGAAGAAGCTTCACATTTTCTATTTGGTTTATAGTACAAAATGGACTTTTATTAGCTTGTTGTTAATTTGCCATTGAATCACCACTGAAATGGCAAAAGATTTCGCAATTTCAAAGTTTATGTAAAATTTGACCCAAAAACATAAGAATTTTTAGAGCATAGTTTTAGGCAAAAATTAAGTAAATATTTATGGGATACTTTTGAGGGTTGTTTCCAGCGAGTAATTAGTTTTATTTATTTAGCGATTTGTCTAAGGGTTAACATGTTTTTGCAAACATGAAGCAAAATAACATGTATATAGTTGTAGCCGGAAAAGTGGGGGGAAAATGAAACTGTTAACCCTTTCACTACTGATGTCCACCTGGAAGGACATGACTTTGAGCGTTGATTATTCGTTATCCTTGTACGTTTTATTTAAAATTTTTGGTGGAGTATGTTAAGGAGGTCCTTCTAATATTAACTTGCCAGTTTTATATAGTCGAATATGTGTTTCGTCAATTTTATGCAAGTTTTTTTCTATGAAAAACGTGAAATCCCCATTTTTTGTAATTTCTGATATTGCCCTTGAGCAGTTATGGTGACCTATTTATAATATACAATTGTTAATTTTTTCTGTATCATAGGAAGTGTTGTTTAACAAAAAGGACATAAAAAATTGAAAATTGGGTGTACGGTATATAAATGGGTAAGTCGATTAAGTCATGTCCTCTATAGTGGACATCGGTAGTCAAAGGTTGCAAAGTTCATACAGCCATTTAAATTGTGTTAGACAAAAATATGTAACATGAAATGGCAAAATTCGAATTTATTGTAAAACAGAGTTTATATAGGGTACTTCAAATTCCATATGTATTGTAAAACTATTTCGACGAGTTTGAGATTTCATAGAATTCGACCCAATTTAAGGAAGTAAGCATCAGGCACTCAAAAATCTCAGTTTCATGGTCGCAAAACAAAAAACATTTTATATAATATTTGTAGTGTAAAAATAAAACAATACCGTTAACATACTCCAACAAATCATATAAGAGTAATGTGCATGACTTTGAGATGGTCTACTGCACATTACCCCATAGACAATAGATTTTACATAGATGATCCACTATTCTCTTTAAAAAAATGTGCCAGTTCCAAAAATTAATTTTCTGATACTTCGTTTTGATTTTTTCGTTAAGAGTCAGTTCCAAACATTCAGTTTCCATCATTTGCTTTTGTGTTGTTCGTAAACAGAAATGCTGATCAAAATTAAATTTTGTATTTTCGCGGTTTTGGTCACAATTCTTTGCTCAAATATGGACTTTTAATATATTAATTTATTTATAAATCCACTGGTGCATCATAAACGTTCTAATTTTGTGTAAAATTGGCAAACTACAAAAAAGGAAACGAAAGAGAATGTAAGCGTGCTCTTATTTTTTCATTTATTCTTAATCTTCCGAACTGTCAAACATAGTTTGACACCCATGGCTTATCTATGTAAAATCTATTGTCTATGCATTACCCTTGTAAGCACGGTGGACAGATTTTTTTGGGAGAGATACCGAAAATTTCGAAATCCATGTTTTTACACCTATCTTATGAAATAATACTACATTCTAATGCATGTATATACTATATAAATAAGATATAAGCTTAAGACCCTAGCAGTCATAGCTTACAATTATATTTATAATTTTATTGTAAATGTAATTAATTGATAAATAAATAAATAAATAAATAAGATATATCTAGTGGTAGGAAAAAAAAAATTATGTTTTCGAAATGAATAGAAAAATGAATAACATTATCTTTTGAGTAGGAATAATGAAATGAATATAGTTAATTTAATAGCATAAAATGAAAATGTGAATATTTTTCTTATTTAGCGACTAATTTCATACTATAAACCTACTAAAAATAAGAAAGAAAACATTATTTTTAAACTTAGTATAAAGATACATATTAAATAAAATTAATTACATTAATAAAATTAATTACAAGTGAATTGACTCCGTTGACTACCAATGTCCACTCAGGTGGACATCTTACTACATACACACTAACGTAAGTACACACCCAAAAATTGTCGTTTTGTACTATTTAACACTAGAATAAACTAGTTTTGAAGAAAAAAAAATTTTTCAATGGCTACTTTTACTTCGGTAGTGAAAGGGTTAAGGAAACGTAGAAATCTGGAGCAGAATATTAGAGTATAGCTTTCTCCACAGTTTATAGACTAGATATTTTGATTGATAATTGGGCGATACTTATATGTGTGTCGTTCGATAAGTAATTAGGATCCAAAAAAAAAAAAAATAAAATATAGTACACAAAATAGTCTTCAATCACGAAATTAATTGACCGAATTAATGTTTAATTAAAATTTCTTTAGTCATAAAAATTATAAAATCTTATTCTATCTAATTATACAACTTTTGTGATTCATTTGATTGATTTTTGTTAAAAATTATTTGAATCAGTGAAAAGTTTAATTAAAATTTTACATTTTTATACCCTCCATGATGGCTGTATATTAACTTCGTCATTCCGTTTGTAACACATCGAAATATTGTTCTAAGACCCCATAAAGTATATATATTCTGGGTCGTGGTGAAATTCTGAGTCGATCTGGGCATGTCCGTCCGTCCGTCTGTTGAAATCACGCTAACTTCCGAACGAAACAACTTGAAACGTGGCACAAGTAATTGTTATTGATGTAGGTCAGATGGTATTGCAAATGGGCCATATCGGTCCACTTTTACGTATAGCCCCCATATAAACGGACCATAAAATTTTACTTGTCGATCCTCTAAGAGAAGCAAATTTCATCCGATCTGGCTGATTGTACATGGTGTAAGTATATGGTCTCTAACAACCATGCAAAAATTGGTCCACATCGGCCCATAACTATATATAGCCCCCATATAAACCGATGCCCTGGAGGAGGGTGGTCTCTCTAAACACAAATCGTTTGTCCAATCTTTCCCTGCAGCCAAGTGTAGAAGACTCCTTCAAACCTCATCTCGACACAACGTTCGACCGCAAGGAAAGAGACACTCTTCCGACCTGCAAGCAAGCATGTCACCGTCCGTTCACTACAAATTCCTCGCCGAGAATCGTCTGCTGTCCACCAAGTTGGAGGACCGGTGGGTCTGGGTAAACATCTGGCCCATATCGACCAGCCCAAAACCCAGAATCACAAGGCATCAATATAATTTTTTTGCAGTAGTTTTGTACATTAGCTCTCACTCAATAATCGTCACGATTTTTTCCTAAACCATAACCTCGCTCTTAAACAAATCGCTTTTTTTTGGAAATAATTCTGCAACTATTGAACGGATAGAGATATCAACAGGTGAAAGCTAAGGTGTTTTCCTCTACGGTTGCAAGTTTGTGGGTCCCTAGTGGGTCCACGGGATGACCTGTAGGCCTTGAAATTTGGTCATCTCGTGGGTATGAAATTTTTTTTTAGCTACCAAATCTCTATTTATGAACCGATTTCGATGATGAAAAGAAAACAAGAATCTGACTAAAAACGGATCTTCTAGGTCCAAAATACTGACCACAATTTGTTAAAATTTTGCAAAAAAAATAAATTTTGCAAATAAAAATAAAAAAATAAATAATTCTAAAAAAATAGTTTGGATCCCCAATTTTTTATACAGAAGTACTACAAACTTGGATCATCTCCAATGAATTTTACATGGGCTTGCCATAGGGCGGAAGTACTCCATTTTTGGATCCTTTGCATTGCTTTAGAAGTTGTACCTTGAAAGTTCATTTGGATGAAGGAATTAAAAAACTCACAAAACAAAATTTTTTTCCAATTTCACCTTTTATTTTTATCAGTATTTCTTTGGTACACTTTTATTTTCTTATTTCTTATCTAATTTTTACAAATTGAAAAACTTTTTCGCTTTCACCGGTGGTTGAACCTGGCTCTGTTTGCACCATAACAGAACGCCTTAGCACATTCAGCCATAAACGCCATTGAACACGATGCATCAAAACGTCTATTCAAATGTTTGTGACTTTCTAACTACTTCCTGAGATGTTCTTTATTATTGTGAATAAAACAACTAAAGAATGCTGGTTCAAATCTAACTAGCGGAAATTTTTTTATTAAATATTTTTCTCAAAAATTATAATTTTTTATGTTATATATCGTTTTTATTTTGCTTTTTTCGGCATACACTGTCTCAAAAAATTGTCCGTACACCAAACTATATTTAACTCTTTTCATTGTAATCTTTAATTTTATTGAATGGTGCCTTGTTTTAATGTATGTATTGTACTTTATTGAAATAGGTAAAAAAATCGAAATGTAACATATAAATATATTTTTTCCATTAAAAATCAACAAAAAATTAAAAACAAGTAAGTAAAGTAGAAAGTCGGGCGGGGCCGACTATATCATACCCTAAACCACCATTACAGAATTAGTAATCATAAGCATTTGTGAGGTAACATATAGGTCTGGGAGATAAACCGCAGTTGCATATTTACGAAAATTAAGGGGTACATGTCTATGGGTGCTTTGTGTCAATCTGACTATAGCTCATAGTCAATGTTGCCAGGGAAAATGTTCGGTTTACCCTACAACGACAAAAAAAAGTTCCCTACTTTCCTATACATTCCCAAACAATTCTCCCTACTATATTTTTCGTTAAATTTAAAAAAAATTACAAAACAAAAATGGTTCTAAGTACTTTATTATCATAAAACATGAATATGCAACGTATATAACTTAGAATATAAATTTGTATTACGACCACGGTTGCCACAGTTGGTAGAATTCTACCCAAATTAGTAATCTTTTTTGTTAAATCTTTATAAAAATAAAATTTTGGAAAAAGTTTCTATAAAAAAATTTTTGTGAGAAATTTTTCTATAGAAATAAAATTTTGACAATAAATTCTATAGAAATAAAATTTTGAGACAAAATTCCACAGAAATAAAATTTTGAGAAAAATTTTTATAGAAATGATATTTTGAAAAAAAAAATTCTATAGAAATACAATTTTGACAAAATGTTCTATAGACATAAAATGTTGACAAAATTTTCTACAGGATTAAAGTTTACCACACATTGTTAAAGATGAAGTCTTGCCAGCTTCTAATTTCCTCCTCTAGAGCCACCAAAATGTAAAAATTATTACAAATTGTGTTGAGTGAAAATTTCCTACATTGTGGCCCTACGTCCCTACAAGACGCTAAATATTAGAAAAACCCTACATATAGGGAATTTCCCCTACTACTAGCAACACTGGTTGTGTTGATATTGCACCTACGGAGTTAGTATGCCACTAATATTGAGCCCATTATTAAAAAAGAGAAAATCGTTAAATTAGTGTGGGTAATAAATACAAATTTGTAAAAATCGAGCAATATTCTTATGTAAGAGCTACAAGTACGTGTAAGAACGATCGGCTAGTGCATCAAAATTTGAGTAACATTGGTTAATAAATAAGAGTACTTGGACAAATTTGGGAAAATCGAGCGATGCATATATATGAAAGCTATATCTAAATCTGAACCAATTTGCACAATATTTTGCTGGTTTGATTAATACCACAAAAGGTTACCTTGTGCAAGATTTGAGTAAGATCAGTTAAGAAATGAGGCCTGTATGGTCAAACATAAGGTTATTAGGGGCGAATTTTTCAAAATCGGGTGATACATATATGGGAGCTATATCTACATCTGAACCGATTTCGATGATTTTTTGCACATATAGTTAGTGCTATAGATGACTGGATCTATCCAACTTTTAGTAAGATCGGTTAATAAATAAGGGTTCTATGGCCAAATTTGGGAAAATCGGGCTATACATATATATGGGAGCTATATCTAAATCTGAACCGATTTCGATGATTTTTTGCACATATAGTTAGTGCTATAGAAGACCACATTTAGCCAAATTTGAGTAAGATCGGTTGATAAATAAGGGTTTTATGGCCAAATTTAGAAAAAATCGAGCGGTAAATATATATGGGAGCTATAGCTAAATCTGAACCGATTTCGATGATTTTTGGCACATATAGTTAGTGCTATAGAAGACTACATTTAGCCAAATTTGAGTAAGATCGGTTGACAAAAAAGGGTTTATGGCCAACTTTAGAAAAATCGGGCGATACATATATATGAGAGCTATATCTAAATCTGAACCGATTTGGATGAAATTTTGCAGACTTGAAGGGCGATGAAAAAGATTACCTTTTGCCAAATTTGGTGACGATCCGTTTGAAAAAAAGCGCAACGTGACCCCATTTGTCGAAATCGGGCGATACATATATATGGGAGCTATATCTAAATTTGATCCGATTTCTTCCAAATTCAATAGCGTTCGTCCTTGTGCCCAAAAAACTCCCTGTACCAAATTTCATCAAAATCGGTTAATAATTGCGACCGGAATCCTGTGAACAACAAATACATGGACAGACGGACGGACGGACGGACACCAAGCGCTAGATCGACTCAGGAGGTGATTCTGAGTCGATCGGTATATATTTTATGAGGTCTAAAATCAATATTTCTGGTAGGCACATTTTTTGGCAGATCAAACTTATTATACCCTGACCACTATGTGGTTTAGGGTATAATAATCGTAATTTGACAAAATTTTTTCAAAGGAATTTCCATGGAAGTGAAAAAGTCAAACGGCACAGGTTCAAATCCCAGCGGATATAATTTTTTGTTTTACTTTTTTATTGATTTTCTATTCTTTTTTTGCGAATTTGAATTGTCCAAAACTTAAATTTTCACTTAAAACGGCCTAATTCCGTACTTTCTAAGATCTCGATAAGAGATCCCGGGATGCGCTTTAAATGGAATGTTTGTGGCGTTGTCCAAAACGGCTGCATCGGAAGTGGAAAAAATTGATGGGGTATTCCGGGATGCGCTTTAAAAGAAATGTTTGTGGAACAACATCCAATTGTTTGGTGGGAAATCCTATTTGCACACGTACGCAGGTTTTACAAGTTCTATCCAGCAAAGAATCAATCATCAAAATCGCTTCATAATTACGGATTTGGCAGCTAAAAAAAATTTCACACCCCCGAGATGACCAAGATTCAAGGCCTACAGGTCAGTCCGTGGACCCATGGCACCCAAACTTAGAGAAAAAACCTCAGCTCTCACACAAAGAAAAAATTATGTAGATAAATTTATCCGTTCAAAAGTTGCCGAATTATTTCCAAAAAAAAAAAAAAAATAACAAGTAAGGGAAGTCTAAAGTCGGGCGGGGCCGACTATATTATACCCTGCCCCACTTTGTAAATCTAAATTTTCAATACCATATAACATACGTCAAATGTGTTGGGGGCTGTATATAAAGGTTTGTCCCGAATACGTACATTTAAATATCACTCGATCTGGACAGAATTTGATAGACAGAAACAGACAGAAATCTATAGACTCAAAATTTAAGTCGGTTAATGCACTAGGGTGGAACACAATGTTAGTAAAAAAATATGGGAAGCATTTAAATCTGAAGCAATTTTAAGGAAACTTTGCAAAAGTTTATTTATGATTTATCGCTCGATATATATGTATTAGAAGTTTAGGAAAATTAGAGTAATTTTTACAACTTTTCGACTAAGCAGGGGCGATTTAACAAGGAAAATGTTGGTATTTTGACCATTTTTGTCGAAATCAGAAAAACATATATATGGGAGCTATATCTAAATCTGAACCGATTTCAACCAAATTTGGCACGCATAGCTACAACGCTAATTCTACTCCCTGTTAGGTTAGGTTACCCAGCAAAAACATTTGGAAGTTCTTCCGAAGGCACAACCTTAAAAGCACTTCCAGAGGATGCACTCCCAATGATGTTCTTTATTTTAACTGCCCAGGAAGTTCTTTTCATTCAATTTTGTATAACATGCTTTTTTCATATTTTAAATGGACAATTTTAACTTTTTTTGTTTTAAATAGGTTAAAAACAGAGTAAGAATTCATAAAATAGTACAAACCATTTAAATTTTGTTGAACAAAAATCTAAATCCAATCTGAAAAAATTGTGAATTTTTGAAAATATTCGTGGTCAAACGTTTCATACAAGCGTTAGGATCCATTAAAAATTATAAAAAATTATAAAAATTATTTATTTAACAAAATATCACAGAATTTTGTAATTTACATCAAAAACAGTGAATTCGGATCACACCTAAAGAAGTGATGCAAATTCAGTGCAACGGCTGTTGAAATGGAGGACTTCCGTCCTATGACAAGCCCATGTTAAATTCATCGCTTCTGCGTCAATTATGCACCACTTCCGGATCCAAAAAGAACATTTTCATTACATTTTTGCCGACGCTTTTTTTTGCTGGGTAGGTTAGGTTATGTGGCAGCCCGATGTATCAGGCTCACTTAGACTATTCAGTCAATTGTGATACCACAGTGGTGAACTTCTCTGTTATCACTGAGTGCTGCCCGATTCCATGTTAAGCTCAATGACAAGGGACCTCCTTTTTAAAGCCGAGTCCGAACGGCGTTCCACATCCCAGTGAAACCACTTAGAGAAGCTTTGAAACCCTCAGAAATGTCACAAGCATTACTGAGGTGGGATAATCCACCGCTGAAAAACTTTTAGGTGTTCGGTCGTAGCAGGAATCGAACCCACGACCTTGTGTGTGCAAGGCGGCCATGGTAACCATTGCACCACGGTGGCTCCCACTCCCTGTGCAAAATTTCAACTAAATCGGAGTTAAATGTTGGCCTCTGTGGTCATATGAGTGTAAATCGGGCGAAAGCTATATATGGGAGCTTGATACATCGGGCTGCCACTATAGCTAACCTAACCTATATATGGGAGATATATCTAAATCTGAACCGATTTCAACCAAATTTGGCACGCATAGCTACAATGCTAATTCCACTCCCTGTGCAAAATGTCAATTAAATCGGAGTACAAGATTGGCCACTGTGGTCATATGAGTGTTAATCGGGCGAACGATATATATGAGAGCTATATCTAAATCTGAACCGATTTCAATAAAATTTGGCACACTTGACTACACTACTAATTGTACTTCTAGTGCAAAATTTCAACCAAATTGGGGTAAAACTCTGGCTTCTGGGGCCATATAAGTCCACATCGGGCGAAAGATATATATGGGAACTATATCTAAATCTGAACCGATTTTTTTCCAAAATCAATAGGGTTCTATTCTGAGCCAAAACACATACTTATGCCAAATTTGAAGTCGATTGGACTAAAGCTTCGACCAAGACTTTGATTACAAAAATGTGTTCACGGACAGACGGACATGGCTATATCGACTCAGGAGCCCACCCTGATAATTTTTGCCAAAGACACCATGTGTCTATCTCGTCTCATTCTGGGTGTTGCAAACATATGCACTAACTTATAATACCCTGTTCCATAGAGTGGCACAGGGTATAAAAAAAAGATTTTAATCACTTTGCGTCATTATGTTAGAATCATTTGTGAGGGAATTTTTATGATATTTAATTTTCCCGAACACTCACGAATAGACTATTTTCGTGACTCGCGCTCATACAGTTGACATCAGCTTAACTCATGACTCACACGTGAGTCAAGGCAATGTCCTGTCACGTACACACCTCTAATATAAACGTAACACTTTTACCAATTTTACGGCTTGACAAATTATTCAAATTGGTTTTCGATTTCTGAAAAAAAAGTTTTCACCTACATAGAATTTTTCATCCATTATATGTGAAAAGCAAAAAAAAAAAAAACAATATACCAGAAATATTTTTCCATTTCCAAATGGTAAATATTTCTTCATATCAAAAATTACACCCAGCTAACATTGATAATTCCCCACAATAAATTGTCATTCTAATATTTTGCTACTTCCATTTATATATAAAAGGGAAATACTCGGAAATATATATGTGCTGTTGTTGTGCCACATATCATCACCATTGCCACCTTCAATGCAACAGTACCAACGACGACAATCTCTCATGTTAACCCATGCAACGAAAAGATATTGTCCCAGCGCCATAGTAATAGTATTTTTTATTATTGCATTTTTTACATTTATGTTTTTGCCATATTTATCGTGTGCTTGTTTTTTTTTATTTTCACATCGTTATTACTCTGGGTTCTCCATAACCCTTCTGGAAGCATTGGCCTTTTTATTAAATGCCCCATCGCCCATATATGCACTATGAAAACCAGGAATACAAAGGACCACACTTTGAGCGAAAAGCCAGTGAAGCCATAGTGAATGGCAATTTTGTTGCATACTGTTAGGTGCTGCAATAATTAATAGAAAAGAGAACGAAAAATGATAACAGCCTCGACGTGGCGCGCCAAGCAAAGCAAAAGGCAAAAGTGATTTATTTGAATAGTTTCGGAAAATATTTTACTCTCTGTCCAGGAAATTCCTATTCAGCTAAATTGGGTGGAAAGGCCCACTGGGTTTCAAGGTGGTCGCTCGGCTAAGAGGCCAAAAGTACCACAAAATGTATGCTCGGCTATGTGTATGTGTGTGTGGCAGTTTCTGGTATGCCACTGAATGTGTCTGAAACTGTGAGCTTTCATAATGTTTATGGCATAACGAGCACGCGATGTGACACTTTTGGTGTGCAACAATTAATTTCTACATTAAAAAGGGTTTTGTTTCATATCTTTTTTTTTCGGCTGTTCTTCCGTTGTTGTGACAATGAGTCGAGAACGATGTACTCTGTGTGTCTAATAATAAATTTATTGCATATATTGAAAAGCTTTATGGATGAAATATTCAATTTAGTTTTAAATACTTCAGAATTTAAAGTATATTGCTAGGCGTATAGTGATTACATATAATTCTATTGCATATTTTAAGGGAAATATTTTGAAATTTAAGTTAGGGTTGGGTACATACAGTAAAGGAATATAACAATGACAAATTGTGAAATATTGTGACGAGAAATGTTAAACAAAAGAAAATCTTGACATGAAAAAAATTTAGACAATTTTAGACAGTATTTTGGAAATATAGCAAAAAAAAGCGTCGCCAAATATGTAGTGAAAATTTTCTTTTTGGATCCGGAAGTGGTGCGCAAAATTGGCGCAGAACAATGAAATTAACATGGGCTTTTCATAGGACGGATGTCCACCATGGATTGCGTAGAAACTTCTACTGAAGACTGTCATCCACAATCGAATTATTTGGGTTGCGGTAACACTTGCCGATGGCAAGGTATCTTAAAACTTCCTAACACCGTAATATATACCACATAGTCCATACGTGGTATATATTAAACTAAAAAGGCCGATTAAATACGTATATAATTAAGTTTAAAGTTTCTATAGAAATACAATTTTGACCAAAAAAAATTTTTTGACAACATTTTCTATAAAAGTAAAATTTTGAAAAAATTTTCTATAGACATAAAATTTGGAAAAAAATTTTCTATAGAAATAAAATTTTGACAACATTTTCTATAGAAACTAAATTTTTTATAGAAATAAAATTTTGACAATTTTTTCTATAGAAACAACATTTTGGCAATGTTTTAATAAAATGTTGGTAAATTATTTTTGGCTCGAGTGGCAACCATGAATATGAACCGATATGGACCAATTTTTGTGTGATTGGGGATCGGCCATATATAACTATAGACCGATATCGGCATGTATATTAGCGGCCTTATACTAACACCACGTTGCAAATTTCAACCGGATCGGATTAATTTTGCTCCTCCAAGAGGCTCCGGAGATCAAATCTGGGAAACGGGGGGGCTATATATAATTATGGACCGATATGGACCAATTCTTGAGTATTTGTTAAAGACCACATTCTAATGTTCCAAATTTCAACCGGATCGGATGAATTTTGCTCCTTCAAGAGGCTCCGAAGGACAAATTTGGGAATCGATTTATATGGGGGCTATATATAATTATGGACCGATATGGACCAATTTTTGCATGGTCATTAGAGAACATATACCAACACCATGTATCAAATTTCAGCCGGATCGGATGAAATTTTCGTTTCTTAGAGGCTCCGCAAGCCAAATCGGGGGATCAGTTTATATGGAGACTATATATAATTATGGACCGATATGGACCAATTTTTGCATGGATGTTAGAGACCATATACTAACACCATGTACCAAATTTCAGACGAATCGGATAAAATTTTCGTTTCGTAGGGGCTCCGCAAGCCAAATCGGGGGATCGGTTTTTATGGGGGCTATACGTAAAAGTGGACCGATATGGACCAATTTTTGCATGGTTCTTAGAGACCATATACTCACACCATGAACCAAATTTCAGCCGGATCGGATGAAATTTGCTTCTCTTAAAGCAATCGCAAGCCAAATGTGGGGGTCCGTTTATATGGGGGCTATACGTAAAAGTGGACCGATATGGCCCATTTGCCGTCCGACCTACATCAATAACAACTACTTGTGCCAAGTTTCAAGTCGATAGCTTGTTTCGTTCGGAAGTTAGCGTGATTTCAACAGACGGGAGCCACCGTGGTGCAATGGTTAGCATGCCCGCCTTGCATACGCAAGGTCGTGGGTTCGATTCCTGCTTCGACCGAACACCAAAAAGTTTTTCAGCGGTGGATTATCCCACCTCAGTAATGCTGGTGACATTTCTGAGGGTTTCAAAGCTTCTCTAAGTGGTTTCACTGCAATATGGAACGCCGTTCGGACTCGGCTATAAAAAGGAGGTCCCTTGTCATTGAGCTTAACATGGAATCGGGCAGCACTCAGTGATAAGAGAGAAGTTCACCAATGTGGTATCACAATGGACTGAATAGTCTAAGTGAGCCTGATACATCGGGCTGCCACCTAACCTAACCTAACCTAACAGACGGACGGACGGACATGCTCAGATCGACTCAGAATTTCACCACGACCCAGAATATATATACTTTATGGGGTCTTAGAGCAATATTTCGAAGTGTTACAAACGGAATGACAAAGTTAATATACCCCCATCCTATGGTGGAGGGTATAAAAATATATTAAAACAAGTATATACAGCACTAAGTTCGGCCGGGCCGAATCTTAAATACCCACCACCATGAACCAAATATTAGGGTTTCCTTTGAAATTTCAGGAGGGCTTGAGGACTTGAGGACACTTCCCGAAGATACATTTAAAGATTTCACCTATGAGGACTATATCAGATTCTGGATTTATAAGAACCATTTTTGTTTGAGTTTTAGAGGAATCATTAACATCTCTTGTAAGTGCGCAAGAAAATTATAAAATAACGTCTTGATTTGAAATCTTAAATCTGTAGAAGTAAAATCTGGAAATTTTTCATAGAGTTTCAAGCAATTTTCATGATCAGTGCGCCTTCTACACCCTCAAGAAGTGAAGTCGGTCTATATGGAGGCATTACCAAATGGACCGATAAAAACTTAATCCGATACACGTTTTTGTGAGCCTAAAATACCAGAAAATTTACAATTTCAGGCAAACCAGATAAAAACTACGGTTTCTTGAATCCCAAGGAGTTAAATCGGGAGATCGTTCTTATGGGGGCTATACTAAAATATGGACCGATACTCACCGTTTTCGGCACACCTCTTTATGGTCCTAAAATACCTCTAGATTTCCAATTTCAGACAAATTGGATAAAAACTACGGTTTCTATAAGCCCAAGACCCCAAATCGGGAGGTCGTTTTATATGGGGACCATATCAAAACATGGACCGATACTCACAATTTTTGGCACACTTATTTGTGGTCCTACAATACCTCTAGATTTCCAATTTCAGGTAAATTGAATAAAAACTGCGGTTTCTATAAGCCCAAGAAATAAAATCGGGAGATAGGTCTATATGGGGGCTATACCAAAACATGGACCGATACTCACCATTTTCGGCACACCTCTTTATGGTCCTGAAATACCTCTAGATTTCTAATTTCAGACAAAGTGGATAACAAGTATATACGGCCGTAAGTTCGGCCAGGCCGAATCTTATGTACCCTCCACCATGGATTGCGTAGGAACTTCTACTAAAGGCTGTCGTCCACAATCGAATTACTTGGGTTGCGATAACACTTGCCGATGGCAAGGTATCGTAAAACTTTTTAACACTGTCTTCTAAATTGTAAGTTAGCCCATACGGGGTATATATTAAACAAAAAAAGGCCGATTAAATACGTATATAATATAGTTTGACAAAATTTTCTATAGAAATGAAAACTTGACAAAATTTTCTATAGAAATAAAATTTTGACAAAATTTTCTATAGAAATAAAAACTTGACAAAATTTTCTATAGAAATAAAATGTTGACAAAATTTTCTATGGAAGTAAAATGTTGACAAAATTTTGTATAGAAATAAAATGTTGACAAAATTTTCTACAGAAATAAATTTTTTACAAAATTTTCTATAAAAATAAAATTTTGACAAAACTTTCTATGGAAATAAAATTTTGACAAACATATCTATAGAAATAAACGTTTGACAAAACTTTCTATAGAAATGAAATTTTGACACAACTTTCTATAGTAATAAAATTTGACAAAATTTTCTATGGAAATAAAGTTTTGGTAGATTATTTTTGGCGATACGGACCAATTTTTGTGTAATAAGTCATCGGCTATATATAACTAAAGACCGATATTGACCAATTTTTACATGGCTGTTAGAGGCCATATATTGACAAAATGTACCAAATTTCAACCGCATCGGATGACTTTTGCTATATATAATTATGGACCGATATGGACCAATTTTTGCACGGTTGTTAGATACCATATACTAACACCATGTACCAAATTTCAACTGGATCGGATGAATTTCGCTCCTCCAAGAGGCTCCTGAGGTCAAATCTGGGGATCGGTTTATATGGGAGCTATATATAATTATAAACCGATATGGACCAATTTGTACATGGTTGTTAGAGACTATATACTAACACCACGTACTAAATTTCAATTGGATCGGATGAATTTTGCTCCTCCAAGAGGCTCCGGAGTTCAAATTTGGGGATCGGTTTATATGGGGGCTATATAATTATGGACCGATATGGACCAATTTTTGCATGGTTGTTAGAGACCGTATACTAACATCAGGTACCAAATTTCAACAGGATCGGATGAATTTTGCCCCTCCAAGAGGCTCCGGAGGTCAAATCTGGGGATCGGTTTATATGGGAGCTATATATAATTATGGACCGATGTGGACCAATTTTTGCATGGTTGTTAGAGGCCGTATACTAACATCAGGTACCAAATTTCAACCGGATCGGAAGAATTTTGCTGCTCCGGGAGGCTCTCCAAGCCAAATTTGGGGATCGGTTTATATGGGGGCTATACGTAAACGTGGTCCGATATGGCCGATTTTCAATACCATCCGACCTACATCAATAACAACTACTTGTGCCAAGTTTCAAGTCGATAGCTTGTTTCGTTCGGAAGTTAGCGTGATTTCCACAGACGGACGGACAGCCGGACAGACGGACAGACGGACGGACGGACGGACATGCTTAGATCGACTCAGAATTTCACCACGACCCAGAATATATATACTTTATGGGGTCTTAGAGCAATATTTCGATGTGTTACAAACGGAATGACAAAGTTAATATACCCCCATCCTATGGTGGAGGGTATAAAAACTACGGTTTCCATAAGCCCAAGACCCCACATCGGGAAGTCGTTATATATGGGGACCATCAAAACATGGACCGATACTCACAATTTTTGCACACGTATTTGTGGTTCTACAATACCTCTATACTTCCAATTTCAGGTAAATTGAATAAAAACTGCGGTTTCTATAAGCCCAAGAAGTAAAATCGGGAGATCGGTCTATATGGGGGCTATACCAAAATATTGACCGATACTCACCATTTTTGGCACACCTCTTTATGGTCATAAAATACCTCTAGATTTCAAATTTCCGGCAAATTGGATAAAAACTACGATTTCTATAAGCCCAAGACCCCAAATCTGGAGGTCGGTTTATATGGGGACTATATCAAAACCTGGACCGATATAGCCCATCTTCGAACTTGACTTGCCTGCAGACAAAAGACGAGTTTGTGCAAAATTACAGCACGATTGCTTCATTATTGAAGACTGTAGCGTGATTACAACAGACAGACAGACAGACAGACAGACGGACAGACGGACATCGTTATATCGTCTTAGAATTTCTCCCTGATCAAGAATATATATACTTTATATAGTCGGAAATCGATATTTCGATATGTTACAAACGGAATGACAAAGTTATTATACCCCCGTCACCATTCTATGGTGGTGGGTATAAAAATTGAATTATAAAAAAATTTAAAATTGTGTTGTTAAAATAAAGAACATCTTTGGGAGGGCATTTTTGGAAGTACAAAAAAAGCGTCGCCGTAAATGTAGCGGAAATGTTTTTTTTTTTTTTTTGGATCCAGAAGTCGTGCAAAATTGGCGCAGAAGCGATGGATTTTAACATGGGTTTGTCATAGGTCGGATGTCAACCATTCAATGTTGTCTTTCAATGCGTACATTGAAGCCGACGTTTCTGTACAGACATAAGCTTTTATACCCCAGCAAAAAACGCGTCGCCAAAAATTTTGTGAAAATGTTCTTTTTTGATCCGGAAGTGGTGCCAAATTGGCGCAGTAGCGATGAATTTAATATGAAACCATTTCAACAGCCGTTGCACTGAATTTACATCACTTCTTAAGGTGTGATCCGAATACAGAGTTTTGGATGTGAATTAAAAAACTTTGTGATATTTTGCTAACTAAATAGTTTTTATAATCTTTTTTTATAATTTGTCTGATACGTTTGACCTAAAATATTTTCAAAAATACACAATTTTTCTAGAATGGATTTAGCAGTTTTTTCAACAAAATTTAAATTATTTGTACCATTTTATTAATTCTTACTCTGTTTTTAACCTTTGTGAAACAAAAAAGTAAAAACTACCCATTTAAAAATATGAGAGAAGCGAGATATAAACAAGTAAGTAAAGTCTAAAGTCGGGCGGGGCCGACTATATTATACCCTTCACCCCTATGTAGGCCAAAATTTGTGTTACCATCTCAACTACTTCACATTTGCTAGAAGCTATATAAAGGAGACAATTTTTTTACTTCTACAAGCTATACTTACTTCTAAAAGCTATATAATCTGAACCGATTTTGACTAAATTTGACATGTATAGTTAGAATAATAATTCTGCTATCTATGCGAAATTTCACGTAAATGGGAGTATAACTTTGGCCCCCCTGGTCATATGAGTGCAAATCGGACGGAAGATATATATGGGAGCCATATCAAAATCTGAACCGATTTCAACCAAATTTGGCACAATTGCGATACTACTAAACGTACTCCTTGTGCGAAATTTGAAGCAAATCACGGCAAAATCCTGGATTTTGAGGCCATATAAGTTCAAATCGCACGAAAGATATATATGGAAGCTATATCTGAATCTGAATCGATTTTGACTATATTTGGCACATACAATAGTATCGTAAAATGTACCGCTTGTGCAAAATTTGAAGTAAGCCAGGGCAAAACTCTGGATTTTGAGACCATATAAGTCCAAATCGGGCGAAAGATATATATGTGAGCTATATCTAAATCTGAACCGATTTTAAAAAAAATTTGACACACTTAACGATACTATTAAACGTACCCCTTGTGCAAAATTTCAAGCAAATCATGGCAAAACTCTGGCTTTTGTGGCCATATAAGTTCAAATCGGACGAAATATATATATGGGAGCCATATCTAAATTTAAACCGATTTCAATCAAATTTACCAAGCATTGGTAGAATGTCAATTCTACCATATGTGCAAAATTTCACGAAGATCGATAGTAAACTTTGGCCTCTGTGGTCATATGAGTCTAAATCGGACGAAAGATATATATGGGAGCTATATCTAAATCTGAACCGATTTGGCTGATATTTTGCAAGATATTCGAGATTCATGAAGTATTTGGATGTACGGTATTTCAAGAAAATCGGTTGATAAACACGCTAACTATGACCACATCGGGGATAAATATATATGGCAGCAATATCTAAATCTGCACCGATTTTTTCCAAAACCAATAGCGATTGTCTCTGTCGCAAGAAACGGCCCTATGCCAAACTTGAGGACGATCGGACTTAAATTGCGAGCTGTACTTTGTGCACAAAATAACATATACAGACAGACAGACGGACGGACAGACAGACAGACGGACATCGCTAAATCGACTCAGAATTTAATTCTAAGCCGATCGGTATACTAGCAGATGGGTCTATGACCACTATTTCTTGGCGTTACATACAAATGCACAATCTTATTATACCCTGTACCACAGTAGTGGTGAAGGGTATAAAAATTGATTTAAAAGAACTTCCTGTGTAGTTAAAATAAAGAAGTGCTTTCAAAGTTGTACCTTTAGAAGAATTTCCAATTATTTTTGCTGGGGAGCTGTGTAAATTTGGTATATATCGGTCCATATGTCGAAATAGCCCTCATATAACCCGATCTCCCGACTTGACTTCTTGGGGGCATGGAAATCGGAATTTTCATCCGCTTTGCTTGAAATTAAAAATCTAGAAGTATTTCAGGTCCATAAAGAACTGTGCCAAATTTGATATATATAAGTCCATAGTTTGATATAGCCCCCATATAAACCGATCACCAAATTTGATTTCTCGAGTTTCTTATAAGATCCCTATATATAAAAACCGATCCGCAGATTTTGTTTCCAGAACCTCATGAAAGAACAAATTGCATCAGATTTAGTTTAAACGTGGTGGACGCTCTGATTATCATCTGAAAATTGGTCCATATCGGTTCACAATTATATATACAGAGTGGTTAACAAATAAATCATCAAAGTAAAGCGCTATATTTTTTAAAATTTATTGTTCAAAAGCTAAGAATCTCTTCGAATTGACTATCTTTGGCACGAATTATGGCCTTCCCACTGCCGACAAAGCTATCACCCGCTGCACATAAGTGGATCTGCGGTAATTTTGTCCTCGTAGCGGCGAAGCACCGTCTTGATGTGATCGACACTTTGATATTTTGTGGTGCCAACCTTACCCTCACAAATGCCCCAGGATGGACTTTTGTGCCATCTGATTGAGATCTTGAGATTTTGATGGTGCGGTAGAAATGAAGCGGAAGGAAACTCATTTTTAAGCCATTCTTGGTTGATGCGAGATTAGTGCGATTGTTCTGAGTCCTGTTCGAATATCTACGGATTCAATACTGTCTTGAGGACAATATTCCCATAACAAGCGGCATTTATTTTGACTTCATGGTTGATGAATACGAGTGGAGAGCAAAAAAGTGTGAGAGAGGTAGAGAGAAATAAATGATAGCAACCTAAAGTTGGTTGCAATACATATCAGGCACCCTGTATATGCTTCTTGGGCTTTTAGATACCCCACACCCAGAGAAGGAATATGATCACCTCAAACATGTTTTAAGAGCAAAATGTTATTTTTGGGTGGTGACCATGTAACATGGTTTTCGCAGCCATGTTATTTTATCGGAAATCATGTATCTGATTTCGGCAAGCAGGTTATATTTGACGAGAAAATAACATTTTAGTGACAAACATGTTACATGGTCACCATACAAAAATAACATTTTGCTCTTAAAACATGTTTGAGGTGATCATATTCCTTCTCTGCGTGCAGTCTATATGCGATTTGCTCTAGATTGTGTGATGTGTGTGTTCATAAAATTAAAGTATTAAAAAAAAACTTCTTGCAATATTTTCCAGAATTGGCTATTAGAGCAAAAATCTTTCACAATCAAATCGTATTTCTTTTTAGGTTTTTCTTTAATTCTTTTACAAGTTCCCTTATTTTCATGTCCACCCTATATTCCTAGATAAAATGGTAATTTCAATCTGCTTTAGTTAATCTTCAGTATATGCATTCAACTTTGGCATTTAGCCGATTCCACTCTTTTTTCTGCTGTGCTGCACAATACCAGACATACAAATCCGTATCCCTTATTCACATCTGCTCCAGTAATTAGTCTTAATTCGACTTAATTAAACTAAACCGCAAATACGAGTAAAATATATGCAACATCTTACGCAAACACCATCATCAGTCGAAGTATTACCAACATCATAACAAACCAACGTGCAGTAAGCCAACATTAAACAACACCACTAGGTTGGAGTACCTCCACGAATGCTGCATGAATTACTTCAAAAGCCTGGAAAAGCAATTTCTCCATGCAAACAAATATCTAGAACGGAGCAATGTTACAAAATCCTCTCTAGTTGGTATAAAGGACATTCACTACAAACAAATGGAAACAAGCATGCTACAACATGAAAAAGAAAATTTCATGAAAACTAAAATACACACGTGAATGTTTTTGCTTTGCACTTAAAGGAGTAATAAATTTGGGATAAAGATTTTATTGATGGTGACCCGATTTGTAACTACTGAAGGCATTTTGTATTTAAATAAACTATTTTGTGGTCCTACAATATCTGGTCCAAAAACGATTTTCAGCGTTAGCAGAATTTCCAAAGTTTTATGTTTCAGAATTTATTTAAATAATTTTAAACAAGTATATACGGCCGTAAGTTCGGCCAAGCCGAATCTTATATACCCTCCACCATGGATTCCATAGAAACGTGTACTAAAGACTGTCATTCACAATCGAATTACTTGGGTGCCGTAACACTTGCCGATGACAAGGTATCGTAAAACTTCTTAACACCGTCTTCTCAATTGTAAGTTAGTCCAAACAGGACCGATTAAATACGTATATAATTCAGTTTGACAAAATTTTCTATAGAAATACAATTTTGACAAAACTTTCTGTAGAAATAACATTTTGACAAAAATTTCTATAGCAATAAAATTTTGACAAAATTTTCTATAGAAATAAAATCTTGACAAAATTTTCTATAAAAATAAAATCTTGACAACATTTTGTATAGTAATAAAATTTTGTATAGTAATAACATTTTGACAAAATTTTCTATAGAAATAAAATTTTGGTAGATTATTTTTGGGGATCGGCTATATATAACTATAGACCGATATGGACCAATTTTGGCATGGTTGTTAGCGGCCATACACTAGCGCACTGTACCAAATATCCACCGGCTCGGATGAATTTTGCTCCTCCAAGAGCTGCAGAGGTCAAATTTGGGGATCGGTTTAAATGGGGCTATATATAATTATGGACTGATATAGACCAATTCCTGCATGGTTGTTAGAGACCATATACTAACACCACGTACCAAATTTCAAACGAATCGGATGAATTTTGCTCATCCACGAGGCTCCGGAGGTCAAATCTGAGAATCGGTTTATATGGGGGCTATATATAATTATGGACCGATGTGGACCAATTTCTGCATGGTTATTAGAGACCATATACTTACACCATGTAGCAAATTTCAGCCTCATCGGATGAAATTTGCTTCTCTTAGAGGCTTCTCAAGCCTACTCGGGGGATCGGCTTATATAGGGGATATATATAATTATGGACCTATGTGGACCAATTTGTGTATAGTTGTTAGGGACCATATACTTACACCATGTACTAAATTTCTGCCGGATCGGATGATATTTGCTTCTCTTAGAGGCTCCGCAAGCCAAATCTGCGGATCGGTGTATATGGGGGCTATATATAATTATGGACCGATATGGACCAATTCCTGCATGGTTGTTAGAGACCATATACTAACACCACGTACCAAATTTCAAACGAATCGGATGAATTTTGCTCATCCACGAGGCTCCGGAGGTCAAATCTGAGAATCGGTTTATATGGGGGCTATATATAATTATGGACCGATGTGGACCAATTTCTGCATGGTTATTAGAGACCATATACTTACACCATGTAGCAAATTTCAGCCTCATCGGATGAAATTTGCTTCTCTTAGAGGCTTCTCAAGCCTACTCGGGGGATCGGCTTATATAGGGGATATATATAATTATGGACCTATGTGGACCAATTTGTGTATAGTTGTTAGGGACCATATACTTACACCATGTACTAAATTTCTGCCGGATCGGATGATATTTGCTTCTCTTAGAGGCTCCGCAAGCCAAATCTGCGGATCGGTGTATATGGGGGCTATATATAATTATGGACCGATATGGACCAATTCCTGCATGGTTGTTAGAGACCATATACTAACACCATGTACCAAATTTCAACCGAATCGGATGAATTTTGCTCATCCACGAGGCTCCGGAGGTGAAATCTGAGAATCGGTTTATATGGGGGCTATATATAATTATGGACCGATGTGGACCAATTTCTGCATGATTATTAGAGACCATATACTAACATCATGTACCAAATTTCAGCCTCATCGGATGAAATTTGCTTCTCTTAGAGGCTTCTCAAGCCAAATCGGGGGATCGGCTTATATAGGGGATATATATAATTTGTGTATAGTTGTTAGGGACCATATACTTACACCCTGTACTAAATTTCAGCCGGATCGGATGATATTTGCTTCTCTTAGAGGCTCCGCAAGCCAAATCTGCGGATCGGTTTATATGGGCACTATATATAATTATGGACCGATGTGGACCAATTTTTGCAAAGTTGTTAGAGACGATATACTAGCACCATGTACCAAATTTGAGCCGAATCGGATAAAATTTGCTTCTCTTAGAGGCTCCGCAAGCCAAATCTGGGGATCGGTTTATATGGGGCTATATATAATTATGGACCGATGTGGATCAATTTGTGTACAGTTGTTAGGAACCACATACTTACACCATGTACTAAATTTCAGCCGGATCGGATGATATTTGCTTCTCTTAGAGGCTCCGCAAGCCAAATCTGCGGATCGGTTTATATGGGCACTATATATAATTATGGACCGATGTGGACCAATTTTTGCGAGGTTGTTAGAGACGATATACTAGCACCATGTACCAAATTTGAGCCGAATCGGATAAAATTTGCTTCTCTTAGAGGCTCCGCAAGCCAAATCTGCGGATCGGTTTATATGGGGGCTATATATAAATATAGACCAATGTGCCCGAAGTTTTGCACGGTTGTTAGAGACCATATACTAACATAATGTACCATATTTTCACCGGATCGGATGAATTTTGCTCCTCCAAGAGGATCCGCAAGCCAATTCTGAGCGTCGGTTTATATGGGGCTATACGTAAAAGTGGTCCGATATGGCCCATTTGCAATACCATCGTAGGTCAGATCAATAACAACTACTTGTTGCACGTTTCAAGTCGATAGCTGGTTTCGTTCGGAAGTTAGCGAGATTTCAACAGACGGACGGACGGACATGCTTGGATCGAATTTCACCACGACCCAGAATATATATACTTTATGGGGTCTTAGAGCAATATTTCGATGTGTTACAAACGGATTGACAAAGTTAATATACCCCCATCCTATGGTGGAAGGTATAAAAATGGACAGCGACCAAAAATTTAATTTTTGTTACTCATAAACGGATATTGCTGATCAGTCATGTTAAAGAAGTGATATCGGAAGGACCAATGTCTGGGATATGAGGCCTTTTATTCCGCAATGATAGGCCCAAATGCACTAATTGAGTTCAATACAAAACTCCTGTGATAGTTTCACTCAGCACCTCATAGTACACCACATTCAGCTGGACTCACTAAGTACACGTCATTATCTCCTTTTCGTGAATATACGAGTATTGGGTTTGCCGTCCATGTTGCGGCATGACCGGGTTATGTTAGATTAGGTCCTTGTCTTATGTCGTCTGACTTACACTTAAGCCAGTATTCGGCTTCTTGTGCTTTCTAACTTCTTCTTTCCGTCGTTCCCTTATTTTGATTAAATATCTTTGCCTAGTAAAGACAGGGCAGTGGCAAAGGTAGTGTTCCGAGATTTCATCATCCTCAAACCACGCTCTACCTGCACCATCCTCTACTGTTCCTATTTGACTTAGATGTACTCCAATTCTAGGTGCCTGGTCATTATTCCGACGGTCCTCCTGACTGTCATCCAACTCTCTATTCTTTTTCTAATCTGGGTCACTCCATAGTATTTTCGTCGTCTTTCCGGCCGTTACATTGGTCTACATCGCTTTATGTGGCTAACGTGTCTACTCATCCAACTAGGTCCTTAATGCCACTATTGGTTTTGCGTTTTCTAAGTTCAATTCCCTGTGTGTCCTAGCTATTATCGTCAGTTCATATGTCTTTACTTTTCCTCTTATTCCGGCACCCATATGATATGGATCCTGTCGCATTCCGATTACTCATTGATCATGCTTTTGAATCCCAATACCTTTTGTGATCGAACCGTAATGGCTGCTATTGCCTTCGGTGCCCTTTCGCAATCTGTGAAAATGTTCAAGTTTTGTGGTCTCGTGCTTTTTCCAAGCCTTTGAGAACATTCCTTTGTAACACCCACTGCTGTCTGCTGTTGTCCGGTAATCTAGGATATCAGTGTCTGGGTTCTCCATATATACGGCCAGTCCCTTCCTCTGATCCATCTTCGATCCATTGGTGTAGCAGTTTTTTCCCTCTGATATCTGTTCGGGGGTCCTATTCTCGAAGGACCATTTTAATGGCGTCATACTCGGAAGCTATGGCCACCTCAGACATACATATCATGGATTGTTGCGGCATTCGCCATTTCATCCATAGTCTCCCCTATTTTCCTTTTACAGTGTGCCATGCTTCGTATTCCGTCCATTCTCACGTCGCAGCCATGGCGGTTACGCTGTTGATCGAAGCCTGTCTTAAGTCCAGCATCGTCTCCAAACCTCTAGTTGACGTGGTCTTCATTGCCCCAGTTATGTCACGCCAACATTTCCGTTGGACCCGTTTTAAAATTTCTATGTTGCACTTCCTCTCCATTGATATCCATCAGACTATTCATCATGACCACCGTGACTGGGGAAACCATATGATTTTTCCGCTTGGTTTATCATAAACATAATGTGTTGATGAGATCCTTGACTTGTGGACGGCCTCGTAGAAATTGATTGGCCTCAGCATCGACGTTGGTAGTAGTGATGTAGTCGTCTCCGGTATGTGAGCAGCTTCGGGCGACTTCTCATGAGAACTACCTTTCTCCTCTACGTGTAAACTGTAAATGCAGAGAACTCCTTGGTGGAATTAAAATCCGATGAACTTAGTAATGGAACCGTATATCCGAAAAACCCGCGTGAACATTGAGAGAACTAATTTGATACAATTAGATATGAGTAGATCCGAATAATGGTGATATCTAATCATATCTAATTACTATGGAGTTAGATCTAATCAGGTCTCAATATTGGCCTGGATCTAATGTCTTAGATATGATTATATCTAACCCTATATATAGTTGGATCTGATGTTAGTTCTTGTCATATGTGGAATGATATCAAATTATATCTAATTCTGTCTTATCTTATCCAGGTTAATCTAAAGTGGCCAATTTTGAGATCTAATCATATCTAATTAAATCCCCCAATTTTTACACGGGAATTCAATGGTGAAGCTGTTGATCCGATCCGAAGTATTGTGTAGATCCAATCAAGTCAATGATGGAAATTTTAATTCGAATCGCTCAGTGGTGGAACTTTATATCCAAAGATCTCAGTTTAAAACTGTAGATACGATTAACTCCGTAGTAAAAATGTTGATCCGAAGAAACCTAAGAAGAGGCTGTACATTTGAAAACTGTACATTTGAAAACTGAGTTGAATTGTTAATCTGAGGAAATCAGAAGTGGGACTGTTGCTGTGAAGATTTCATTGGGGCAGATGGGGAAACTGTTGATTCGAAGAACTCAGTGGTGGATCTGAAGATCCGAAGTAGTGGAGATTTTGTTCCGAAGTATGGTGGAACTGTGAGGGAACTATAGATCCAAAGATCGGTGGCGAAACTATAGATTGGAACCTATAACCGTTG